>NC_087351.1:82624266-82927297 GCF_030014295.1 Loxodonta africana | reverse complement strand
ATTCCTGAGATTCACCCTTCAGCCAAAGATTAGACAGGCCCATAAAACAAATGAGAATAAATGGGTACGCCAGCCCAGGGGCAAGGATGAGAAGGCAGGAACGGACAGGAAAGCTGGTAGTAGGGAACTCAAGGTCGAGAAGAGGAAAGTGTTGACATGATTGCGGGATTGGCAACCAATGTCACAAAACGATACGTGTATTGTTTAATGAGAAACTAATTTGCTCTGTAAACCTTCATTTAAAATACAATAAATAAAAAAAAAAGTAATTGGACACCATTGTATGTGTGTGCTTAGCACAGTGCCTGTTTCAGGGCAAGTGTCCAAAAAATGGAAATTAAAAAAATAAATAAAAGAGTGTGAGCCTTGGAGTTAAAACAGCTTTGGATGCAAATGTGGCTCCTTCAGAAAGGGTCACATGAACCAGCGACTACATCATCCTGAGACCAGAAGAACTAGATAGTGCCCGGCCACAACTAATGACTGCCCTGACAGGGAACAGAACAGAGAACTCCTGAGGGAGCAGGAGAGCAGTGGGATGCAGACCCCAAATTCTGATAAGACCAGAATTAATGGTCTGACTGAGACTGGAAGGACCCCGGTGGTCATGGCCCCCAGACCTTCTGCTGGGTCAGGACAGGAACCATTCCCAAAGCCGACTCTTCAGACACAGATTGGACTGGACAATGGGTTGGAGAGGGATGCTGGTGCGGAGTGAGCTTCTTGGATCAGGTGGACACTTGAGACTATGTTGGCATCTCCTGCCTGGAGGGGAGATGAGAGGGTGGAGGGGGTTAGAAGCTGGCAAAAAGGACACAAAAAGAGAGAGTGAAGGGAGAGAGCAGGCTGTCTCATTAGGGGGAGAGTAATTGGGAGTGTGTAGTAAGGTGTATATGGGTTTTTGTGTGAGAGACTGACTTGATTTGTAAGCTTGCACTTAAAGCACAATAAAAATTATTTAAAAAAAAAATGTGGCTCCACTACTTATCAGCTGTGTGACTTTGGTCACTTTATCCTTACCAAGTGTCAGTTTCCTTTTCTGTAAGGTGGGAATAATAATAACATCCACCTCATAGGCTTGTCATCGGAGCTGAAATGAGATTATTTGTATAGTACTTAGCCCAGTGGGTTTTAGCCCAGTACCCGATATTTTGTTAAGTGTTCAATAAATTTAAGGGAAACCCTGGTGGCATAGTGGTTAAGTGCTACAGCTGCTAACCAAAAGGTCAGCAATTCAAATCCACCAAGTGCTCCTTGGAAACTCTTTGGGGCAGTCCTACTCTGCCCTATAGGGTCGCTGTGAGTCGGAACTGACTTGACAGCAGCGGGTTTGGTTTTTTTGTTTTATACCTAAAAGACAAAAATTAATTGCCAAATAATTTGTTGCTGTGCTCACGTAATTTACCAAATCATGTGGATTTCTCTCCGGATTAAGCCAGGGAATCTATCTGGAAACAGAGGCAAGGAAAGGAACTCCCTACACATGCCCTTGTCTAGCACAGTCATGCTAACTACTCTAGGGAGCTTCTTGAATGTATTAGAAATGGATGCACCTGCGATATGTCCGCTGTTGATGAGTGAATTTTATATGTATACCTTAGTCAAAAGGTAATACTTGTTCAAAAGGGAATCATAAAGAGTTGAGATTTTCTTCCTAAAGAGGAACTTCAGAGTGTGTTAGAAGAGAGGCCTTAATGGAAGCTCTGAAGAGATATGGGAATTAATCTGGTTTAATGAGAACATGGAAACCCTGGTGGTGTAGTGGTTAAGTGCTACGGCTGCTAACCAAAGGGTCGGCAGTTCAAGTCCGCCAGGCGCTCCTTGGAAACTCTATAGGGCAGTTCTACTCTGTTCTATAGGGTTGCTATGAGTCGGCATCAACTCGACAGCACTGGGTTTGGTTTGGGTTAATGGGAACACATTTGATGGAATACAAAAACTCAAAGTGGCTGTAAGAAAATGGTAGAAAGAGCATCGTGGAAGATAAAATGATTAACTCAAAGGAATGGAGCCCTTTGAGAATCTGACAAAAATTATGGTTTTTTATTCTAGAAAAGTATATATAGGAACAGACACACAAAATTTTGCATTCAAGCTTAGGGAGTTCACAGTCTCCCTGAATCCCGCCTATATACTCTCTTAATTCTCCTTGGCCTTCTAAATACAGGGTCCCTGGGCTGTTTTATTAGTCGGAATTGACTCGATGGCAACAGGCTAGGCTTGGGCTGTGCAAAAGATAACATGCTTGGCTGCCAACTGAAAGACTGGCGATACAAGTCCACGCAAAGGCATCTCTAAAGAAAGTCTGGAGATTCGTTTCTGAAAATTCAGCCATTGAAAGCCCTATGGGACACAGTTCTATTCTGACACACATGAGGTCGCCATGAATCGGAGTTGACTTGACAGCTACTGGTGGTGGTGGCCAAAAGGAGAGCAACAAAGAACCAGGAAGACACAGCAGTAGCCCAGCATGGAAAACTCAGGGGTGGACATGGCTTTTAATAAGAGCAGGGCTTCCCAGAACTCCGTCTGTCAGAAATCTTAATGATTATATTTGTAAATACATATGAAAATACTAAACATATTTAACTTTTTAATACCATCCTGTGGTAATCTGTTTAAAGAAATAGTGTGTCATACCTGTTAAGTTGTATGTGAGATAACGTGACATGTAGATAAATGACACTGAAATGTACGCTATTGTATCGGCAGCATTAGTAAGTATCTTTATGTTAACGGATGTGGTTTCTTGGTTTTTGGCTGGTTCACGTATCCTTGTCTTATAATATCAGCATGCGCTTGTGACATTACTTTGTGTTAGTTACAGATTCAGTGTGATGCTATACAAACTCATTCTCTGCGGTTCTGTGCTTAAAAGAATGGATTCATCTGGGAGACCATTTTCTGTAGTCTACTTTTGTCACAGCAACCGAGCTATCTCATGAGTGTCTGTTGGTATTTTTCAATATACCAATTCCAACTCTTGTGAAGAGTTGAGTGTGATGGATTCTGTGTTGCACCATTCCTTCAGGTATGAAGGGTTTATGCCCAGCTGTTGGGACAACTCTGAATGGCCATCTCAGCTCCAGAGCTCCTCCTGGGTTTGTCAGGCCTGCATCACAGCTCAACTTCTCACTGTGCAGAATCCTGCTCCCTTCTCCTCTCTTCCACGGGTGTTGATTCCACCCACAGACATCGATTCCCTAATAAATACTACGCAAGTGAACTGCCTCAGAGTCTGTCACCAGAGAACCTAGCCTGCAACACTGAGTTAAGAGAGCTTTGTTCTCGGAGAGCCTTTAGTGATCTCAACCAACCCAGCTATTAAGAGAGAGTTCTAACATGAATACTACAGGGCAGTAGTGATTCCTGATTCTCTTGAGGCATGCCTTCCCCTACTCCTTTCATCAGCTCAATGGCTCTCAGAGGCCAGGCTGGCTCTGGGCAGCAAGAGTAATTCGAGACTCCACCTGCTGGTAGAGATGAAGCCTGTAGGATACTGCCTCAGTGGGAATGATCTTTCATCGCAGAAGTTTGGGCTGGGAAAATAAAAGGATTGAAAATGAAACTTGGTTCTTTGATATAAAGCAGTGTTTTTCATTTTTCTGTTTGTTTTTTCGTTATTGGTTCCCTAAGGAGCCATGAGTCGGAATCGACTTCGACAGCAATGGGTTTTGGGTTTTGTTTCAAGGAGCCATTTTAGACACTTTTTTTCCCTAATCATCCTCCCCTGCGACGTGAAAGGGGAAGTTGTTTTGTTTTTTTTTTTAAACAACTTTGTTGTTGTTGTTGGGTGCTGTCGAGGCAAGTCCAACTCATAGCAACTCCATGTACAACAGAATGAAACATTGCCCAGTCCTGCGCCATCCTCACAATCATTGCTATGTTTGAGCCATTGTTGCAGCCCACTGTGTCAGTCCACCTCATAACCTCATAGTCTTCCTCTTTTTCTCTGACCTTATACCTTACCAAGCATGATGTCCTCCTCCAAGGGCTGGTCCCTCCTGATAACATGTCCAAAGTATGTGAGACATAGTCTCACCATCTTCGCTTCCAAGGAGCGCCCAGGCTGTCCTTTTAAGACAGATATGTGTTTGGTCTTCTCACTGTAGTAATTAAAAACAAAACAAAATGAAAAAAACCTTTGCCATTGAGTTGATTCTGACTCGTAGAGACCCTATAAGACAGAGTGGAACTGCCCACATAGGGTTTCCAAGAAGCAGCTGGTGGATTTGAACTGCTGAGCTTTTGGTTAGCAGCCAAGCCCTTAACCACTATGACACCAGGGCTGTCCATCAACAGCTTTCGTCAATACCCTAATTCAAAGGCATCAATTCTTCTTGGGTCTTTCTTATTCATTGCCCAGCTTTCACATGCATATGAGGCTATTGAAAATACCACAGCTTGGGTCAGGTGTACCTTAGTCCTCAAAGTAACATCTTTGCTTTTCAAAACTTTAAAGAGGTCTTCTGCAGCAGATTTTCCCAATGCAATACATCATTTGATTTCTTTCTTTTTGTGTGTGTGCTTTAGATGAAGGTTTATAGAGCAGATTAGTTTGTCGTTAAACAATTAATACACATATTGTTTTGCTACATGGGTTGCCAACTCTGTGACATGTCAACACTCTCTCCTTCTTGACCTTGGGGTCCCCATTTCCATTTGTCCAGTTTTTCTGTCCCCTCCTGCCTTCTCACCCTTGCCCCTGGGCTGGCGTGCCCATTTAGTCTTGTATACACGGTTGCGACGTTTGATTTCTTGACTGCTGTTTCCATGGGCATTGATTGTGAATCCAAGTCAAATGAAATCCTTGACAACTTCAAACTTTTCTCTGTTTATCAGGATGTTGCTTATTGGTCCAGCTGTGAGGATTTTTGTTTTCTTTATGTTGAGGTGTAATCCATACTGAAGGCTGTGGTCTTTGATCTTCATCAGTAAGTGTTTCAAATCCTCTTCACTTTCGGCAAGCAAGGTTGTGTCAGCAGCATATCACAGGTTGTTAATGAGTCTTCCTCCAATCCAGATGCCATGTTCTTCTTCATATGGTCCAGCTTCTCAGATTATTTGCTCAGCATACAGATTGAATAAGTATGGTAAAAGGATACAACCCTGACACACATGTTTCCTGACTTTAAACCACAAAGTATCCTCTTGTTCTGTTTGAATGGCTACCTCTTGGTCTAGGTACAGGTTCCTTGTGAGCACAATTAAATGTTATAGAATTCCCATTCTTCACAATGTTATCCATAATTTGTTATGATCCAGAGAGTCAAATGCCTTTGCATAGTCAATAAAACACAGGTAAACATCTTTCTGGTATTCTCTGCTTTCAGCCAGGATCCATCTGACATCAGCAATGACATCCCTTGTTCCACTTCCTCTTCTGAAACCAGCTTGAATTTCTGGCAGTTCCCTAATACCCATTTAAAGTGTACTAATCAATGTTTTTTAGTATATTCACAGAGTTGTGCAATCATTGCCACAATCAATTTTAGAACATTTTCATCACCCCCAAAATAAACCTTATACTCCTTAGTTATCAACTCCCAACCTCATAACCCCCTAGCCCTAGATAACCACTAATCTACTTTCTGTCTCTGTAGATTTGTCTGTTCTGAACATTTCATGTAAAGATTGGTAGATAGCTGCTATTGAGTGAACTCCTATTCATGGTGACCTTTTGTACAAAAGGATGAAATGCTGCTTAGTCCTGCGTCAATCATCCTTATGATCACTAGTGTGTTCAAATCTGTCATTGCAGCTATTGTGCTAATCCATTTTACAAAGGGTTCCCCTCGACTTTGCTGGCCTTCTACTTCGCCAAACATGATATCTTCCTCCAGCAATTGATCTCACTTGATAGCGTGTTCAAAACATACATGTTGGACAGTGTTCTATTGTGATCCATACAGTTTTCATTGGCTAATTTTTGGAAGTACATCATCAAGTCTTTCTAATTGGCCTTGGTCTGGAAGCTCAGCTGAAACCTGCCCACCATGGGTGACTCTGCTGGTACTTGAGATACCGGTGGCATAGCTTCCAGCATCTCAGCAACACATAAGCAATGAACCAGTTTGAACCCCTGATGAGAATTTGCATTTCCACCCCAGATACACTGAATCAGAATCTACATTTTAACAAGATCCTCAGGTGTCTGGATTGAACTGTGCCTCCCAAAAATATCTGACAACTTGGCTAAGTCATAATTCCCTGTATCGTATGGTTGTCTACCATTTTGTCATCTGAAGTGATTTCCCTATGTGTTGTAAATCCTATCACTATGATGTAGTGAGATGGATTAGTGGCAGTTATAGTGATGAGATCTACAAGATTAGATAGTGTCTTAAGCCAGTCTCTTTTGAGATATGGGAGAGAGAGGCGGAGATGTGGGGACCTCATATCACCAAGAAAGCAGTGCCAGGAGCAAAGCACGTCCTTTGGGCCTGCAGTTCCTGTGCTGGGATGCTCCCAGACCAAGGGAAGATGGATGATAGGGACTTCCTCCGGAGCCAACGGGGAGAGAGGGTCTTCCCCTGGAAATGGCACCCTGGGTTCGGACTTCTAGCCTGCTGGACTGTGAGAGAATGGGCTTCTCTTTGTTGGAGCCATCCTCTCGTGGTATTTCTGTTGGAGCAGTGCTGGATAACTAAGATGCCAGGTGATTATTGTGTATAATAAATTTTGAGAATCACTACTCTACTAGTGGTTCTCAGAAATGGTCCCTAACCAGTAGCATTAACATCCGCCGGAACCTTGTTAGAAATGCAACTTCTCAGCAGAGGTCCGAACCAGAACAAACCTGTTCAAAGCCCTGCACATAAGACACCACAGTACAATAAACTAACGGATGGTATGTTCTTATAAAAGGAATCGTATCATATGTGCTCCCTATAAAATTTTAATACCACAGATATACTGCAGATTTGTTTATGTACCGTATGTATATCTGTGCTTTATACATACAAAGAGTAAGATTTTTTTTTCATACCCCCAAAAGCCAGTTTTTATCCCTTTGGGGCTGATATCACCCCCATTGAGAATGCATGATCCAAGGTGACAGTTTCTCTACAGAATTTTCCTAACTAACCACAGATGCCGAAATTGTGAGTCATTTGTTGGCAATATAAGATGATAAAAACGAAGGTCTTTGTGTAATTGGTTTTAGTTACTACCACCGCCCCCGGAAACTGGTTACAAGTGAACTTTTATGAGCTTAAATAGAAGTGAATGCGATTTTCCTGACTAAGCCTGGATTTGACTTTATAAATGGAAAAGCCTCTTCCTAAGGACTAGCAACCTGGATCCTTTTACCTGCATCTGCCTTTGAATTAAAAAAAAAAGTTGCCGCAGAGTCAGTCCCAACTCATAGCAGCCCTATAGGACAGAGTAGAACTGCCCCAAACAGTTTCCAAGGAGCTCCTGATAGATTGAAACTGTTGACTCTTTGGTTAGCAGCCGTAGCTCTTAACCCCTATGCCACCAGGGTTTCCAAAGCTCTGCATTGGCCAGGAATTGAACTACCTCCTGAACAGCTTCAGGTGTGTTGCCTGTTTTCCCAGCAGAGCACCCGGATGTTGCCAGGGTGATCAGATCTGGCAGTCAAAACTCTTTCAGGTACTTTTCTTGCTTCCTCTTAAGACTGATTCTTAAGCTGTGGTTCTCAGCCATGGCTATACTTGGAATCACCTGTGAAGCTTTAAAATGCTGGTGCCTAGTCCCCGTCCCCTGAGAGTCTGATCTAATTGTGTGTAGCTGTAGCCTGGGCATGAGGAGTTTTAACCTAATGGAGGTTTTAACCTAACTCTGGGGTTGGGTCCTAAGCATTAGCATTTTTTAAAACTCTCTGGAGGATTCCAGCGTGTAGCCAAGACTGAGAACCATTGTCTGAAGCTTCACTTCTTTGCGCACAAAGTCCACTCCGTAAGATAGGTACTTAATAAGTTTTTACTCATTGACAGATTAATTGTATAGTAAAAAACTGTAAACCGAGTACCAGAAAGCTTGGGTTTTACTTCCAACAGTGCTACTAACTAGTTGGGCAAGTCACTGCTCTTTACTGGGCCCTAATTTACTTATCAGCAAAATGAGGAAAACAGGCCTGGTGGCATCTAAGGCTGTTTTCTGTTCCAACTTTCTAAGGTTAAAACTAATTGTTTCTATCTGTTTTAAGGCTGAATATCTCTAAGGGCCCTCCAAACCATTGTATGATTTTGAATATCAGATTAAATAAGATGGAATAATAGCGCCACCAGTCTTCTCTGGTCAGCTTAATTCTCACTGAACGACTCTAGAGAACAAATATTTTTCAAGCAATTACTAACCAGTATCATCTCTTCCCTCAAGAAATTTAGAGTCTGTTGGAGAGAACATGGGGGTTGAGGGGGAGAGTAAACAAACAAATGAAAATATTTATGGTTAGTGATATACAGTCAGTGTTATTTAAGTGCCGTAAAGTAAAAAACAGAAAACAAACCAAGCAGAGAGCTCATATAGAGTTAAAGGGGAAGACAGGCTGCTTTGGGGCAAGCATAGGAGACTTCTCCGTGGAGGTTAGAGTTAAACAGAGACCTCATACCAGTTTCCATTGAGTCAGTTCTGACTCATGATGACCCTGTATGTTGCAGAGTAGTAGTGCTCCATAGAGTTTTCATGGCTGTGACCTTTAGGAAGCAGATTGCCAAACCTTTCTTCCGAGGCACCTCTGGGTAGGTTTGAACAGTCAACCTTTTGGTTAGTAGTCAAGTGCCTAACCATTTGCACCGCCCAGTGACCCTAGAGACCTCATAAAAACAAAAAAACAAAAAACCCAGTGCCATCAAGTTGATTTTGACTTGTAGTGATCCTATAGGACAGAGTAGAACTGCCCATAGGGTTTCCAAGGAGCAGCTGGTGGATTCAAACTGCCAACCTTTTGGTTAGCAGCCATAGCTCACCGTAGCTCTTAACCACTGCGCCACTAGGGCTTCAGAGACCTCATTGGAGGAGTTAACTCATTCAGCATTCAATATTCAACCAATATCTACTTCCTATGTGCCAGGTACTGCTGTTGGTGTTAGAAATAGAGCAGCAAAAGAAACAAAATCCTGATCTCCAAAGGCTTATATTCTGGAAGTAAAAAGGAGTCAGAAATAGCCTGGAGGCTGTGTGCAGGGAGTGGCGGGGGGAGTGGGACGAGGGTGCATCGTCAGCAGAGGCACTAGCTGTGGGAAGATCCTGCAGAGGGCAGTCGTGTATTCTAGGTACTGGAAGCAGGCTAGTGTGGCTGGAGTGTAGTGATTGACAAGAGACTTGGCTGGACAGATGGACAAGAGCTAGATCATGAAAGGTCTCCTAGGCCATGAGAGCTGGTTATGAAGGTTAAATGAATATGCTCTAAGGACAACACCTAGCATGAATTCGAATTGAGTCTGCTGACTCTAGGTTTAAAACTACTGTGCTGGATTAGCAATTTAGCAGATGAGTGAGCACCACATCTATATCCAGATTAGAAGTATTCTTGAATCTAGAAATTGAAGAACTTCTGCAAAGTCTGCTTATTGCTTACCCACAGGCGTGGTGTGATACCAGTTACTTGGCAGGGTGATGGCACCAGTGAGTATGTGCACATCCCTGAGATAGGGGATGGGGCTATGCCCTGTATGGATCCTTAAAGGTCGAAGATTCAGGACCCATAAAAGAAAAGTTCTCATCAAGGAATGTGGACCAACAGCATTCTCCAGTAGCACCAAGAAACATATTTGGTCATTTCTTCATTTATTAATTCCACAATGAACATTTATTGAAAGCTTACTACCACGTATTACCCCCTTCCAAAAAAAAAAAAAAAATCCATTGCTGTCAATTCCTACTCATAGCAACCCTATAGGACAGAGTAGAACTGCCCCATAAGGCTTCCAAGGAATGGCTGGTGGATTTGAACCACTGACCTTTTGGTTAGCAATCATAACTCTTAGTGACTGCGTCACCAGGGCTCCCATGTAGTATTAGTCAACTATTATTTAGTTTCTGTCTTTAAGAAGTTCCCCCCAAAAAATAGACAGACAATTTAACTATTATAATACACTGTGATAAGTGCTTTGACAGGGATGTGCTTAGGATGTGATGGGAGCATATAAAAAAGCTACCTAACCTGCAGAGTCCCTGGGTGGTGCAAGTAATTAACATGCTACTCTTTTAATCAAAAGGCTGGAAATTCAAGTCCACCCAGAGACACCTCAGAAGAAAGGCCTGGTGGTCTGCTTCCGACACATGTTGAGTTTCCACGAGTCAGGGTCGATTTGGTGGCAACTGGTTTGGTACCTAACCCACAGTGCTGATGGAGAGCGTCTGGAAAGAATTACAACTCAGCTAACTTGAGCTGCCTCAACTAAGTTTTGAAGGACTTCTAGGAGCTGGCTGGGTGAAAAAGGGCAAGATATCCTTGTTGTTAGGCGCTGTGGAGTCAGTTCTGACTCAGCAACCCTATGTACAATAGAACAAAACACTGCCGGGTCTCGGGCCATCCTCAAAATTGTTGCTATGAATGAGCCCACTGTTGTAGCCACTGTGTCAATCCATCTTGTAGAGGGTCTTCTTTTTTGCTGATCCTCTGCTTTACTAAGCATGATGTCCTTCTCCAGGACAGTGAGAAATCCATGGGAAAAGGGATCAAGATGAGAGAGATTACAGTGCATTGCTAAGGGCAAAGGTAGGAAGTGCCTAGAGATGAAGTTGGACAGGAAAAGAGGCCAGTTCATGAAGGGCATTGTTTAGACTTTATCTTGAGGACAATGGAAAACCATACATAATTTTAAGCAAGGGAGAGGACAACTGTATCGCAGTGGAGAGGATGAGTTAGAAGAGAGGCAATGTTGAAGTCAGAAAGAGATCAGTTGGAGACTCTTGCACTAATACAGGGATGAAATCTAAAGAACCTAAAGGGATGGTGGTGGAAAGAAGGAGATAGATTTGAAAGATATTAGGAGGTTGTAATGGATTGAATTGTGTCCCCCAAAATATGTGTCAACTTGGTTAGGCCACATGTGGTTGTCCTCCATTTTGGGATTTTCCTGTGTGTTAAGAATCATCATCTCTGCCTGTGGTTGGAGAGGATTAGAGTGGGATGTTACGTCCTTGCTCAGGCCACATCCCTGATCCAATGTGAAAGGCTTTTCCCTGGGGTGTGGCCTGCACCACCTTTTATCTCTCAAGAGATAAAAGGAAAGGGAAGCAAGCAGAGAGATGGGGACCTCATACCACCAAGAAAGCAGCACCAGGAGCAGAGCGCAACATTTGGACACGGGGTCCCTGCACCTGAGAAGCTCCTTGACCAGGGGAAGATTGAGGACAAGGACCTCCCTCCAGAGCCGACAGAGAGAGAAAGCCTTCCCCTGGAGCCGATGCCCTGAATTTGGGCTTGTAGCCTACTAGGCTGTGAGAAAATAAATTTCTCTTTGTTAAAGCCACCCCACTTGTGGCATTTCTGTTATGGCAGCACTAGATAACCAAGACAGAGGTGAAATTGATCAGATCTGGTTATTGATTCCTAGTGGTGCAGTGCTTAAGCACTCGGCTGCTCACCAAAATGTCTGTGGTTCGAACCCACCAGCTGCTCTGCAGGAAAAAGATGTGGCAGTGTGCAGCTTTGAAAACTCTACTAGGCAGTTCTACCCTGTTCTATAGAGTCACTATGAGTTGGAATTGACTTGGTGGCAGTGAATTTTTTTTTTTTTTTTGGTTATTGAGGGTGAGGAGTTAGGAAAAGGAAGGAGTGAGGGGTAATCCAGGTTTCTGGCTTTGTCTAAATGGATGGATTATGGTGCCATTCACTGGGATAGGAAGCACAAGTGTGGGTGGGGAATGAATAATTCAGTTTTTATCGGTCATGTTTGAGGTAGCTGTGCGACATCTGAGTAGAGATGTCCTCTGGGAAGGCAGATAGATGTAGGTAGATCTGAAGCCCAGGGAGCAGATCTGGACCAGAATATACTGAAGCACTGAAATAGGTAAGATCACCAGGAAGAGTGTGTCAAGTTGGAAAAGAAAGAACACAAAGACAGAACAATGGAGAACACGAATATTTAAGGATTGGAAGGAAGGGCATCACAAGGAGACTGAGAAGGACCACAAAAAGGTAGGAGAAAAATCCAGAGGGAGACAGAGAGTAAGAGATAGCTACCATGGAGTGAACTGCAATTCATGGTGGCCTTAGGTACAACAGAATGAAATATTGTCTGGCCTGTGTCATATTTATGATCCCAGGCATGTTTGAGTCCATTGTTTCAGCTTTTACGCCAATCCACCTCACTGATGGTCCAGTCCATCTCACAAGGGACCTCTTTTGCTTTTGCTGGACCTGTACTTTGCAGAGACAGTGATATTAGCTGCTTATTCGAACTTCTATTATGGTGAGATCAAGGCTTGTCCTCATTGCTCCTCTTTTCCCTCTAATTCATTTATTCCTCAGGTAGTGCTGGGCAGGGTGGAAGTAGAGGGACTGTACGGTGTGAGATGTTAAAAGTTTTTGAGACTTTTTGGATTTTTTCTGGGAGTTTTACCGTTGGACTTGTGAGCTTAGTTCCATTCCCTACTCCTCCACCTCTACCCTAGACCCCTTCCCTGGTAAGGTTTAAAGGAGGGATAAATTTGGGTGCCTAAAATGGGCACTTCAATAATGCAGGGAACTTCAATAATGAATAATAATAAACATTTATTGATTCCTTACTGTGTGCCAGGCACTTTTCTGAGGATTGTCACATACAATAATTCACTTAAACTTTTCTAGAATCCTTTGAGTTAAAAACGATTATTAGGCCAATTTTTTTTTTTTATCTTTCTTTTTTTTAAGCAACATTTTACAAATGAGAAAACTGAGGCATAGTCAGCACAAGAATTTACCCAGGGTGCAAGTAGGTTCCTAAAATGAGGTTTTGGGCACCACAAAAATGCACATAACTACTACGCAATTCTACCTGATTCCTTAACAGTCAAAATGGGGTTCTTGGATCAGCAAAATCGCCTGGGAGCTTGTTAGAGCAGCAAACCTTGGGCCTTTACCCAGAGCTACTGAATCATAATATGCATTTTAACAATCCCCAGGTAATCTGCATGCATGCATATGAGTGAATTGGGCCGGGGTGATGAACTGGAAACCAAAGACTCCATCTAAACGTGAATGCTGCTATAGCTCTAGTTGACTGAAGAATGTCAAAATGAAAAGAGCACCCCCACATTTACTGTAAGTTCATTTACCACTTTTCAACCGCAGGGAAGGAATTAAAAAAAAAAAAAGTTCAAACACTGTGTTGGCTAACAAAAGATGTTTGCAAGTAGCATTTGGCCTAGGAGCTGCCAGTTTGAAATCTCTGGCTCAGATCACGGAGATCTAGCGTAGAAGGCTGTCTTAGTTATCTAGTGCTGCTATAACAGAAATATAGCAAGTGGATAGCTTTAACAACAGAAATGAATTCTCTCACAAGTTAGGAGGCTAGAAGTCTGAGTTCAGAGTGCCGGCTCTAAGGAAAGCCTTTCTCTCTCTGTTAGCTCTGGGAGAACGTCCTTGTCTCCTTTCAAAAGCTGTGGGCCTGGTGTTCTTTGGAGATTTCCATGTGTCTTGGCATCAATATTCCTCTGGGCCTAGAAGGTTCTTGGCACAGGGACCCCAAGTCCAAAGGACACACTCCTCTCCTGGCTCGTCTTTATTTGTGGTAGGAGGTCTCTCTCTCTCTGCTTGTTTCTCTCTCCTTTTATCTCTTGTAAGATAAAAGGCGATGCAGGCCAAACCCCAGGGAAACTTCCTTACATCAGATCACAGCTATGACCTGATAAGGGTGTTGCATCCTACCCTAATGCCCTTACAACTGATTGGCTGATCATGTCAGATCACATCGTGCGGGACGATTACATCACTAAATAATTGCCAAACCACTGAGAATCGTGGCCCAACCAAGTTGACACATATTTTGAGGGGACACAAATCAATCCATGACAAAGGGAAAGTCCCTGTTTCCTTAGGTCATTTTTATCTACTTTTTTCTAGTCACCAGGGTGCTAAGAATTAGAGAGTACTGTTTAGGGAATAGGAACCCTCATGGCACAGTGGTTAAGAGCTCAGGTTGCTAACCAAAATGTTGGCAGTTTGACGTCATACTTCAGGGTAGATCTTGAAATGCTCTTTTTGACAATGAATGTGACCCCATTCCTCTTCAAATTGTCATTGCCAGCATAGTAAACCATATGATTGTCTGATTCAAAATGGCCAATTTCAGTCCATTTCAGCTCACTAATGCCTAGCATTACCCAAAACCCACTTAGTGCTATTAATATATAGATCTTTATGTGTTTCATTTCATTTTTAACAACTTCCAATTTTTCTAGATTCATACTTTGTACATTCCACATTCCAATTATTAATGGATGTTTACAGCTGTTTCTTCTCATTTTGAGTTGTGCCACCTCAGCAAATGGAGGTTCAGAAAGCTTTACTCCATCCACACCATTAAGGTTGACGCTACTTTGAGGAGGCAGTACTTCCCCAGTTGTATTTTGAGTGCCTTCCAACCTGAGGGTCTCATCTTCTAGCACTGTATCAGACAGTGAATGTTCCACTGCTATTCATAAGATTTTCACTGGCCAGTTTTTTTTGGAAGTAGGTTGTTAGGTCCTTCTTCCTAGTCTGTTTTAGTCTGAAAGCTCTACTGAAACTTTTCCACCATGGGTGACCCTGCTGGCATGCTGAATCCACTTCAATTTATTACCAGATCTGGATTCTCCTGAATTCACATTAAGGAGTCTGACTCCAGGCCAAAATCCTATGTGTGAGCTTTCAGGCCCCACCACAGGCAATTTTAAGGCTTTGCCTGGCAAGCCTCATGGGTGGAAGCTACCCTCTTCACATCAGACTTAGTGCACAGCCAGTGTGTTGCAATTTTCTGGAGTGAGTTGCAGTCAAGGACTCAAGCCCTCCTTAGGCCAGCCATGCTCAGATGCATATCTGCATTCCTAGTCCAGGCACCTCCATTTGGAGGCCTTCTTATGGTGGGGAGGGGTAGGCTGGCTGAGACACTTTTCTTCACTTTCACTCAGTACCTTTTCACTCCTAGCCATTCCCCTTATCCCTCACATTGGCCCAAACCCAAACCAAACCCATTGCTGTATCAAGTTGATTCCGACTCACAGCAACCCTATATGGCAGAGTAGAACTGCCCCACGGTGTTTCCAAGGAGTGGCTGGTGGATTCAAACTGCCAACCTTTTGGTTAGCAGCTGAGCTCTTAACCACTGAGCCAGCAGGACTCCCTTACTGGCCCATAGAATTAGGGGCTCTGGTGGTGCATATGGTTAAATGCTAGGCTGCTAACCAAAAGGTTTGCTATTCAAACCTACACAGTAGCTGCACAAGAGAAAAGACCTGATGATCTGTTCCTGTAAAGGTTCATAAAAACCAAACCAAACCCATTACCATCTAGTAGATTCCAACTCATAGCAGCCATACAGGACAGAGTAGAACTGCCCCACAGGGTTTCCAAGGAGTAGCTGGTGGATCGAAAGTGCTGACCTTTTGGTTAGCAGCCAAGGTTTTAATAACTGCACCACCAGGGCTCCAAGAAAATGCCATTTTGGTTATAGATTAGGAAACCCTATGGGGCGATTCTACTCTGTCCTATACGGTCACTATGAGTCGGAATCAACTCAGTGACACACAACGATGACAACAACAGGGGCTTCTTAGTAGTGAATTGGTTCCCCAGCATCTGCACTGCTTCTGTCTGACTCTTGCCTGGTACCATTCTGTAGGGAAAACCGAAACATTGTGGAGCCAGTGCCTTTGTCTTTTGCTTCTTGTCTGCACTGTTGCAGTAAGTGAATAAAGAGGTTTGATTGTTCTTTACAGTTTGGCTCATTCTCCTAGCTGACCACCTTGACACTTTGCAGCTCCACACACATCTCTTTGGTTTCCCTGTCTTTTAAAAAGAAGTATTAATATTCCATCTCAATTCCCTTCTATTAAGGGCTAGGGGCTCATGAAATAAAAGTTTTCATTATACATACTATATATTTAATTTTTATTTTCATTCTAGCAAGATCAAATATTTCAAGAAAAAGACAGGTGAATGAATAATTCAGATACACATTAGACTGCATTGGATAGTATATTGAGACCGCTAAAACAAAACAAATATTTTTGTTTGACCTACAGAATACTGTGACTAATTTTGGCTAGATGAAGCAGATTATGAATTATCTACATGTAGACTATATTTGAAACACTAAACAAAGACTCACTGCATAGCTTTAAATTATTCGGATGAGGCTTTTTGCCCCATGATTGTTTATATTCTTGGAAGACATTATACTTCCTCATTCAGGAAACCTGATGAATTTCATAATTGCTTTTTCCTCTGAAGTCTTCAAGTGATGATTTCCCACCCGGATTGGCGAATAAGAACCCACTGCAGGAAACATTACTGATGCGTGAAATACTCAGGAAATCACTCCTCTGTTGGCCACTTACTACTTTTACACATACCCAACAACTTGCATCGGTGGTGCTGGGGGAGGAGGTGAGCAAATTTGTTTTATCCCTCTGAGGTCCATATCTTTATTACTTTGTATGGCCCCTGCCTTCACTCAGTACATCATAAACTATTATAGGGATTATTAGGAACTGTTGCTTAGTATGCACTCAATTTACTCTACACACTGACATTTGAGTTCTCAAATGTAAGTCTGCACTGACTGCCTAGCCAATGCATTCAGGATCAAGTCAAAAACTCCCAAACAAATAAGATTTTTAATCAGTTGGTCCCAAGTGCCCTTTACTGCCCTTTCCAGTCTCATCTTCTAGCACCACCACACTGGAGTCTCGAGGTACAATATATTTTCTCTTTTTTGAACAAAGTTCCCTCTCACCCTCTTCTGTGGCTTTTCACCAGCTATCCCCCAGCAAGAAAGTGACCATTCCCTTTCCTCTACCAGAGCAAATCATATTCATCTTTTAACACCTAGTTCTAATTTCAATTGTTGTATTTAGTAATTAAAGACAGAATAGCAAAATGGGAAGTGTTCTGGAGGCTTGGGCTCTGCTATTGATCATCTGTGTAAACTTGAGTGACTTGTTTATCTTCTCTAAGCTTCTGTTTCTTCATATGAGGTTGTTAGGAGGTGTCTTAGACTGCGTTCTCTAGAGAAGCAAAACCAATAGTGCATATAAATATATATAGAGAGAGAGAAAGAGGGATTTATATCAAGGAAATGGTTCACATGGTTGTAGAGGCTGAAATGTTCCAAGTCCATGGGTCAAGATAGAAGATTCTCCTCGTTCATGTAGGTGGACAGGCTGGCGAACCCAAGAATGGCAGGTCAGAGAACAGGGCTCTTGCTCACAGGCTGCGAAGATCGATGAATCCCAAGATCAGCAGGCAAGGCAACAGGTAAGCTGCTAGCTCAAGTCCAAGAACCAAAGATCAGACGAGCAGAAGCCAGCTGCAGGATCCAGCACAAGCAAAAAGCCCCCCAAGTCTTGCCAGAATGTCCATTTATATTCAATGCAGGCCAGATGCCCAAGGAAAATCCCCTTCAACTGGTTGGCTACTCACAGCAGATTCCGTCATGAGGATGACCACATACCAAATCTCAACAGGGAAGTGATCACAACATTATGTGGCTGCCAAAACACTGAGAATCATGGCCTAGCAAAGTTGACACACAATCTTAACCATCACAGGAGGTTTCAACTTGACAAATTTTTTTTCATTCAAAAGCAGTTGCAGCAGTGCATCAACAGGGAACAGCCAGAAATTCAACCTGGATTCAGAAGAGAATGTGAGATGAGGGATATTATTGTTGATGTCAGGTGGATCCTGGCTGAAAGCAGAGAATACCAGAAAGATGTTTACCTGTGTTTTATCGACTATGCAAAGGCATTCCACTATGTGGATCATAACAAATTATGGATAACAGTACAAAGAATGGGAATTCCAGAACATTTAACTGCACTCACACAGAGTGCAGATCAAGAGGCAGTCATTCAAACAGAACAAGGGGATACTGTGTGGTTTAAAGTCAGGAAAGGTGTGCATCAGAGTTGTATTCTTTCACCATACTTATTCAATCCATATGATCAAATAATCTGAGAAACTGGACTATATGAAGAAGAACATGGCATCAGGATTGGAGGAAGACTCATTAATAACCTGCATTATGCAGATGACACAACCCTGCTTGCTGAAATTGAAAAAGACTTAAAGCACTTACTAATGAAGATTAAAGATGGCAGCCTTCAGTATGTATTTAAAGAAGAAAACCTGTTGCCATCGAGTGGATTTGAACTCATATCGACCCTGTAGGAGAGAGTAGAACTGCCCCATAGAGTTCCAAGAAGTGCCTGATGGATTCGAACTGCCGATGTTTTGGTTGGCAGCTGAACTTTTAACCACTGTGTCACCAGAGTATTATACCTCAAAGTAAAGAAAACAAAAATCCTTACAGCTGGACCAAAAAGCAACATCATGATAAATGGAGAAAAGATTGAAGTTGTCAAGCATTTCATTTTACTTAGATGTACAATCAACACCCATGGAAGCAGCAGTCAAGAAATCAAACAAAGGTTACATTGGGCAAAAGACCATCTTTCAAGTGTTAAAAAAAAAGTGCTGCAAAAGACCTCTTTCAGGTGTTAAAAAGCAAAGATATTATATTACCTTGAGAACTAAGATACACCTGACCCAAGCCATTGTGTTTTCACTCTCCTCAGATGCACGTGAAAGCTGGACAATGAATAAGGAAGACTGAAAATAATTGATGCCTTTAGATTATGGTGTTGGCTAAGAATATTGAATATACCACAGACTGCCAGAGGAATGAACAATTCTGTCTCCGAAGAAGAAAACCAGAATGCCCCTCAGAAGCAAGGATCACGAGACTTCATTTCACGTACTTTGGACATGTTATCAGGAGGGACCAGGCCCTGGAGAAGGACATCATGCTTGGTAAAGTAGAGGCTCAGCGAAAAAAAGAGCACCGTCAATGAGATGGATTGACACAGTGGCTGCAACAATGGGCTCAAACATACCAACCATTATGAAGATGGAGCAGGAACGGGCACAGTTTCGTTGCTATGAGTCAGAACTGACTTGACAGCACCTAACAACAATATTTCTATTTTCACTGACATTTTCTCCAACTTAGTTGTATTTTAACTTTATTCTGCTTAGCTTAACTAGATTTTATGCATGTTGTTGTTACTGCCATCGAGTTGATTCTGTCTCACAGTGACCTGTGTTACAGAGTAGAACTGTTCCATAGTGTTTCCTTGGCTATAATCTTCATGGAAGCAGATCATCAGGTCTTTTCTTCCTTGGTACTGCTGGGTGAATTGGAACCACAAGCCTTTAGGTTAGCAATCCAGTGCAAACCACTTGCACCATCCAGGGACCTTAGATTTTATGTCTAGAATTGTATTATTTTGGGTGAATTGAATGACCAAGGTAACTGCCATTACCAACTCTTTTATTCTTTAAAACTTACCTCATGGGGTATGGTTGAACAAGTTATATTAAACGGCTATGTGGCAGTGATACTTGTAAATATACTGTTAAGAACTATTAAGCCAGGATCAAGCCTTTGTACTTTGGGGATTATTAGAGTCCACTCAGGCAAATTTATTTTCATTCTGTATCAAAACGCCACAGATAGCATTGTGATTTCTGATCTTGATTTTGAGCTCTGAAAAACTCTTATAGATAAATATAGTTTTATGTAGTAAAAGAGATAGTAGAATGTGCAACAACAAAAAATATATATATATGAATTACTTGTTTCATCTTTGAGTGTGCACATACGTGCAATTATGTCTTATTTATCCTAAAATACAAATTTAAACGTATTAAGAATAGAAGCCTTCCCTCATTCCCAGGAGATTTATAGTAATTGGTCTCCTGTGAACCTGTAACGTCTATTACATCAGTTTTACTTTGTATTACAATATTGGTTCACAGGGCCATCGCTGTGCCCACCCACAACTGACAGCTGAATGAGTAAGTGAAAATGAATAAATGAATGGATAATGAGAAGGCAGAATTGTTTCTTTGAGTGAATTTTCATGATTCAGACAGGTATTCTCAGGTTTGTATAATATATATATGTAAGTATACATAAATCCTGCATGCTGTTACGTGTATAATATGGTTTTACGTTTTACGTGGGTATACTGTATATCCAAAAATTGTATGCATTGATAGTTTGCATTTGCATATAAATTGGGAATAACTTATGGCATGGACTAGTGACACAAGAAAAGACAAACTATCACAAAATTTATCATTTCAAACCTTTTTCTGTTATTAAGGTTTTATTTGACTGTTGGTAAATTTGTTTCATCTTCTCTTAATCCTGATCTGTGAAATGACATTGAATCTTACACTTGATTGCTGACAGGAGAGCAAAGAATTACCTAAAACTATATGTCAGGTTCACATAAAACCACACTTACAAGGACAAAGATTCGTTGAGACAAGGTTCACTTTCATCTGTCAAAATATGGAACATAAACCCAGATGTTCTTCCTACCAATAAGCCTAATTTTCTTATATAAATATGCCCTATGGACCTATGAAAAGAAAATCGTTTCTTTATGTCCACATATAGATTTTGAAATAAATAAAATCCAAACTGCAGGAAAACTCAGCAGGAGATAATTATTGGAGAATACAAAGAGCATAATTACTGGGAAGGCAAGCCTGGGATCATGGTTACCAGGCAACCGATCCAAGAGAAAGTAACATGCAAGTGGATTGGGGGATAGAGTCATTCAATCATCCAGACGCCTGAGCAATCAGGTATCTAAGAAGAAGTGGAAATGAGCATATTATCATTTCATGGAAGCTTAAGAATATTTGCTAGTCAGCAGAGACAGGATAAAGAGGACGGGACTATTTGTTGACACAGACGTTATTAACCATTTTCTGCCTCCTCCCTACTCACACATGACTCTGTAACTAAAATCACATTAGTCACTAATTATCAGCATCTGAAGAGTAATAAACTTCTTTTAAAGTTTTTTTTTTTGCGTCATTTTAACCTTGTTTACACACAAATAGAGTTTTTCAGGTAAAAGTGTATGTTTGCGTGGGTATGCATGTGTGCACACACATATCTGCTCTCTTGTATATTGGGCTGAGGAGAGTGAGTGACCGAAAGGAGACAATATCATTCCTGACTTCCAGGAATAACAATTTCCAAGGGCTCAAAGATATAAACATCCCTTGCCATCCTGGAATCTGTGAGAAGCTCAGTGTTGTAGGACTCAGTATATGCAGTGGTGGTTTGGGGGTGCGAGGTAAAGCCGAAAGGTAGGTTGGGGCCCACTGATACGTTATTCTGTGGGCAGAAAATAGTCGGCAGAGATTTTAGAGCAAGGAAAACTGTAGCCACCACTTTTTTTTTTCAGTCTGCTCCATTTCATTGTAGTGTTATGATGTCCAGAGAGATAGAAAATCCTAATCTTCTGCTTTAATACGTTTCTTTCTTTTTTTCTTAACTTTAGATGAAGGTTTACAGGCCTCATGTGTCTGACAGTCTGTCATACTGTGGGGGCTTGCGTGTTGCTATGATGCTAGAAGTTACACCGACAGTATTCAAATGCCAGCAGGGTCACCTATGGCAGACAGGTTTCAGCTGAGCTTCCAGACTAAGACTCGGAAGAAGGACCCAGCAGATTACCTCTGAAAAGCAAAGACTTAGCCAGTGAAAACCTTAGGGATAGCAACAGAACATTGTTTGATATAGTGCTGGAAGATGAGCCCCTCAGGTTGGAAGACACTCAAAAGATGACTGGGGGAGGGCTGTCTCGTCAAAGTAGAGTTGACCTTAATAACGTGGATGGAGTCAAGCTTTCAGGATCTTCATTTGCCAATGTGGCATGACTCAAAATGAGAAGAAACAGCTGCAAACATCCATTAATAATCGGAACATGGAACGTACAAAGTATGAATCTAGGAAAATTGGAAGTCATCAAAAATGAAATGGAATGCATAAACTTTGATATCCTAGGTATTAGTGAGCTGAAATGGACTGGTATTGGCCATTTTGAATCACACAATCACATGGTCTACTATACTGGGAACAACAACTTGAAGAAGAATGGCACTGCATTCGTCGTCAAAAAGAACCTTTCAAGGCCTATTCTGAAGTACAATGCTGTCAGCGATAGGATAATATCCATACGCTTACAAGGAAGAACAGTTAATACGACTGTTATTCAAATTTACCCACCAACCACTAAGGCCAAAGATGAGGAAATTGAAGATTTTTACCAACTTCTGCAGTCTGAAATTCATCAAGCATGCAATCAGGATGCCCTGATAATTACCGGAGATTGGAATGCAAAAGTTGGAAACGAAGAAGGATCGGTAGTTGGAAAATATGGCCTTGGTGATAGAAATAATGCCAGAGATGGAATGATAGAATTTTGCAAGACCAACTACTTCTTCATTGCAAATACCTTTTTTCACCAACATAAACAGCGACTGTACACAGATGGAATACACAGGAATCAAATTGACTGCATCTGTGGGAAGAGACGATGGAAATGCTCAATACCATCTATCAAAACAAGGGCAGGGGCTGACTGTGGAACAGATCATCAATTGCTCATATGCAAGTTCAAGTCGAAACTGAAGAAAATTAGGACAAGTTGACAAGAGCCAAAGTACGACCTTGAATACATCCCATCTGAATTTAGAGACCATCTCAATAATAGATTTGACGTGTTGAACACTAATGACAAGACTACATGAGTTGTGAAATGTCATCAAGGACATCACACATGAAGAAAGCCAGAGGTCATTAAAAATACAGGAAAGAAAGAAAAGGCCAAAATGGATGTCGGAAGAGACTCTGAAACTTGCTCTTGAACATCAAGTAGCTAAAGCAAAAGGAAGAAATGATGAAGTGAAAGAGTTGAACAGAAGATTTCAAAGGGCTGCTCCAGAAGATACAGTTGAGTATTATAATGACATGGAGATATAAAGTCGAAAGGGAAGAACACGCTCTGCATTTCTCAAGCTGAAAGAACTGAAGAAAAAATTCAAGCCTTGAGTTGCAATATTGAAGGATTCTATGGGGAAAATATTAAACGACTCAGGAAGCATAAAAAGAAGATGGAAGGAATACACAAGGAATACCAAAAAGAATTGGTTGACGTTCAGCCATTTCAAAAGGTACCAAACGAGCAGAAACCAATGGCACTGAGGGAAGAAGTCCAAGCTAGACTGAAAAAAAGACTGAAGTCATTGGCAAAAAACAGGTCTCCAGGAATTAACAGAATACCAATTGAGATGTTTCAACCAGCAGATGCAGTGCTGGAAATAGTCACTGGTCTATGCCAAGAAATTTGGAAGAGAGCTACCTGGCCAAACGACTGAAAGAGGTCTATATGCCTGTTCCCAAGAACGGTGATCCTAACGAATGTAGAAATTATTGAACAATATCATTAATATCACACATGAGTAAAATTTTGCTGAAGATCATTCAAAAGCCACTGGAGCAGTATATCAACAGGAAACTGCCAGAAATTCAAGCTGCTGGATTCAGAAAAGGACACAGAACCAGGGATATCATTGCTAATGTCAGAGGGATCCTGGCTGAAAGCAGAGAATACCAAAAAGAGGTTAACCTGTGTTTTATTGACTATGGTAAGGCATTCAACTGTGTGGATCATAGCAAATTATGGATAACGTTGCAGAGAATGGGAATTTCAGAACACTTAATTGTGCCCTTGAGGCATCTGTACCTGGATCAAGAGGCAGTCATTCAAACAGGACAAGGAGATACTGCATTATTTAAAGTCAGGAAAGGTGTGCATCAGGGTTATATCTTTTCACCATACCTATTCAATCTGTATGCTGAGCAAACAATCCAAGAAGCTGGACTGTATGAAAAAGAGTGGGGCATCAGGATTGGAGGAAGACTCATTAACAACCTGTGTTATACAGATGACACAAGTTTGCTTGCTGAAACTAAAGAGGACTTGAAGCACTTACTGGTGAAGATCAAAGACCACACCCTTCAGTATGGATTACACCCCAACATAAACAAAACTCCTCACAACTGGACCGATAAGCAACATCATAATAAATGAAGAAAAGATTGAAGTTGTCAAGGATTTCATTTTACTTGGATCCACAATCAACACCTATGGAAGCAGCAGTCAAGAAATCAAAAGACACATTGCATTGGGCAAATCTGCCGCAAAAGACCACTTTAAAGCGTTGGAAAGCAAAGATGTCACCTTGAAGACTAAGGTACGCCTGACCCAAACCATGGTGCTTTCAGTTGCCTTCTACGCATGTGAAAGCTGGGTGATGAATAAAGAAGACCGAAGAAGAATTGACGCCTTTGAATTGTGGTGTTGGACAAGAATATTGACTATACCATGGACTGCCAAAAGAATGAACAAATCGGTCTTAGAACAAGTGCAACCAGAATGCTCCTTTGAAGGAAGGATGGCGAGACTACGTATCACATACCTTGGACATGTCGTCAGGAGGGATCAGTCCCTGAAGGACATCATGCTTTGTAAAGTACAGAGTCAGCGAAAAAGAGGAAAAAGCCCTCAACGATAAGCGTAACAACGATTGTGAGGATGGTGCAGGACTGGGCAGTGTTTCTTTCTGTTGTCCACAGGGTTGCTATGAGTCAGAACTGACTCTATGGCACCTAACAACAACAATGACCACATTGCTTTGTGACATTGGTTGACACAACGTGTCAACACTCCCCACTTCTCAACCTTGAGTTCTCTGTTATCAGCTTTCCTATCCCCTCCTGCCTTCTCGTCCTTGCCCCTGGGCTGGTGTTCCATTTAGTCTTGTTTTATGGGCCTGTCTAATCTTTGGCTGAAATGTGAACCTCAGGAGTGACTTCAGTACTGAGTTAAAAGGGTGCCTGGGGGCCATACTCTCAGGGTTTCTCCAGTCTCTGTGACCGGTCAGTCTGGTCTTTGTGTGTGTGTGCGCATGTGTGTGTGAGTTAGAATTTTGTTCTCCATTTTTCTCCAGTTCTGTCCAGGACCCTCTATTGTGATCCCTGTCAGAGCAGTCAGTGGTGGCAGCTGACTGCTGGACTCAGTCTGGTGGAGGCTGTGGTAGTTGTGGGCCCTTAGTCCTTTGGACTTATCTTTCCCTCCTGTCTTTGGTTTTCATTATTCTCCCTTGCTCCAGAATGGGTGAGGCCAGTGTTGTATCTTAGATGGCCTCTCACAAGCTTTTAAGACCCCAGATGCTACGCACCAAAGTAGAAATGTAGAACATTCCCTTTATAAACTATGCTAAGCCAATTGAGCTAGAAGTTCCCCAAGACCAGCAATTTGGTCCCTCAGGGAGTTTGGATGTGTCTATGAAGTTTCCATGACCTTGCCTTGGTCAGGTTGTACTTACTTCCCCAGTATTGTGTTACCACTTGCCTATTGTCTATTTAGTGTTTTTCCCTTTCCACCCTTTCCCTCCCTCGAAACCATCAAAGATTGTTTCTTTCTGTGTATATACCTTTTCATGAGCTTTTATAATAATGGATCGCTATTATAAATTTATAAATAGTGGTCCTTTGGTGATTGACTTATTTCACTCAGTATAATGCCCCCCAGATTCATTTATGTTGTGAGATGTTTCCCAGGTTCATCATTGTTCTTTATTGTTCCGTAGTATTCCATTGTGTATGTACCGTATTTTATCAATTCATCTGTTGATGAGCATTTAGGATGTTTTCATCTTTTTGCTGTTGTGAATAATGTTGCAATGAACATGGGTGTGCATATGTCTATTCTTGTGACGGCTCTTATTTCTTTAGGATGTATTCCTAGGAGTGGGATAGCTGGATTGTATGGTATTTCTACATCTAGCTTTTTAAGGAAGCACCATATTGTTTTACAAAATGGTTGTACCATTTTGCATTCCCACCAGCAGTGCATAAGAAAGAGTTCCAAGCTCCCCACAGCCTCTCCAATATTTGTTATTTTCTGTTTTTTTTTTTTTTTTTTTTTAATTCTTGCCAGTAATGTTGGGGTGAGATGGTATTTCATTGTAGTTCTGATTTGCATTTCTCTAATGGCTAGTGATCACAAACATTTCCTCATGTGTCTTAGCTGTATGAATGCCTTCTTTGGTGAAGCGTCTGTTCATATCCTTTGCCCATCTTTTAACTGGATTATTTGTTTTTTTGTTGTAGAGGTGTTGGATTTTCCTGTAGATTTTAGAGATTAGAACTTTGTTGGATTTGTCGTAGTCAATTTTTTCCCCCATTCTGTAGGTTCTCTTTTTATTCTTTTAGTGAAGTCTTTTGATGATCATAAGTGTTTAATTTTTAGAAAATCTCAGTTATTTACCTAATCTTCTGGTGATTGTGTATTGTTAATTATGGTTGTATCCTATTTACGCCATGTATAAGTGCCTCTAGCATTGACCCTATTTTTTTCTTCTATGATCTTTATAGTTTTTGCTTTTATATTTAGGTCTTTGATTGATTTTGAATTAGTTTTTGTGTATGGTGTGAGGTATTGGTCCTGTTTCATTTTTTTACAGGTGAACATCCAGTTTTGCCAGCACCATTTGTTAAAAAGACTATCTTTTCCCCATTTAATGGACTTGGCCTTTGTCAAAGATCAGGTGACTGTAGGTGGATAGATTTACATCTAGGTTCTTGATTCTGTGCATTGGTCAGTGTGTCTGTCCTTGTACCAGTACCAGGATGTTTTGACTACTGTAGCTCTGTAGTAGGTTCTGAGGTCAGGCGGTGCAAGTCCTTCTACTTTATTCTTTTTCTTCAATAGTATTTTACTTATTCAGGGCCTCTTTCCTTTCCGTATAAAGTTAATGATTAGTTTTTCCAACTCATTAAAGAGTGATGTTGGTATTTGGATCACGATTGCATTGTATTTGTAGATTGCTTTGGTTAGAATTGATATTTTCACAATTTTTTTTTTTTTTTTTTGGTTAGAATTGACATTTTCACAATGTTGAGTCTACCTATCCATGAGCATAGTATGTTTTTCCATTTATGCAGGTATCGTTTGGTTTCTTGTAGTGGTGGTTTGTAGTTTTCTTTGTATAGGTGTTTTATGTCCCTGGTTAGATTTATGCCTAAGTTTTTTTTTTTTTTTTTTAAGGGCCTTTATAAATGGTATTGCTTTCTTGATTTTCTTTTCGTAGCTCTCTTTATTGGTGTGCAGGAATCCAACTGATTTTTGTGTGTTTATCTTGTATCCTGGTACTCTGCTAAATCTTTCTATTAGTTCCAGTAGTTTTCTTGTGAAGTCCTTCGGGTTCTCTATCTACAGTATCATATCATCTGCAAATAGACATAGTTTTACTTGGATGCCCTTTATTTCTTTTTCTTGTCTTATTGCTGTAGCTAGGACTTCCAACACAACGTTAAATAGGAGAGGTGATAAAAGGCATCCTTGTCTTGCTCCTTTTATCAGGGGGAATGTTTTCAGCCTCTCTATATTAAAAATGATGTTGGCTGTTGTTTTTTGTATAGATGCCCTTTATTATGTTGAGGAATTTCCCTTCTATACCTGTTTTTTTGAGACTTTTTATCAGCAATGGGTATTAGACTTTATTGAATACCTTTTGTGAGTGGCTTGAGATGATCGTGTGGTCCTTTTCTTTTGTTTTATTTATGTGGTGGATTACATTGATTTTCTAATGTTGAACCACCCTTGCATGCCTCATATGAATTCCACTTGGTTGAGGTGTATTATTATTATTTGATATGACACTGAATTCTATTGGCTAGAATTCTGTTGAGAATTTTTGCATCTATATTCATGAGAGATGCATTGTCTGTAATTTTGTTTTTGTGGTGTCTTTGCCTGGTTTTGGTATCTGGGTTATGCTGGCTTCATAGAATGAATTGAGAAGTACCCCATTTCTACATTCTGAAATATTTTGAGTAGTACTGGTACAAGACCTTCTCTGAATGTTTGCTAGAATACTCCAGTGAAGTCATATGGGTCAGGGCTTTTTTTAAATAATTTTATTGTGTGTTTGTTCTCCATTTTGTGATTGTAATTTTATGTTGAGAGGATTAGGGTGGGATTGTAACACCACCCTTACTCAGGTTACCTCCCTGATCCAAGGTAAAGGGAGTTTCCCTGGGGTATGGCCTGCACCACCTTTTTTTTAAAATAATTTTTATTGCACTTTAAGTGAAAGTTTACAAATCAAGTCAGTCTCTCACATATAAACTTATATACACCTTACTACATACTCCCACTTACTCTCCCCCTAATGAGTCAGCCCGCTCCCCCCTTCCAGTCTCTCCTTTCGTGACCGTTTTGCCAGTTTCTAACCCCCCCTACCCTCCCATCTCCCCTCTAGACAGGAGATGCCAACACAGTCTCAAGTGTCCACCTGATACAAGTAGCTCACTCCTCATCAGCATCTCTGTCCAACCCATTATCCAGTCCAATCCATGTCTGCTGAGTTGTCTTCTGGAATGGTTCCTGTCCTGGGCCAACAGAAGGTTTGGGGACCATGACCACCAGGATTCTTCTAGTCTTAGTCAGACCATTAAGTCTGGTCTTTTTATGAGAATTTGGGGGCTGCATCCCACTGTTCTCCTGCTCCCTCAAGGGTTCTCTGTTGTGTTCCGTGTCAGGGCAGTCGTCGGTTGTGGCTGGGCACCATCTACTTCTTCTGGTCTCAGGATGATGTAGTCTCTAGTTCGTGTAGTCCTTTCTGTCTCTTGGGCTCATAATTACCTTGTGACCTTGGTGTTCTTCATTCTCCTTTAATCCAGGTGGGTTGAGATTCATTGATGCATCTTAGACGGCTGCTTGCTAGCGTTTAAGACCCCAGACACCACACTTCAAAGTGTGATGCAGAATGTTTTCTTAACAGAATTTATTTTGCCAATTGACTTAGAGGTCCCCTGAAACCATGGTCCCCAGACCCCTGCCCCTGCTACGCTGGCCTTCGAAGCATTCAGTATTCAGGAAACTTCTTTGCTTTTGGTCCAGTCCAGTTGTGCTGACCTCCTCTGTATTGAGAGTTGTCCTTCCCTTCACCTAAAGTAGCTCTTATCTACTATCTAATCAGTAAATAACCCTCTCCCACACTCCCCCCCCAATAACCATAAAAGAATGTGTTCTTCTCAGTTTAAACTATTTCTCAAGATCTTATAATAGTGGTCTTATACAATATTTGTCCTTTTGCAAATGGCTAATTTCACTCAGCATAATGCCTTCCAGGTTACTCCATGTTATGAAATGTTTCACAGATTCATTACTGTTCTTTATCAATGCGTAGTAGTCCATTGTGTGAACATACCATAATTTATTTAACCATTCATCCCTTGATGGACACCTTGGTTGCTTCCAGCTTTTTGCTGTTGTAAACAGCGCTGCAATAAACATGGTGTGCATATTCTCTAGGATGCATTCCAAGGAGTGGGATTGCTGGGTCGTATGGTAGTTCTATTTCTACCTTTTTAAGGAAGCGCCAGGTTGATTTCCAAAGTGGTTGTACCATTTTACATTCCCAACAGCAGTGTATAAGTGTTCCAATCTCTCCACAGCCTCTCCAACATTTATTATTTTGTGTTTTTTGGATTAATGCCAGCCTTGTTGGAGTGAGATGGAATCTCATCGTAATTTTAATTTGCATTTTTCTAATGGCTAATGATTGAGAGCATTTCCTCATGTATCTGTTAGCTACCTGAATATCTTCTCTAGTGAAGTGTGTGTTCATATCCTTTGCCCAATTTTTAATTGTGTTGTTTGTCTTTTTGTGGTTGAATTTTAGCAGAATCATGTAGATTTTAGAGATCAGGCGCTGGTCGGAGATGTCATAGCTGAAAATTTTTTCCCAGTCTGTAGGTGGTCTTTTTACTCTTTTGGTGAAGTCTTTAGATGAGCATAAAAAAAAAATAGCATAGGTGTTTGATTTTTAGGAGTTCCCAGTTATCTGGTTTCTCTTTGTCATTTTCAGTAATGTTTTTTATTCTGTTTATGCCCTGTATTAGGGTTCCTAACATTGCCCCTATTTTTTCTTCCATGATCTTTATCATTTTAGACTTTATTTTAGGTCTTTGATGCATTTGGAGGTAGTTTTTGTGCATGGTGTGAGGTATGGGTCTTGTTTCATTTTTTTGTAGATGGATATCCAGTTATGCCAGCACCATTTGTTAAAAAGATTATCTCTTCCCCAATTAACTGACACTGGGCCTTTGTCAAATATCAGCTGCTCATATGTGGATGGATTTATATCTGGGTTCTCAATTCTGTTCCATTGGTCTATGTGTCTGTTATTGTACCGGTACCAGGCTGTTTTGACTACTGTGGCTGTATAATACGTTCTAAAATTGGGTAGAGTGAGTCCTCCCACTTTGTTCTTCTTTTTCAGTAATGCTTTACTTATCCAGGGCTTCTTTCCCTTCCATATGAAGTTGGTGATTTGTTTCTCCATCACATTAAAAAATGTCATTGGAATTTGGATCGGAAGTGCATTGTATGTATAGGTGGCTTTTGGTAGAATAGACATTTTTACTATGTTAAGTCTTCCTATCCATGAGCAAGGTATGTTTTTCCACTTATGTAAGTCCCTTTTAGTTTCTTGTAGTAGTACCATGTAGTTTTCTTTGTATAGGTCTTTTACATCTTTGGTAAGATTTATTCCTAAGTATTTTATCTTCTTGGGGGCTACTGTGAATGGTATTGATTTGGTGATTTCCTCGTCGATGTTCTTTTTGTTGATGTAGAGGAATCCAAGTGATTTTTGTATGTTTATCTTGTAACCTGAAACTCTGCTGAACTCTTCTATTAGTTTCAGCAGTTTTCTTGAGGATTCCTTAGGGTTTTCTCTGTATAAGATCATGTTGCCTGCAAATAGAGGTAATTTTACTTCTTCCTTGCTAATCCGGATGCCCTTTATTTCTTTGTCTAGCCTAGTTGCTCTGGCTAGGACCTCCAACACAATGTTGAATAAGAGTGGCGATAAAGGGCATCCTTGTCTGGTTCCCGTTCTCAAGGGAAATACTTTCATGCTCTCTCCATTTAGGATGATGTTGGCTGTTGTCTTTGTATAAATGCATCAGGGCTTTTTTTGTTGTTGTTGTTGTTGGAATTTTTTTTATTACATTTTGAATCTCTTCTCTTGTTATGGGTCTGTTTAGATTTTCAACCACAGTTTGTGTTATTTTAGGTAGGTAGTGTGTTTCTAGAAGTTTTTCCACTTCCTCTAGGTTTTCAAATTTGTTGGAATATAATTTTTGACAGTACTCTGTTATGATCCTTTTTATTTCAGCTAGGTCAGGTAGAGAGAGGCCTCCTACTTTGTTCTTCTTCTTCAATAATGCTTTACTTCTCTGGGACCTCTTTCCTTTCTATATAAAGTTAATAATTAGGTTTTCTTTTTGTTGAAGAATGTTATTAGTATTTTGATCGAGATTGCATTGTATTTATAGATTGCTTCAGTTAGAATTGACATTTTCACAATTTTAGGTTTATGCATCCATGATCATGCTATGTTTTTCCATTTATGTGGGTCTCATTTGGTTTCTTGCAGTAGTGTTTTGTAGTTTTCTTTGTACAGAATTTTTATGTCCCTTATTACATTTATTCCTAGGTTTTTTTTTTTTTTTCTTTCTGGGCTATTATAAATGTATTGCTTTCCTGGTTTTCTTTTCATTGTTCTTTTTATTGGTGTATAGGAATCCAGCTAAATTTTGTGTGTTTATCTTGTCTCCTGTACTCTGTTGAATCTATTAGTTCCAACAGTTTTCTTGTGGAGAACTTTGAGTTCTCTGTGTATAATATCATCAAAAAAAACAAACAAACAAAACCAAACCCAGTGCCATCAAGTCGATTCTGACTCATAGTGACCCTATAGGACAGAGTAGTACTGCCCCATAGAGTTTCCAAGGAGCACCTGGCGGATTCGAACTGCCGACCCTTTGGTTAGCAGCTGTAGCACTAAACCACTATGCCACCAGGGTTTCCGTATAGTATCATATCATCTGTAAATAGGGATAGTTTTACTTCTTCCTTACCAATTTGTTGTTGTTACGTTAGGTGCCGTTGAGTTGGTTTCTACTCATAGCAACCCTATGTACAACATAACACAACACTGCCCAGTCCTGCTCCATTCTTACAATCGTTATGCTTGAGCCCATTTTTGCAGCTACTGTGTCAATCCACCTTGTTAAGGGTCTTTTTCTGTTTCACTGACCCTCTACTTTACCAATCACGATATCCTTCTCCAGGGACTGATCCCTTCTAATTACATGTCCAGAGTATATGAGATGTAGTCTTGCCATTCTTGCTTCTAAGGAGCATTCTGGTTGTACTTCTTCCAAGACAGATTTGTTCATCCTTTTGGCAGTCCCTGGTATATTCAATATTCTTTGCCAACACCACAATTCAAAGACATCAATTCTTCTTTGGTCTTCCTATTCATCGTGGAGCTTTTGCAGGCATATGAGGTGATCGAAAACACCACAGTTTGGGTCTGGCGTACCTTAGTCTTCAAGGTGACATCTTTGCTTTTTAACACTTTAAGGAGGTCTTCTACAGCAGATTTGCCCAATGCAATGTGTCATTTGATTTCTTGAGTGCTGCTTCCATGAGTGTTGATTACGGATTCAAGTAAAATAAAATCCTTGACAACTTACATCTTTTCTCTGTTTATCATGATGTTGCTTATTGGTCCAGTTGTGAGGATTTTTGTTTTCTTTATGTTGAAGTATAATCCATGAAGTATAATCCATACTGAAGGCTGCGGTCTTTGATTTTCGTCAGTAAGTGCTTCCAATCCTCTTTAGTTTCAGCAAGGAAGGTTGTGTAATCTGCATAATGCAGGTTGTTAATGAGTCTTCCTCCAATCCTGATGCACCATTCTTCTGCATATAGTCCAGCTTCCTGGATTATTTGCTCAGCATACAGATTGAATAAGTGTGGTGAAAGAATACAACCCTAACGCATACCTTTCCTGACTTTAAACAATGCATTATCCCCTTGTTCTGTTTGAATGACTGCCTCTTGATCTATGTACAGGTTCCTCATGAGCACAATTAAGTGCTCTGGAATTTCCATTCTTCTCAATGTTATCCATAATTTGTTTTGATCCACACAGGTGAGTGCCTTAGCATAGTCAATAAAACACAGGTAAACATCTTTCTGCTATTCTCTGCTTTCAGCCAGAATTCATCTGACATCAGCAATGATATCGCCAGTTCCTATTCTGAATCCAGCAGCTTGAATTTCTGGCAGTTCCCTGTTGATGTACTGCTGTAGCCACTTTTGAATGATCTTCAGCAAAATTACTTGCATATGATATTAATGATATTGTTCAATAATTTTCACATTCAGTTGGGTCACCTTTCTTTGGAATAGGCATAAATGTGGATCTCTTCCAGTCAGTTGGCCAGGTAGCTGTTTTCCAAATTTCTTGGCATAGACAGGTGAGCATTTCCAGCACAGCATCCCTTTGTAGAAATATCTCAATTGGTATTCTGTCAATTCCTGGAGACTTGTTTTTCGCCAATACCTTCAGTGCAGTTTGAACCTCTTTCTTCAGTACCATCAATTCCTGATTATATGATACCTCCTGAAATGGTTGAATGTTGACCAATTATTTTTGGTATAGTGACAGTGTGTATTCCTTCCATCTTGTTTTGATAATTCCTGTGTTGTTTAATATTTTCCCTGTAGAATCCTTCAATATTACAACTTGAGCTTTTAATTTTTTCTTCAGTTATTTCAGCTTGAGAAACTCCAAATGCATTGGTCATCTAGTGCTGCTATAACAGAAATACCACAGGTGGATGGCTTTAACAAAGGGAAGTTTATTCTTTCACATTCCAGTAGGATAATAGTTCAAATTCAGGGCACCGGCTCAAGGGGAATGGTTTCTCTCTCTGTCAGCTCTGTAGGAAGGTCCTTGACATCAGGGAGCATCTCAGCTCAGGTCTAAAGGACTCACTCTGCTCTGGGCGCTGCTTTCTTCATGGTATAAAGTCCTCAACTCTCTGCTTGCTTCTGTTTCCTTTTATCTCTTGTAAGAGAAAAGGTGGTGCAGGTCACACCCCAGGGAAACTCCTTTTACATTGGATCAGGGATGTGACCTTAGTAACGGTGTTACAGTCCCACCCCAATCCTCTTTAACATAAAATTACAATCATGAAATGGAGGACAACCACTCAATACTGGGAATCATGGCCCAGCCAAACTGATACACACATTCTGGGGGGAACATTATTCAATCCATGACACCAAGCATGTTCTTCCCTTTTGGTTTTTATAACTCCAGGTCTTTGCACATATTATTATAATACTTTGTCTTCTCAAGCTTCCTTTTGAAATCTTCTGTTCAGCTCTTTTACTTCATCATGTCTTCCATTTACTTTAGCTACTCAACGTGCAAGAGCAAGTTGCAGAGTCTCTTCTGACATTCATTTTGGTCTTTTCTTTCTTTCTGTCTTTTTGATGACCTCTTGCTTTCTTTACCAATTTGGAGGCCCTTTATTTCTTTTCCTTGCCTTATTGCTGTAGCTAGGACTTGCAGCATAATATTAAATAGGAATGGTAATAAAGGCCATCCTTGTCTTTTTCTTGTTCTCAGGGGGAATGTTTTCATCCTCTCTGTTAAGAATGATGTCAGCTGTTGGTTTTGTATAGATGCCCTTTATTATGTTGAGGAATTTCTCTTCTATACCTATTTTACTGAGAGTTTTTATTAGCAATGGGTGTTGGACTTTATCGAATGCCTTTTCTGCATCTATTGAGATGATCGTGTAATTCTCTCCTTTTGTTCCGTTTACGTGGTGGATCACGTTGATTGCTTTTCTAATGTTGAACCATCCTTGCGTGCCCCATATGAATCCCACTTGGTGAAGGTGTTTTTTTTTTTTTTTGGTGAAGGTGTATAATATTTTTGATATGATGCAAATACTATTGGCTAGAATTTTGTTAGGATTTTTTTCATCTATATTCATGAAAGATATTCGTTTGTAATTTCCTTTTTCTCTGGTGTCTTTGCTTGACTTTGGTATCAGGGTTATACTGGCTTCATAGAATGAATTCAGTATTCCTTCCTTTTCTATGTTCTGAAATAGTTTGAGTAGTACTGGTGCAAGCTCTTCTCTGAGTGTTTGATAGAATTCTCCAGTGAAGACATCTGGGTTTTGGTTGGGAGTTTTTTTTTTTTTTAATTACTTTTTGATCTTATCTCTTATTTTGGGTCTTTTCAGATTTCAATCTCAGTTTTTGTTAAAACTAACAGGTGGGTAGTGTGTTTCTAGAAATTTGTCCATTTCCTCTAGGTTTTCAAATTTATTGGAGTATAGTTTTTCACAGCACTCTGTTAATGATACTTTTTATTTCAGTTGGGTCTGTTGTAATGTCCCCCTATTTAATTTCTCATTTGGATTGTTTACATCCTCTCCTGTTTTTCATTTGTCAATTTGGCCAATGGCTTGTCGATTCTGTTGATCCTTTCAAAGAACAAACTTTTGGTTTTGTTGATTCTATTGTTTTTCTATTCTCTATTTCATTTATTTCTGCTATGATCTTTATTATTTCCTTTCTTCTGGTGGCTGTGGGCTTCTTTTGCCGTTCTCTTTCTATTTATTTGAGTTGTATAGCTAATGTTTTGATTTTGTCCTTTTCTTCCTTTTTGATGTGTGCATCTATTGCGATAAATTGACTTCTGAGCACTGCCTTTGTTGTATCCCAAAGCTTCTGGTATGATGTGTTTTCATTCTCATTTGATTCTAGGAATTTTTTTTTATTCTATGTTTGATTTCTTCTATTGCCCAATGGTTTTTAAGCAAGGGTGTTATTCAGTTTCCAAGTATTTGATTTTTTTTCCCTTGCTCTTCCTTTTATTAATTTCTACTTTTATTGTGTTGTGATCAGAGAAGGTGCTTTATATTATCCCAATGTTTTCAGTTTTACTGAGGGTTGGTTTGTGGCCTAAGATGTGGCCTATTCTGAACAATTTTCTATGTGCATTGGAAAAGAATGTGTATTTTGCTGCTGTTGGGTGGAGTGTTCTATACATTTTTATGAGGTCAAGTTCGTTGACTGTGGCCTTTAGATCTTCTGTATCTTTGTTGAGTTTCTTTCTAGATGTTCTGTCCTTTAACAAGAATAGTATGTTGAAGTCTCCTAGTATTTATTTTGGAACTGTCATTTTCTCTTTTCAGTGCTGTTAGAGTTTGTTTTGTGTACTTTGGAGCCCTGCAATTGGGTAGATATTTATTACAGTTATGGCCTCATGGAGGATTGTCCCCTTAATCATTATATATTGTTTCTCCTTGTCTCTTATGGTGGGTAAAAAAAAAAATCTGTTTTATCTGAGAATAGTATTGCCACTTCTGCTCCTTTTTTATGGCTATTTGCTTGATATGTTTTTTTTCCCATCCTTTGATTTTTAATATATTTTTGTCTTTGTGTCTAAGGCGTATCTCATATAGACAGCATATTGATGGGTCATTTTTTTTTTTTTTAATCCATTCTGTCACTCTCTGTCTCTTTATGGGTATATTTAAACCATTTATGTTCAGTGTGATTATTGGTAGGTGTGAGTTTATTGCTATCATTTTGTAGTGCTTTTTTTGGTGCTGACGTTTTCTTTCTTTCTCTTACTCTTCTGTGCTGAATTTTGTTCATTTGTGGATTTTTTTCCTTCTTTCATTTTTGTGGATTTTGTGTTTACTGAGACTTTATGTTCTTCTTCCTTATTTTGATGAGTAGATTTGTTAACTTTCTTTGTGGTTACCTTGGAATTTACCCATATCTTCCTAAGTTTAAACTGGTCTTTTATTACTTGATATAGCCTTGACTTTCTCTCCATTTTTAAGTTCTATGCCTACACTATTTGTTCCCTCTTCTATTTTCTGACTTTGTTATCATTTACTGGTTGATCTCTGTGGTTCCTGTTGTAAATCTTTTCGTTTTCGTTTTATCCTTGAGATTTCATTATTTAGGTTGGTATCTGGCTGGTACAATCTTGTGTCCTAGATTCAGGCTGTGGTCTGATGTTGTTTGTTCTCAGTCTGAAGGGCTCCCTTCAATAATTCTTGTAAGCTTGGTTTGGATTTTACAAATTCTCTTAATTTCTGCTTATCTGGAAATGGCCTAATTTCACCATCATATGTGAGTTAGAATTTTGCAGGATATATTATTCTTGGTTGGTGGTTTTCATTCAAGGTTTTATGTATGTCATCCCATTGCCTTCTTGCCTGCATGGTTTCTGCTGAGTAATTAGAGCTTAGTTTTATTGTTTCCATGTTGTATGTGGCTTTCTGTTTTTCTCAACCTGCTCTCAGCGTTCTTTGTCTCTGATTTTAGTGAGTGTGATTATGATATGTCTTGCTGATTTTCTTTTGTGATCCATTCTATATGGGATTCATTGAGCTTCGCGGATGGTCAGCTTTTCATCTTTCATGATATTAGGGAAGTTTTCTGTCAGCAAAACTTCAATCATCCTCTCTGATTTTTCTGTTTTCTCCCCCTGTTCTGAAACTCCAATCACATGCAAATTTTTGCTTTTGATTGTATTCCACATCATTCTCAGGATTTCTTCATTTTTTCTTCACTCTTTTCTCTGATTTTTCCTCAAACAAAGTGGTATCCATGTATTTGTCTTCAATTTTGCTGATCCCATCTTCCATTGTTTCAAATTTGCTTCTGAAACCTTATATTGCACTGTCCATTTCTCAAATCTTGTTATCTTTTGAATTGTTAATTTCTGTTTTTGTATGATTTCTAGTTGTTTATTTATTTTGACACTCTATTCCTGTATTATTTTCCTGAATTATTCCATTTTTTTTCTGTATTTTTCCCTGCTTTTGTCTGTACTTTCGATGATTTTTGTCTATTTTTTCCTTATTGTTGTCTGCATTTTCCTCCATCTCTTGGAGAATCTTGAATATTAGAGTTCTGAATTTCCTATCAGGTAGTGCCAGTGCCTTTTCTTCTACTGGAAGGTCATCTGGTGTTTTATTTTGGTCACTTTCTGGAGCCATTCTGTCCTGTTTTGATATTGTCTGCTGTCTCCCAGACATTCAGGAATTATTTTCTCCTTTTAATTACTGTAGATTTGTTTCATCCTGGTATTTTGTTTTATTTGATTATGTCTGGGAAGGTGTGCTGAGCATGTTTTGTTGCTTGCTTACCTGTAGGCATGATATTTTCACCACCTTGTCCAGGTGAGCAGGGCCAGTCACTCAGGTATGGTGTAGCAGGGCAGGTCCAGCAGGGCTGGAAGGATGGGGATGGGTATTTTGTGGCATGAACTGGGGCAGATAGGGGAGGGCTGGGGTGCAGTGCAGGGTGGGGTCCGGGGGACCGCATCAGTGCCATTTGGGGGCACAGCACTTTGTGCAGGGTGCGGATAGGCAGGAGAGAAGGTAGAAAATGTGATGTGCAGAGGTAAGTGGGTGAGTGAAGGAAGAGAAAGAAGAGAGAGAAACAAAAGCAAAAAAAGAAAAGTAAATAAAATGGTGGCACGGTAGGATTTGGCAGGCGAGGGTGGTGCAGACCCAGTGAGGCCATGTGCCAGTGACTTTCTAGGTGAGTGATATAGCTTGGCTTGACAAGAAGGGTGTGGGTAGCACACAGGGCTAGGTGGTCAAGAAAAAGGAAAGGAAAGAGAGAGAAGATAATAACAAACAAAAAAATAAAGACAACAACAAAAATAAATAAATATGGTGGGGGGAGTTGGCTTTCAGGGGCAGAGCAGAATTGGGGTGGCAGTGAGCTGATGTTTCTCTTGCCAGGCAGTATGGCATGGCCTGTCAAGAAGGGACAGAGGCAGAGCAGGGCCTTGGTGGGAGGGAGAAGGAAAAGGGATAAGGGGAAAGATAAAGAAAATTGAAAAATATGGCCCTGAGGGAGCCAGCCTGTGGTAGTGGTGCAGGCCCTGGGAGGCTGTGTACCACAGGGTCTCCAGCTGAGCAGTACAACACAGCCCACCAAGAAGGGGAGAGTGGTGGCACATGGTGCTAGATGTGTGGGAGAAAGGAAAGGAAAGAAGTAAAGGAGAGAGAAGAAACAACAACAAAAAGAAAAAAACAATAGGAAAAAATAAAACGGTGCTGGGGGAGCCGGTCAGTGACAGCAGCACAGACCCAGGGAGGCCAGGCATAGTGACTCTCCAGCTCAGTGGTGCAGCACCGCCCCTCAAAAAGCAGCAAGGGCAGCGCACAGGGCTGGGTGGGTGGGAGAGAGAAAGGACGGAAATGAGAGAGAGAAACAACAACAAAAAAAGCCCCCCAAAACAAAAAATGGTGCTGAAGGGGCTGACTGGTAGGGGCAGGGTGGACCTGGGAATCAGTGAGCTGGTGTCTGCAGCCCACTAGAAAGTGGCAGAGGCTGCATACAGGGAAAAAAGGTGGGGGTGGGTGGGAAAGTGTGTATCCATAGTTACTGGGTGTTGTGTCTTCTGTTGGGAGCTCCTTAAAGTTGCCTTCCTGTACTCCCTGTCTGTGGTTCTTGGTGGCTGAGGTCTAAGATGGTGAATCTGGGCAGCCATAAACTGGTGTCTGTCTGGCCGAGTGGCCGTGGCCCATTGGAAAGTGGCAGAGGAGTGGCCACCACTTTTTAAGGAAAAATCACCCTAGCAACGATGTTCAGGCAAGATAGAATGAGTGTAAGGATTAAAGCAGTAGCAGTGAAGATGCAGAGGAGAAGCCTGATTCAAGAGAGGTGCCTGAGGAAAGTGGACAATATTTGGTGCTAGATTGTATGTGAGGAATAAAGAAGAGAGAAGGGCAAGATTTCTTAGTTAAGATCAAGAAAATAGGCAACAGTAAAAATCTTTCAATCTGACACAGAACAGCAAGTTGTAGCTGTCTAGTAGACAGTTGCAAATATGTTCCTGGAGCTCAAAGTAGAGATCTAGATTGGGATACCTTATTAGCCATTATAAATGGTTAAGCATTTGACTATTTGCAGAAAGTTTGGCAGTTTGAACCCATCCAGAGGTGCCTTGGAAGAAAGACCTGGCAATCTGCCTCTGAAAGGTTACAACCTTGAAAACCCTATGGATTCGTTCTACTTTGCACATATGGGGTAGCCATGAGTAGAAATCAACTCAACAGCAACTAACAACAACAAAATAACATATATGGAAACTGAAACCACAGTGTGAATTAGGTAATCTAGAGAGGACAGTACAAAGCAAGATGACAGGAAAGTTGAAGGATAGAACTAAGGCCTAAAGAATTTGTTGGTGAAACAGAGGAAGAGAAGCCAACGTAAGAGATACAAAAGAAGTGGTCTGAGAGGCGGGAGGAATACTAGGGAAGGGCGTGCTATGGAAACCAGTCAAAGACAGTTTTGAGAAGCTGGAGGTGTCTAACGCTGCCAGATTCTGTACGTATCCAACATTTAGAGGACGTATTTCCACCTCAAGCACACCTGAAGCACTTATAAAAATGAATCATATAAGGCATAAAGCATGTTTCAACAAATATTAAAGAATAGGTCTTACATAGAACATAATCTCTGAGAACAATACTATTAAGTTAGAAGTTAAAAACAAAAAGATAAATTCAAAATTCCACGTATTCAGAAACTAAAATAAATATATAAGTGACTCATGGGTCCAAGAAGAAATTGAATTGAAACTTAAAAACGTGTAGAACCAAATGATAATGAAAACACTACACATCAAAACTTGAGTTATACAATGAAATATTTTCTCTAGGAAAATTTATAGTCTTATATGTTTATTTAAGAAATGAATAAAGGGTGAGAATTAATGAGCTAAAAGTCCATCTCAATAATTTTTAAAAAGAACAATGAAATAAAACCAAGGAAAGTAGAAGGAAGGAAAGAATAAAAAATAAGAGAAATAAGCAATTTAGGAAAAGATAGAGTAAATTAATAAAGCTAAAAGTTATTTCTTTAAAAAAAATACAGTCAAATTAGATAAGTCTTCGGTGACATTAATCATGAAAAAAGAGAGAATGAACAAATAATATTATGCCTATAAAGGGGACATATACAGATGAGATTAAAAGACAATATGAGAATACTATGAACAACTTCACTATCAATAAATTCAAATATTTGGAATGGATAAATTCCTAGAAAAATATAATTTACCAAAGTTGATTCAAGTGGAAACAGAAAGCCCGAGTAGTCCCATAGCACTTAAAGAAATATCTGAAGCAGCATTTAAAATTTTTCTCCAAAGAAGAAAAATCCATACGATTTTACAGATGAGCTCTCCTAAACTTTCAAAAAACAGATCATTCCAAATTTATAAAAATTCTTCTAAACTACAGAAAAACAAAGGATAATTTCCAGGTTATTTTATTAGGACAATATAACCCGGATACTAAAATAGACAAAGAGAAAACAAAAAACTTCCAAAGCCATCTTATTCACAAATATAAATGTAATAATCCTAAACAAAACACAAATTTAATTTCTCAGTGGATGTCATTCACCACTTAACATATTAAAGGAGAAAAAGCATTTGTCTATCTCAGTATATGTAGGAAAAGCATTTGATAAGATTCAAACTCATTCATGGTCAAAAATAAAAATAGAAGGAACTTTAATCTGATAAACAGAATATACTAAAAACAAACAAACAAAAAACCCACAAAAACCATTGTTCTAAACAAAAATATGTTAGAATTCTGTTTAAAATAAAGAAGACAAGAGATCACAGCCATTTCTTGTCAACGTTGTCCTTTAGATTTTACATAACACAGTAAGACAAGGGGTGGGAAGTGGGAAATCTAAAGGCATAAGGGTTGAAGAGAAATAGTCTGAGAGGCTTTATGCCTTATATGATCCATTTTTATAAATGCCTCATGTGTGCTTAAGAAGGAAATGCATCCCCTAAACACTGAATGCAGAGTCTGGCAGCATTAGACACCCCCAGCTTCTCAAAACTGTCTTTTATTTATTTACCCATTTTTTAGTGCGCTTTAAGTGAAACTTTACAATTCAAGTCAGTTTCTCATACAAAAACTTACGCACATGTTGTTAAGTGACCCTAGTTGCTCTCCCTACAATGTGACAGCACACTCCTTTTCTCCACCCTGTATTTCCTGTGTCCATTCAACCTTCTCCTGTCCCTTCTTCCTTCTCATCTCGCCTACAGACAGGAGCTGCCCACAGAGTCTCATGTGTCTACTTGAGCTAAGAAGCACACTCCTCACCAGTATCATTTTAAGTCTTATAGTCCAGTCTAATCTTTGTTTGAAGAGTTGGCTTTGAGAATGGTTTTAGTTTTAGGTTAACAGAGAGTCCAGGGGCCATGACCTCTGAGGCCCCTCCATTCTCAGTCAGTCTTTTACTGGCTTCCACAGCATGCCCTTTCCTAGTATTCCTCTTGCCTCTCAGACCATTTCTGAGGAAATAAATCTGTCATTATCTCAGTTGATTTTATTTTCTTTATTGAAAATAAAGAATATAATTAAGCAAGTAATTATGTTGATATCAATCTATAAAATCAGGCTTTCATCTTCACTTAGGAGGTAGAAAGTAGCAAGAGAATGTGGCTCCCACCCTAACAATAAAAGGAAGCAGTATGACCTGCAAAATCAGTTTTTTTTTTTTTTTTTTAAAGCCTATCAGAAAGCTGTGGTCACAAAGAAGTTAATAATCTGAAACTCATAAAGTGATGAAGCCCTTCAGGAGAGAAGAGATCCATGTCCATTATTACTGTGGGTAAAAAGAAAACATCTGAGCTTTAGTGAATAAAGGCAGTTAATAAAGTCAATAATAAGTGAATAAAGCTAATTTAAAGGCTGCTCTGACAGTTTCAAAGCCCTACGAACTCCAGACACAAAACAGAGTCTGCACCTACTCTGAAATCTTTTTCACAGGCCTTTTCTGAATGCTGTCAGCAGTGATTTGAAGCAGAACGAGAGAGAGAGAGAGAAACCTTCAGCAGAGACACAAAGAGCTAGTTGATGTCTGAAGGAACAAAGGAGAATTGAGAGGAACCCACCAGACATTCTAGGCTCTCACTGATTCTGAGAAGCTAGTTGTCTGTGGCTGGGGAAAACGAGAACCTCCTGAGGCAAAGGTGTACAGAGGCTTCTAAAGTTTGAGTGCAGGACAGAACCGAGAGAAACTCTCCAGACACTCTAGGTCTTACACTGAAAATGAGGCAGTGGAAGCTTGTAGCCATTGTAGGGTTGGAGAGGCACTAAAGCTGAAAGGGACCCCTCTGAGGTTCAGGTGAATGAGTTCTGCCTAATTTACACGTCAGGGCAGGAGAACTGAGAGAAACTCCACAGACATTTTGGGCCTTATAAGTTGGCTTGGGCAAGGGCCGGAGTGATGAAAGGGTACTCTCTACTTGAGGTGCAGGCCTGTTTGGTCTGCTGAAGCCTGGGGTTAGGGCAAGAGAACTGAGACAAACCCTGTAGGCACTAAGATCCCAAACTCTGCTAAAAAGAAGATTCTACTTCGAATAACCTAAGCATGTAGTGAACTTATCTAACTAAAGCAACAGCAAAACCCAGACATTGCTCAACTACAGACTTATTTGTGTCAGTGTCTACTGTTATTTTAGACACAATGGCAGGTATTCAACAAAATATTATGAGGAATGTGAAGAAGCAAGAGAAGGTGAACTATCACAAAAGAGGAAATAGTTAATAAAAACATACACAAAGATTGCCCAGATGCTGGAATTATCAGATGAGAATTTAAAAACAACTGTGATAAATACATCACTGGACCTAATAACATATGAGAATGAATGAGGGATTTCAGCACAGAGAAAGAAATTTTAAAGAGATAAATGAAAATGTTGTTGTTGTTAGGTGCCGTCAAGTCGGTTCCGACTCATAGCGACCCTATGCACAACAGAACGAAACACTGCCCGGTCCTGAGCCATCCTTACAATCGTTGTTATGCTTGAGCTCATTGTTGCAGCCACTTTGTCAATCCACCTCGTTGAGAGTGTTCCTCTTTTCCGCTGACCCTGTACTCTGCCAAGCATGACGTCCTTCTCCAGGGACTGATCCCTCCTGACAACATGTCCAAAGTATGTAAGACGCAGTCTCGCCATCCTTGCCTCTAAGGAGCATTCTGGCCGCACTTCTTCCAAGACAGATTTGTTCATTCTTTTGGCAGTCCATGGTATAGTCAACACTCTTCGCCAATACCACAATTCAAAAGCGTCAACTCTTCTTTGGTTTTCCTTATTCATTGCGCAGCTTTCACATGCATATGATGAGATTGAAAATGACCATGGCTTGGGTCAGGCGCGCCTTAGTCTTCGGGGTGATATCTTTGCTCTTCAACACTTTGAAGAGGTCCTTTGCAGCAGATTTACCCAATGCAATGAGTCTTTTGATTTCTTGACTGCTACTTCCATGGCTGTTGATTGTGGATCCAAATAAAATGAAATCCTTGACAACTTCAATCTTTTCTCCATTTATCATGATGTCACTCATTGGTCCAGTTGTGAGGATTTTTGTTTTCTTTATGTTGAGGTGTAATCCATAGTGAAAGCTGTGGTCTTTGATCTTCATTAGTAAGTGCTTTAAGTCCTCTTCACTTTCAGTAAGCAAGGTTGTGTCGTCTGCATAACGCAGGTTGTTAATGAGTCTTCCTCCAATCCTGACGCTCTGTTCTTCTTCATATAGTCCAGCTTCTCGGATTATTTGCTCAGCATACAGATTAAATAGGTATGGTGAAAGAATACAACCCTGGTGCACACCTTTCCTGACTTTAAACCAATCAGTATCCCCTTGTTCTGTCCAAACAACTGCCTCTTGATCTATGTAAAGGTTCCTCATGAGCACAATTCAGTGTTTGGGAATTCGCATTCTTCGCAGTGTTAGCCATAGTTTGTTATGATCCACACAGTCAAATGCCTTTGCATAGTCAATAAAACACAGGTAAACATCCTTCTGGTATTCTCTGCTTTCAGCCAGGATCCATCTGACATCAGCAACGATATCCCTGGTTCCACGTCCTCTTCTGAAACCGGCCTGAATTTCTGGCAGTTCCCTGTTGATATACTGCCGCCGCAGTTTTTGAATGATCTTCAGCAAAATTTTAGTTGCCTGTGATATTAATGATATTGTTCTATAATTTCCACATTCAGTTGGATCACCTTTCTTGGGAATAGGCATAAATATGGATCTCTTCCAGTCAGTTGGTCAGGAAGCTGTCTTCCATATTTCTTGGCATAGACGAGTAAGCACCTCCAGTGCTGCATCTGTTTGCTGAAACATCTCAATTGATATTCCATCAATTCCTGGAGCCTTGTTTTTCACCAATGCCTTCAGAGAAGCTTGGACTTCTTCCTTCAGCACCATCGGTTCCTGATCATATGCCACCTCTTGAAATGGTTGAACATCGACTAATTCTTTTTGGTATAATGACTCTGTGTATTCCTTCCATCTTCTTTTGATGCTTCCTGCGTTGTTTAATATTTTCCCCATGGAATCCTTCACTGTTGCAACTTGAGGCTTGAATTTTTTCTTCAGTTCTTTCAGCTTGAGAAACACCGAGCATGTTCTTCCCTTTTGGTTTTCCATCTCCAGCTCTTTGCACATGTCATTATAATACTTTGTCTTCTCGAGCCACCCTTTGAAATCTTCTGTTCAGTTCTTTTACTTCATCAATTCTTCCTTTTGCTTTAGCTGCTCAACGCTCAAGAGCAAGTTTGAGAGTCTCCTCTGACATCCATCTTGGTCTTTTCTTTCTTTCCTATCTTTTCAGTGACCTCTTGCTTTCTTCATGGATGATGTCCTTGATGTCATTCCACAACTCATCTGGTCTTCAGCCACTAGTGTTCAATGCATCAAATCTGTTCTTCAGATGGTCTCTAAATTCAGGTGGGATATACTCAAGGTCATATTTTGGCTCTTGTGGACTTGCTCTGATTTTCTTCAGTTTTAGCTTGAACTTGCATATGAGGAATTGATGGTGTGTTCCACAGTTGGCCCCTGGCCTTGTTCTGACTGATGATATTGAGCTTTTCCATCATCTCTTTCCACAGATGTAGTCAATTTGATTTTTGTGTGTTCCATCTGGCGAGGTCCATGTGTATAGTCACCGTTTACGTTGGTGAAAGAAGGTATTTGCAATGAAGAAGTCGTTGGTCTTGCAAAATTCTATCATTTGATCTCCAGCATTGTTTCTATCACCAAGGGCATAGTTTCCAACTATTGATCCTTCTTCTTTGTTTCCAACTTTCTCATTCCAATCACCAGTAATTATCAATGCATCTTGATTGCATGTTCGATCAATTTCAGACTGCAGCAGCTGATAAAAATCTTCTATTTCTTCATCTTTGGCCCTAGTGGTTGGTGCGTAAATGTGAATAATAGTCGTCTTAACTGGTCTTCCTTGTAGGGGTATGGATATTATCCTATCACTGACAGTGTTGTACTTCAGGATAGATCTTGAAACGTTCTTTTTGAAGATGAATGCAACACCATTCCTCTTTGAGTTGTCATTCCCAGCATAGTAAACTATATGATTGTCCAATTCAAAATGGCCAATATCAGTCCATTTCAGCTCACTAATGCCTAGGATATCGATGTTTATGCATTCCATTTCATTTTTGATGATTTCCAATTTTCCTAGATTCATACTTCATAACTCCAGGTTCTGATTATTAATGAATGTTTGCAGCTGTTTCTTCTCATTTTGAGTCATGCCACATCAGCAAATGAAGGTCCTGAAAGCTTTACTCCATCCACGTCATTAAGGTTGACTTTACTTTGAGGGGGCAGCTCTTCCCCAGTCATCTTTTGAGTGCCTTCCAACCTGGGGGGTTCATCTTCCGGAACTATATCAGACAATGTTCCACTGCTATTTATAAGTTTTTCACTGGCTAATGCTTTTAAGAAGTAGACTGCTGGATCCTTCTTCCTAGTCTTTCTTAGTCTGGAAGCTCAGCTGAAACCTGTCCTCCATGGGTGGCCCTGCTGGTATCTGAATACCAGTGGCATAGCTTCCAGCATCACAGCAACACACAAGCCCCCACAGTATGACAAACTGACAGACACATGGGGGAATGAAAATGTTAGAAAAATAGAAGACACTCAACATTTTATTTTTCTAATGAAAATGTTTAAAAAAAGTTAGAAAAATAAAATATCAGAGATGAAGAATTTATTCAACTGGCTTATCAAAAGACTGTCCATAGCAAAGAATTAATGAGCTCAGGTCAATATAAAGTAGTCAAACAGAAACACAAAGAGGAAAAAGATTGACAAAATATGGAATACCCAGAAAAACCAATATGGAATAGACAATATCAAATAGTTTAACCTAAGTGTAGCCAGAGTTCCAAAGGTACAAGAAAGAGAGAACAGGGAAGAAAAAATGTTTAAAGAGATTAATGGCCTAGAATTTTGCAAAATTAATAAAAGGAATTAACTCACAGATTTAAGAAACTCAATGAACACTTACAAGATAAAGGCAAAGAAAACCATAACTAGGCACTTTACAGTCAAACTGCTGAAAACCAAATACAAGAAGAAAACCTTGAAAGTAGCCAGAAGAGGAAAATACACACGACATATCAGAAATGGTAGAATTCTCATTAGAAATAATGGAGGTCAGAAGACAACAGAACAGCATCTTTAAGAAAAAATGATCGAGTAAAAAAATATGCTTCATAAATAAAGGAAAAATAAAGACATTTTAGACAGAGAAAAGCTGAAATAGTTTGTCTTCAGCAGACTTACACTACAAGAAATACTTGCTGTGGTTAGGGGCCACCAAGTCAGTTCCAACTCATAGCAACCCTATTTATAACAGAAGGAAACTTTGCCCAGTCTTGAGCCATCCTCACAATCATTGCTATGCTTGAACCCATTGTTGCAGTCACTGTGTCAATCCATCTCATTGAGTGTCTTTCTCTCTTTCGCTGACCCTCTACTTTACCAAGCATGATCTCCTTCTCCAGTGATTGAAATTTCACCATCCTTGGTTCTAAGAAACGTTATAGCTGTACTTCTTCCAAGACAGATTTGTCTGTTCTTCTGGCAGTCCATGGAGTATTCAATATTTTTCAGCAGCACAATAATTCAAATGCGTCAATTCTCCTTCAGTCTTCCGTATTCATTGTCCAGCTTTTGCATGCATATGAGGCGATTGAAAATACCGTGGCTTGGGTCAGACATAGCTTTGTCCTTAAAGTGACATCTTTGCTTTTTAACACTCTAAAGAGGTATTTTGCAGCAGAATTATCCAATGCAATATGTTGTTGGATTTGCTGACTGCTGCTTCCATTGAGTGTTGATTATGGATCCAAATAAAATGAAATTCTTGACAACTTCAATCCTTTCTCCATTTATCGTGATGTTTATTGATCCGTTGCGAGGATTTTTGTTTTCTCTATGTTGAGGTGTAATCCATACCGAAGGCTGTAGTCTTTGATATTCATCAGTAATCTCTTCAAGTCCTCCTCACTTTCAGTAAGCAACGCTGTGTCATCTGCATATCACAGATGCTTTTTTTCCTCTACATTTTACTTATTTTGTTGCTGGTGTGGAAAATATACACAGCAAAACACACACCAATTCAACAGTTATTACATGTGCAGTTCAGTGACATTGATTACATACTCCAAGTTGTGCAATCAACCATTCCTACCCTCATTTTCTGAGCTGTTCCTCCCTCATTAACGTAAACTCACTGCCCCTCAAGATTCCTATCTAATCTTTCAAGTTGCTGTTGTCGATTTGATCTCATACAGATAGTTCTTAAAAGAGCATAATGCTCAAGGCAGCCATTTTTTTACTAGTTAAGCTAAATTATTGTTCTGTCTTAAGAAGACTTAAGGGGATATTTTTGGCTTAAGGTTTAAAGATTATCTCAGGGCAATAGTTTCAGGAGTTCATCCACCTTCCATGGCTCGAGAAAGTCTAGAGTCCATGGGAATTCATAATTATGTTCAGAATTTTCCCCGTTTTGATCAGGATTCTTCTATCAGGAATCTTCGATCAAAATGTTTAGTAATGGTAGCTAGGCACCATCCAGTTCTTCTTGTCTCAGACAAAGAGGGCAGTTGTTCATGGAGGCAGTTAGCCACACATTCAAGATCATCCTCCTATTTCTGACTCTCCTTCTTCTGTTGCTCCAGGTGAATAGAAACCAATTGTTGTGCCTTGCATTGCTGCTTGCAAGCTTCTAAGACCCCAAGCACTACGAAATGAAGTAGGAGGTAGAACAGAAGCCCTAAACACTTTACTAGGCCAATTACCTGGGATATCCCATGAAACCATGACCCTAAACCTCCAAAGCAAGGAACCAAATCCCACGAGGTGTTTGGTTGCACATAAGCAGCCTCAGCAGCTACTCTTTTTTTGTTGTTGTTGCCATTTTTGTTAATATATCACACAACTTTTGCCAATTCAACTTTTTACAGTATACAATTTATTGACAGCAATTACAACAATCAGCTGGGCAACTCTACCCTTAACCAAAGTGATTTTTCCATTACTGTTAACACCCATTTTCCCTTCCCTCCTGTCTCTGGCAGCCACTAATAAACTTTGGTCTGCATACACTTGCTTTTTCTTTTTTTTTTTTTTAATATAAGTAAGGTCACACAATATTTGTCCTTTGGTGATTGGCTTTTTTCACTCGGCATAATGTCTTCAAGCTCCATCCATACTGTAGCATGTATCAAGACTTCATTTCTCCTATTGGCTGGGTAGTATTCCATTATATATATGTATCACATTTTGTTTACCCATTCATCTATGATGGGCATTTATGCTGTTCCTACCTTTTGGCTATTGTGAACAGTGCTGCAATGAACACTGGTGTACAAGTCTCTTTTTGAGCCTCTGTTTTCAAGTCTTTTGGGTATATACCTGTGAGCGGAACTGCTGAGTTATGTGGTAGTCCTATTTTCAGTTTTTGAGGAACTGCCACACTTTTTTCCAAAATGGCTGTACCCTTTGCGTTTCCGTTATCAATGAATAAGGGTCCCAATTTTCCCATGTCCTCACCAACATTTGTTATTCTCTGTTTTTTTTTCTTTCTAATATTAATCATCCTAGTGGGAGTGTAATGGTATCTCACATACTGCAGGTTGTTAGTAAGTCTTCCTCTGATCCTGAAGCCACGTTCTTCTTCATGTTTCTTGGATTATTTGCTCAGCATACAGACTGAATAAGTATGGTGAAAGGATACAATCCCAATGCACACCCTTTCTAATTTTAAACCATGCAGTATCCCCTTGTTCTATGCAAACGACTGCCTCTTGGTGTATGTACAGGTTCCTCACGAGCACAATTAAGTGTTCTAAAATTTTCATTCTTTGCAATGTTATCCATAATCTGCTATGATCTACACAGTTGAATGGGTTTGCATAGTCAATAAAACAGAAGTAAACACCTTCCTGGTGTTCTCTGCTTTCAGCCAAGATCCATCTGACATCAGCAATGATATCCCTTGTTCCAAGTCCTCTTCTGAATCTGGCTTGAATTTCTAGCAGTTCCTTGTTGATATACTGCTGCAACTGCTTTTGAATGATTTTCAGCATAATTTTACTTGCATGTGATATTAATGATATTGTTCAATAATTTCCACATTCTTTTGGCTCACCTTTCTTTGGAATGGGCACAAATACAGATCTCTTCCAGTTGGCTGGCCAGGTAGATCTCTTCCAAATTTCTTGGCATAGACAAGTAACTGCCTCCAGCACTGCATCCATTTGTTAAAACATTTCAATTTATATTTTTTCAATTTCTGGATCCTTGTTTCTTGCCAATATCTTCAGTGCAGCTTGAACTCCTTCCTTCAATACCATCAGTCCTTGAGCATATGCTACCTCCTGAAATGGTTAAATGTCAACCAGTTCTTTTTGGTACAGTGACTCTGTATACTTCCTCCATCTGCTTTTGATGTTTCCTGCGTAGTTCAATATTTTGCCTACAGCACTCTCCAAAATTGCAACTCAAGGCTTGAATTTTTTCTTCAGTTCTTTCAGCTTGAGAAATGAAGAGTATGTTCTTCCCTTTTGGTTTTCTAACTCCGAGTCTTTGCACATTTCATTAGAATATTTCACTTTGTCTTCTCAAGTTCCCCATTGTTTACTAGTTAAGCTAAACAACAGTTTGGTTTTGAAGGCTTCAGAGGACGTTTTTAGTTTAAGGTTTAAAGACTATCTCAGGGCAATAGTTTCAGGGTTTCATTCGGCTACCATGGCTCCAGAAAGTCTGGATTTCATGACAATTCGAAATTCTGTTCTGCAGTTTCTTCCTTTTGATCTAGATTCTTATATAGAACCTTTCATCAATATGTTCAGTAGTGGTGGCTGGGCACCATTCAATTCTTCTGGTCTCATGGCAGAGGGGGCAGCTGTCCATGGAGGCAGTCCCATTTCCTCACATCCCATTTCCTCCTCCTATTCCTGAGTTTCTTCCTCTGCTACTCCAGGTAAATAGAGACTAATTGTTTTAACTTGGATGGGCACTTGCAAGCGTTTAAGATTGCAGGCACTATGCAATGAGCTCGAAGGAAGAATAGAAGCAGTAAACATGATATTAGGCCAATTTACTGTGATGTCCCATGACATCATGACCCTATACTTCCCAAATAAGGAACCAAACCCTATGGGGATATAATATGTAATAGCCTCAGCTGCTATTGTTTTTTAAATGCCTCATGAAGTCTTTTTTTTAATAATTTGCTTTATTTTGTTTGTATTGAAAATATACACAGCAGTACATACACAAGTTAAACGTTTTCTACACTTATAACTCAGTGATATTGAAGTCTTGTTTCAAGTTTAGTGCTGCACAATATCATCAACCCTTGACCACTGTTCTGCAACAACATGAGAAACCACAGAGGTTCTTTGAGGGAAAATGATTCCATTTCTTTGTGGTTAAGTTTATCTGTGCTCTATGTTTGGGATTCCAGGGTTAAAACTTTTAGTGACCAGATTCTTTGGATTACGATTACATCCACTTCCTAAGGTGTAAGCTGATTTTAGAGGTACTACCCCAGGTCAGATTTTGGCATCTGTCCTGTGGGGGTCACATAGCTTTTCTTGTAACCCTTAAAACATAAAAAAAATATGGTACCATATCTCTTCCTGGACCATTGGGGTCACCCTCAGAGATTCCAGGGTGACTTCCCCTTTGCAGGGAGACTTGCTCAGTAATTCTGCGGCGATTTTCTGTCCTGTTCTACATTACGAAGTACCTGGCCTTTTCCTCCCTAAATAAGAGGGAAATACACACACACGCGCGCATGCACACACACACGTTTAATATTTGTTAGAACACTCTTCTGGTAGAATACCACACAAAACATAATTACGTGGCTTTTTTTTTTTTAATTTTTATTTTGCTGTAACATTTTCCTGATCTATCAGTGGATTTTCAGAACCTTGGCATAAATGAAGTTTTTGTTGTTGCTCTGTGTTCTTCCTTATTTTAAGATTAAGAGAGATTTTAGATAATTTTCTTATGCTAAAAGTTTCTGTAAGTCCATATCAATTTAACAATTCTATTCATTTATTATTTCATGTATTTACCCTTTCAACAAATATTAACTGGGCATCTACCATATAAAAGACACTACCAGGGGCTGACTGGGTAAATAACACCAGCAAACACAGACACAACCATGTTCTCATAGAGTTTATAGCCTAGAGAATATGTTTTTAGAAAAGAGTCTGAATTCAAGTCCTGGAATTATAGAGGTATTCCTATAAGGAAGGATGCATATTTCTCTGGGTACAGAAATGGGATGACATGAAGTATATAAATTTAGAATATTGGAGAGAGTGTTAGAGAAAGTGAAGGGCAGAAAAGAGGAGCAGGGTGTCAAATATTTAAAGGGAGCTGGTGTGAGGAAAAGCTGTTTATCTGGAGGATGATCTTATGGAGGAAGGTGACCTTCACACATTATAAATTATGCACGAGCATCATTTCCTTTAACCAATCAGAAATCATTCCCATCCCCTTACTGAAGTGCTTGCTTTTCTCTTTCCCTTGCACTCTTACACTTATATATAAAATTATTTAAGTTGCCAAATTGCAAAGCCTCAAAAGGCTACATTGTATGTAGGAGGCAGCTACAATTTCTTAGTATATCCTGCAGAAAAGGTAGTAATTACCTCAGGATTACCGATGTTATACAAGAAATAGTGCATAGAAATGTTTTACGTGTGTGTGTAAGAGAGGCTTAACATAATAAAAATTAATTTCTTGCTTTTGTCAAGGTCCAGTGTAGATCAGTGGGATCGCTAGCACCTTGTGGTCATTCATTCAGAGACCCTGGCTCCTCCCATTTTCAATCCGTAGCCTTAAGGTCTCTGGTATCTAGCTGGTGGATGCAGAGAAAGTGGAGAAGGCACGCACATTTTTTTTTAATTGTGCTTTAGGTGAAAGTTTATAGCTCAAGTTAGTTTCTCATACACAAATTTATACACACATTGTTATGTCACCCTAGTTGCTCTCCCTATAATGTGACTGCCCATTCCTCCTTTCCACCCCAGATTTCCCGTGTCCGTTCAACCAGCTCTTATCCCTTTCTACCTTCTCATCTCGCCTCAGTACAGGAGCTTTCCATTTAGTCTCGTGTATCTACTTAAACTAATGAAGCACATTCTTCACGAGTATCATTTTATGTCTTATAGCCTTGTCTAATCTTTGTCTGAAGAGTTGGCTTCAGGAATGGTTTTAGTTCTTGGTTAACAGATTGTCCAGGGGCAATGTCTTCTGGGGTTCCTCCAGTCTCAGTCAGACCATTAAGTCTAGTCTTTAAACTAGAATTTGAGTTCTGCACCCCACTTTTTTCCTTCTCCACCAGGGACTCTCTGTTGCATTCCTTGCCAGGGCGGTCACTGATGGTAGCTGGGTAACATCTAGTTCTTCTGGTCTCAGGCTGATGGAGTCTCTGGTTTATGTGGCCCCTTTTGTCTCTTGGGCTAATATTTTCCCTGTGTCTTTGGTGTTCTTCATGCTCCTTTGCTCCAAGTGGGTTGGAACCAACTGATGAATCTTAGATGGCCACTCACTAGCTTTTAAGACCTCAGACACCACTCACCAAACCGGGATGCAGAACATCTTGTTAATAAACTTTGTTATGCCAGTTGACCTAGATGTCCCCCAAAACCCCCACCTCTGCTACACTGTCCTTCAAAGTGTTCAGAAAACTTCTTAGCTTTTGGTTCAGTCAAGTGGTGCTGACTTCCCCTGTACTGAAGCACACATATTTTTAACCACCTTACTCTAGAGTGACACTTATCACTTCCACTCACATTCCATTGATGAGAACTGGCTACATAGCTCCACCTAGATTCAGGGGGTAGTGGTGGCAGAAAATGTAGCTTAGCTGTGTATCCAAGAAGTTAGAAGTTTGGTAAGCAGCTGGCTCATCTGCCTCACTCTGTCTCCTCACTTGAAAACGGAAGGAATAATAGCTTCTGCCTCATAAAGTTGTGAGGGAACAACTAGATAATTCATCAAAGTGCTTAGTGCAGTCCCTGACACTATAGTAAGCGGCCCAATAAACACGACAAATATTTTTGACATCCGTAAACAAATTTCCAAATGGAACTACTTCTGTGGCATTCTACTGCTTAAAATCCCATAACAGTTTTCCATTTTCTTTGGATAAAAAATAAATTATTTACAAGTCCTCTATTAGCTGGCCTCTACCTTCATTTCCAGTGTCTTCTCCCACCATTCCTACCTCACTCATCTGACCCACCTATACTGGCCTTTTTCTGGTTCCCAGACCAAGCCCTTTCCCACTGCGGGGCCTGCTGTTCCCTCTGTAGAGTGTGTGCTCCAGCTCTTCACATGGCTGGTTCATTCTCATCTTTCAGATCTCAGCTTAGATATCATCTTGAGAGGCCTATACCGACCATCTTACCCAAAGTGTTTTCCTCTGGCTATTCCCTAACTAGTGTTCCCCATTTTTGTTACCACAATCTGTAATGTTCTTCTTTATTTGTTTACTTATTTATTGTCTGTCTTTTCCATCAGATCTGTTGATTCCTTGAGGGCAGGGGCTTTGTCTGTTTACTGCTGTATCCTCTGCAATTAGAACTGAACAAATCATGTGAAAAAAAAAAAACAAACTCCAAAACCAGCTGCGGTCAAGTTGATTCTGACTGATGGCGACCCTGTGTGTGTCGGAGTAGAACTGGGGTCCAAGGAGTTTTCAATGGCTGATTTTTTGGAAGCAGAGCATCAGGCCTTTCTTCTGAGGCATCTCTGGGTGGACTTGAACCTCCCGCCTCTCGGTTGCTAGCTGAGTGCTTAACTGTTTGTGTCACCCATGGACTCTGTATGCATACAACAACAAACAAACAACAACCTGTTGCCCTTGAGTCGATTCCAACTTATAGCGACCCTATAGGACAGAGTAGAACTACCCTAAGAGTTTCCAAGGAGTAGCTGGTGGATTCAAACTGCTGACCTTTTGGTTAGCAGCCAAGCTCTTAACCACTATGCCACGAGGGCTGTACATAGTAGGTGTTAAATAAGTGAATAATGAATTAATTGAAGATCCTTTCTACTGAGTCTTTCACCTTAGCCTATTGACATATTCACATTTCCCCGTCATTAATCCTGCACCCCTTTCCAGGTAGTGCTTAGCTCTAGCCTTCCCTTTTAGCCAAGCTTCTGCAAAGTACAGTCTACATCCAGTGTCACCTCCCTTTATTCCTGAAGGTACTCTCCTCCGGCTTCTGCCTCCACTTTTGCACAGAAAGCATTCATTCGTGTTAGGGGAATCCTATTTGCCAAAGCCAATGCTTGCTTCTAAGTCTTGCCTTACTTCACCGGCCTAGTTGACATTGTTGAGCCCCCCTTCTTCCTGAAACTCTTCTGCATTGACTTCGTACTCCTGCTGTTGTTGTTGTTGTTAGGTGCTGCAGAGTCAGTTCCAACTCACAGTGACCCTATGTACAACAGAACAAAACACTGCCCGGTCCTGCACCATCTTCATAATCACTGTTGTGCTTGAGCCCATTGTTGCAGCCACTGTATCAATTCATCTCCTTGAGGGTCTTCGTCTTTTTCACTGACCAACTACTTTACCAAGCATAATGTCCTTCTCCAGGGACTGGTCCCTCCTGATAACACATCCATCCTTGCTTCTAAGGAGCATTCTGGCTGTACTTCTTCCAAGACAGGTTTGTTCGCTCTTCTGGCAGTCTATGGTATATTCAATATTCTTTGCCAACACCATAATTCAAAGTCATCAGTTTTTGTCTTCTTTATTCATTGTCCAGCTTTCACATGTACATGAGGTGACTGAAAACACCACATCCTGGGTCAGGTGCACCTTAGTCCTTAAAGTGACATCTTTGCTTTTTAACACTTTAAAGAGGTCTTTTCCACAGATTTGCTCAAGATGCAATGTGTTGTTTGATTTCTTGACTGCTGCTTCCATGGACGTTGATTGTGGATTCAAGCAAAAGGAAATTCTTGACAACTTCCATCTTCTCTCTGTTGCTTATTCATCCAGTTATGAGGATTTTTGTTTTCTCCATGTTTAGATATAATTCATACTGAAGGCTGTAGTCTTTGATCTTCATTTATAAGTGCTTCGAATCCTCTTTACTTTCGGCAAGCGAGGTTGTATCATCTGCATAAAGCAGGTTATAATCCTGTAGACATTTGTATACAGCAGTGGTTCTCAACTGGGAGCAATTTACCCTCCCAGGAAACATTTGGCAATGTCTAGAGACATTTGTGGCCTTTACAAATGAGGGGTGCGGTGGGTGGGTGGGGTGGTGCTACTGACATCTAGTGGGTAGAAGCCAGGGTTACTTCTAAACATCCTACAATGCACAGGATAGCCTCTTCCCACCCCCCACTCTGCCTATCTCAGCAAAGAATTATCTGGCCCCAAATGCCAATAGTGCAAAGGTTGAGAAACTGTTATGTAGGTTGTACCACAGACACTTTGTCTATAATACAGACATGTTCAAAAATAAATCATTACCTGCTTTCTGATCCTCTTACTAGTTATTACTTGTTATTCCTGATCTGATTAATGATCCCTAGTCTTTTTTTTTTTTTTAGTCTTACAAATTATTGACTCCACAGCACTGGGGGTTTTAGTCTTACAAATTAGAACCCTCACGATCATCTTTAATTCCCCTCTCTCCTTCACCAGGCTAACTATTAGTCACTCATTCCCTTTTGATTCTATCTCCTAAATGTCTTTAATCCTTCTCTCCCCTCAGCATTTGTGTAGACACTCATCATTTAGTTTGCAACAGCTTTCTAACTTGTGTTCCTGCTTTGAATCTTATAAAACACCTGCAACCCATCCTCCTGAAGTAATCTTTCTAAAATGGAAGCCTGACTGCATTTCTCCCATTGCCTACAAGATAACGGTGGAGCTCCTAGGCCTGGCTTACCATGTTCACGTGTTTTATGATCTCCAGATCAGTGTTCTGTCACTATACTTCCTGATCCACTTCTCTGATAAAAACACAAGGAAAAAAAAAAAAAAACAGCAAAGCAAAGCAAAGCGAAACAAAAAGCTTGATGTTTCGCACTTTTGTTTATTAGACATGATGTTCCTCTTTTTGGAATGCTCTCCCTGTCAGACTTCTAACTAGGCCTGCCTGAAAATTTTTCTCCTGGAAAATTCTATCTTTCAAAACCCTGCTTTGCAGATCTATATACTTTTGTTGGGGGCATTTATTATATAAAATCTCAGTTTGAAAATTCAAGTGTATAAGCAATATAAGTTTACTCCACTTAGATTCTAATATTTTGAACTTCCAGTCTATGAGCTGGAAAATCTCGGTAAATTCACACTCCCTTGTCCTAGACTTTGGGAGAGGTAGTAGGCATTCACCCCTTATCCCTGTACCCTGTATCCCTGGATTTTAAGTTTCTCTTCTCAGTAGCTATGTCTTATTTGCAGATATCCCCATCAACTTGGTTTTATGGAGCCACCCTGGAGCTTGAGAATGTTTCTTAGGTTTTCTATGGCTTTCCCATACCATGGAATCATTACCTTTCTGGGGCCTTGCTACCTAGCTGGTGCTACCTGGAATGCAGACACTAGGCTGCTATTCTGAGACCAGGGGAGTATTCCCTTTTCTTAGTCTTTGTAATATATTTCTTCAGATGCATTTCCCCTCTCACAAAATTTTTGCCTCCCCCCCCCCGCAGAAACAAAACAAAAAAAAAACCCACAAACCCAGTTGCCATGAACTCAATTCCAAATCATGGTGACCACTCAAAGAAGCATCTAAACATTTTAATGGATTTAGACTTTTAATTGGTTTAATCACATAGAAGCTATTGATTCAAACTCCAAGACTTGTTCCATCCCTGCACTTGAGGCATTGTGAAAAAGAGAATGGCTAGGTGGCGCAAATGGTTTGCACTAGAACCAGAATGCTCCTTAGAAGTAAGGATGGGGAGATTTTGTCTCACGTAGTTTGCACAGTCCCTGGAGGGACCAGTCCCTGGAGAGGGACATCATCCTTGGTAAAGCAAAGGGTCAACAAAAAATGAGGAAGACCCTCAATGAGATGGACTGACACAGTGGCTGCAACAACGGGCTCAAATGGAAAAAATTGTGAGGATGGCACAGGACTGGGCAGTGTTTCCATTCTGTTGCACATAAGGTGGCTGTGAGTTGGAATTGACTCTACAGCACCTAACGGCAACAACTAATCCAAAGGTGGGTGGTTCAAACCCACTCAGTGGTGCAGCACAAGAAAGGACTGGAGATCTGCTTCTGTAAAGATTGCTGTTAATGTAAAGATTAAAAAAAGATTATAAAGATTACAGCCAAGGAAATTCTATGAAACAGTTCTACTCTGTAACACATGGGGTCATCGTGAGTTGGACTGGACTACAAGGCAGTGCGTTTGTTTGTTTTTTAATAAAACCCATTGACAGTGGAGGCGATTCTGACTCACTGCAATCCTATAGCACAGGGTAGAACTGCCCCATAGGGTTTCCAAGGCTGTAAATTTTTAAGGCAGTACACTGCCACATCTTTCTTCCTCGGAAGGGCTGGTGGGTTCCAACCACCAACCTTAAGCAGCTGAGCGCATAACCACTGCAGTCCTGTTTTTTTTAAATAGCCGCTTCGAAATTTTAACAGCTCACTGGATACACCTGAGGAGATTTAAAAACTAAAGATGCTCCCACCCCCAACTCTACAGATTCAGATTTGTTTTTTTTTTAATGATCACTGATCAAGATCGAATAGTCGAATCCCTCAGTGGTAAGCAAAGGGCAGGTCTCTGTTCAGTACCTTTTCCTTTACCAAAAAGCAAAACAAAACAAAACACCAAACCCGTTGCCGTTGAGTCAATTCCGACTCATAGCAATCCTACAGGACAGAGCAGCACTGCCCCACAGAGTTTCCAAAAAGCAGCTGGTGGATTCAAATTGCCGGATCTTGCGGTGAGAAGGCGAGCTTTTAACCACTTTTTTTGTTTTTTTTTCCCCAGTACTTGGCTCTGCCCTTTTGTGCCTCCTTCCTTTTGGCTCGGTCCCCTCGTCTCACTCCTGCTCGCCCCGCCCTTTCTCTACCGTCCTTATTCCCAGGTTCCCCCTACCGCCAGGTTCTTCCTTGTCACCCTGTCTCATCTCCTTCTTGTTCCCTCCTCCCCTCCCGGTTATTCCCGGCCCGCCCCTTTTCACCCCGTCCTGCGACCACCTCTCCGCCCCGCCCCTCTCCTAGCCTCCCTATTCCCATCCTAAGGCCTGACCCTCTCCCACTCCAAACCCCGCCCCCTCCTCTCCGCTCCATTTCCTTCTCCCCCCCACCCTCCCCTCTCCTTTCGGCCGCGCAGCTCCTCTCGCCCTGCTCCCACCTCCGGGCCCCGCCCCTCTCCTCCCGCCCCACTCCCGCCAAGCCTCGCCCCACCCCTTCCGTCCCGCCCCTTTCCTTCCTACGTCTCCTGTCCGTCGCCAGTCCGCCCCCTCCTCCCCGCCCTGCTCCCACTTTCCAGCCCCACCCATCTCGCTGCCGCCCCCTCCATCCCTTCCTTGTCCTTTCTTCCCAGTCCGTCCCGGTTCTTCCCCGCCCCATCCTTTTGCCTGCCGTCCTTCTCGCCCCTCCTCACCGTTTGTGTGATCGGCGGTCTATCGATTTGTCGTCATCTCATTACGTTTACTCTGCGCCGGAAGAAGAACCTGGGGACGCTTTTGGAATTATGGCGGCCGTAGATATTCGAGGTAATATGTGCTGTCCCGTTTGTTTATTGTTTGTGAACCGGGTTGGGTGTTTATAGCTCGCGAGGACTGGCCTTCAGTTCCTTCCTGAGATCTCCCGAGCTCTTGTGAATGTTTTCTGGGGAAAGATTACCGGTTTTTCCCAGTTCCTGTAGGATCTCTGAAGTGTTGAAACGAAGGAATTTGAAGAAACTCTGGACTTTAAGCCCTCAGTCTGGCAATATTGCCCTACACATATATCTCTGTAACAGGGGATATTTTATCTGGGATGAAGGAATGGTCTTTGAGCAGAGAGAGGAGTGGAATAATTAGCCGTCTTGATTTGGTTCATCCCTTGGGACTTAGCATGGCGGCCACCTATTTCTTGACCCTGCACCCCCCATGTCCACGGGTATGAATCCCTAGATTTTCTACTGTTTTTTATTTTTTTTGAGTCTGTAATACCTTCTGTCGAATACCCAACAATTACTCGAATGCCGGGCCGTTTCTTTTCAACAGCTATTCTGAAGTGCCGTCAAGTCGACTCCGACTCATAGCGATCCTATCGATGTACAACCGAAGAAACACTGCCTGGTCCCGTGCCATCCTCAAAATCGTTTGTGCAGCCGCTGTGTCAGTCCATCTCATTGAGGGTCTGCCTCATTTCCGCTGAACCCCTACTTTACCAAGCATTATGTCCTTCTCCAGGGACTGGTCTCTCCTGATAACATGTAGAGGTACTCAAATATTTGTTCAATCAGTGAATAAATAAATGGAGATGCAGTCCCTTAAGTAGGAGCCCTGGTGGCACAGTGGTTAAGTGCTGACTGCTGGGCTGCTGAGAGGTCTGCGGTTTGAACGCAGCAGCTGCTCTTTGAGAGAAAGATGTGACCATCTGCTTCTGTAAAGATTACAGCCTTGGAAACCCTATGGGGCGGTTGTACTCTGTCCTGTAGAGTTACTCTGAGCCTGAATGGACGCCAAGGCAACAGATTAACTCCTGAATTGCTGCTGCTTGATCTCAGGTTCACATTAGGCCACACTTCATTTCCTCTCAGCATGAGTTTTGGTGAATTTGTAAAAAAAAAAAAAAAAAAAGCCTGGGAATTGTGCTCTGGGATTCCAAAGAGAAAACAGAAGGGCTATTTTACAAATAGCTGAAAGGTCAGAAACTTAATTCCAGACAGACCAGGTTGGAAAGAGGAGGTAATGAAAGTTCCAGAAAAAGTGAGAGAGAGAATTTCTTTATCTCTGACCGTTGTGGTGGTTCCCACAGAACATCAGATACTTGTATAAAATTCTCAACCATAGAGACCATTGTTAGCTGTATTTCCATTTGACACTTTGTGGTACTTTTTCCTAAATAAAGTTTTGATTTTTATACCTAAATGTAAGCTGAGATTTGTGATTAAATAAGCCCCTGCCCTTAGCAGATCAAAAAAAAGGCCTTTCCCCCAAAAATATTTAACTGTGGCTATGTTCCTAATTGTTTCTACTCGGGGTTGTTTTTATTTGAATATACTCGCGTTTTAAAGGGAAATGTTTGAGATGCATTTTTCTTAATAAAATTGGGTCTAGCACCCTTAATACAAATTTCTTCTCAAGTTAGTCAGAATACTCAGTGATCTTCAGCATTTCTGGATAATGTTTTTATGTTTGTCTTTCATTATAAGTGAGAGATTCAAGTGCCTGGTTTCATCACTTGCTGAGTGTTAGAGAGCTGTACATGGGCTATGTTAGCATGCTGTTATGGTACAAAGGAAAAAGAGAAACATTTATTCTGTCAAGCTATTTTCAAATATTCACCTTTCATAATACTTTTTATTTAATTTGTTAGGGCCACTGGAAAGGCTCTTCTATTAAGGGAATAGTAAGGAGGCCAGTATGACTGGAGTGGAGTGAGAAAGGAGGTAAGAAAGAGATGTCAGAGAGATAACAGGTGACTAGATCTTAATAGGGATTGTAGGCCACTATAAGGTCTTTGAAAGAGCCCTGGTGGTGCAGTGGTTTAGCACTTGGCTGCTAACTGGAAGGTCAGCAGTTTGAACCCACCAGCCACTCCACGGGAGAAAGATGTGACAGTCTGTTTCGATAAAGATTTACTGCCTTGGACACTCTATAGCACAGTTCTACTCTGTCCTATAGGGTTGCTGTGAGTTGGAATTGACTAGGTTTTTAAATTCTACTCTAAAATATGAAACAGTATGGCTGTAACTAAGGGAATTAAGTATAAAGTGTTAAAAAGCAAAGATGCCACCTTGAGGACTGAGGTGCACCTGACCAGTGGTCTTTTCAGTCACCTCATATGTGCATGAAAGCTGGACAGTGACTAAAGAATACTAAAGAAGAGTTGATGCCTTTGAATTATGCTGTTGGTGAAGAATATTGAATATGCCATGGATTGCCAGAAGAACAAACAAATCTGTCTTGGAATAAGCGTAGCCAGGATGCTCCTTAGAGGTGAGGATGGCGAGACTTTGTCTCATGTACAACATGTTATCAGGAGGGACCAGTCCCTGGAGAAGGACATTATGCTTGGTAGAGTGTCGGTGAAAAAGAGGAAGACTCTCAATGAGATGGATTGACACAGTGGCTGCAACAGTGGGCTCAAACATAGCAATAATTGTGAGGATGGCACAGCATGGGCAGTGTTTCCTTCTTTTGTACATAGGGTTGGTATGGGTTGGAACCGACTTGATAGCACCTAACAACAAAAAGAGAATTCTGCTTCCCATTTGTCCCTTAACTTTCACGTCGCTGTCATCTCTTTTCTTAAATGTAAGAGCTTAATAACTTACTTCTCTGACCTTAGTAGAGAGGCCCCAAACTGGTGACTGTGGATGTATTTTCTTTGGCATGTTTGAAAATTTTTGAATTAGTTGCCAACATATAAAAACTAAGTATTTCCAAGTTTTCAAGAGATCTTTCTAGATTTCACTCCTATCACGTCTTTACCTATGTTAAATTATTTTCTAAACATACGATAGAGTTTTGTATCTCCGTATCTGTATATGCTCGGAATCACTTTGTCCTTCTTTTCTCCACGGTAAACCTCTATTTAGTCTTTAACATATAGCTCCGAAACCCACTTCCTCCCTGTGCCCTGAAAAATCATCCCTGCTCCCCAGGGAAAGTATTCTGCTCCCTCCTCTGTCCTCTTGTAACACATTTATGCGTGCTTTTATTATAACACTTATCATATCGTGCTGCCATTGCTTTCATGTGTACTTGTCTTTTCCATTAGACTGTGAGAGTATGTGGGTTAGGGTCCTCATCATCTTTATATTCATAGTGCTTACTGTATTAGATGCATAATAAATGTTTATTGGATTGGATTCCTTCTCTTTTCTCATCCTTTTTCATTTTGTTTTTCTCCTATAGATAATCTGCTGGGAATCTCTTGGGTTGACAGTACCTGGATCCCCATTTTGAACAGTGGTAGTGTCCTGGATTACTTTTCAGAAAGAAGTAACCCTTTTTACGACAGGACATGTAATAATGAGGTGGTCAAAATGCAGAGACTAACGTTAGAACATTTAAAGTAAGTTGTTTTTAAAAGGTAGCATCCTTGCCGGTTAGAATTTTACAGTGAATGATTCAACTTATTGATCATAAAATTACAGAGTAGAGCTTTTGGAAGAAGAACGGGAGTTTTGTTTGGATATATACAAAGATGACGTGAAAGAAAGTTATTAATAGTCACTTGTCTTTTTCTACATGACTTCATGTATTAATGTCCAATTGAATATAACTGAGGTTAAAATGTGCATCTGATGAGTGATTTTAGCAATGTAACTGTTACTATCAGCCAGGTAACTACTTTTATTGTTTTCTCTACATCTAATTTAATGTCTTTTACCATAGTCTGGTTTATAGCAGGTTATCCTTTGTATTACAAATAACCTGTTCCTGTGGAGTTGATTCTGACTCAAAGTGACCTTACAGGACAGAGTAGAACTGCCCCATAGGGTTTCTGAGGAGCAGCTGGTGGATTCAAACCGCTGACTTTTTGGTTAGCAGCTGAACTCTTAACCACTGCACCACCAGGGCTAATTTTAGGCAAATAAATGCAGAGCAAGATTCTTCAGACATTAGGATGCTAAATAATGTAAGATGTTTTACTATTATAAAAGTTTCTGTCAGTTAAATACCAGAGAAGTTTAAGAAATTAAATTTCTCTGGTGCTTTAAATGACTTTTATGAGGCAAATATTTTACAGCTCTTAAGACAACTTATTTTTGCTTTTAAGTAGAATATGTCCCGTAAAAATTTTGTTGGGGCAAGGATAAGGTTTTTGATGTTCTCTAGTTGGGGATAAAATGTATAGTTGGGTCTTCATGCATGTTTTTATACTTTACATGTATTCATAGATGTTCTTGGTCGAGATGCATAATGGTATTTTGCTGCTTTTTTGAAATGGATACTCAAGTACATTTTTATGGCTGAAAATATTCAGATTTCAGTTGATAATGAATTTTTGGGAGAAATTTCGTTGTAATCTTATTTTATCTGTATACCACCTACCTGGAAAAATAGGCAGTTTTAACAAATAGCTTTTAACAGCAAACATTAAAAAAAACCTGTCTCTGACTCATAGTGACCCTGTAGGACAGAGTAGAACTGCCCCATAGTTTCCAAGGTTGAAATCTTTACAGAAGCAGACTGCCACATCTTCCTCCCATGGAGCAGCTGGTGGTTCGATCTGCAGGCCTTTTGGTTAGCAGCCAAGCGCTTAACCACTGCGTCACCAGGACTCCTTAATAGCAAACATAGGCAGTTTTAATGCTATTTACGATGTTGCTACGCTTTTATATATAAACAGTTCCCAGGTTACAAACATCTGATTTATGTACAACCCTTAGTTACAAACCTTAAGGAAAGCCCCTTCCTGCTTGATTGTGCTGGGTAGGAAAAACTTTTAAGTCAGCCAGCTGTGAGTTTGAATCCCAAAGCCTCCATTCATTTGCTGCGATGCCTTGGGCAGGCTGTGTCTACCTCTTGAAGCCTCATTTGCCCCACCTGCAAAGTAGGGCAATCCTCCTTGCCCAGCAGCAGTTCATCCGAGTTCGAGTACAGAGCCTACCACTTGCCCAAAATACCTGACCCCAGCTCCCACCCCAGCCTGTGCTCACCAGCAACGATGGTCTGTATCAGGGAGGTGATTCTGGGGTAGCCTACCAGCATGACCTAGATCTGCAGCTCCATAGGCTCTAGCCTGGCCTCGGGTGCTGCCTAGCATGCAGGTAGCGCTGGCAGCAGGCATGTGGGCAGTGGCATAGAAAAGCAGGAGAAGCCCAGGTTGAGTGTGACACCATGCTCACGGTGGTGGAGGTGGTGGTGGTCCGCTCAGCACCAGCGCCATCTTGCCACTATTGATGTAGGCCAGCATGCCCACATTCACATTCACCTGCCGTTCAGCCAGGTACATACAGTGGTTCATAATAACAGATGGGCAGTACTTTGCAGCATGTACCAAACCATTTATTATTATTGTGTTATTATGTTAAAGATATTTTAGTGTATCTGGAAGTGTTTTTTTTTTAATGTTTTTTATGCACAGAAAGGTACACTGTATACTAAGACAAACACTTGACTAACTGATGTTAGATATGAACGGTACCTAACTGTTCAGACTTATAAATTTGACTTACAGGCTGCCTTAGGAATGGAACTTGTTTGTAATCTTGGGACTGCCTGTGGTAATCTGAATGTTCTGTAGAATTGTTTGTAGAGCATTCATAGATCTCTGGATGTCTGTGTTCTGTTTTCAGTCAGATGGTTGGAGTGGAATACATCCTTTTACATGCTCAAGAGCCCATTCTTTTTATTATTCGAAAGCAACAGCGACAGTCCCCTACGCAAGGTAAAATGTGTCAACTTCGGGCACTATTTTCTTCTTAAAAATATCGCAGATTATTTATTTTCTAACTGTATGTTCATATTTTTTAATTGGGTTCTCTTTTGGGGGTCCCCAAAGCCATATGCATGCTTGGTGCTTCATTAGAAGCACTCACTGGACTCGACATATCATTGCAGTCATGGCTAAGATTTGTTATGGCAACACAGTAAGGATACTCAGGCAGATTGGCAAGGGAAAAAGACATTAGATGGGGTCTATAGGAATTTTTTTTTTTTTTTAACTTTTATTGAGCTTCAAGTGAACGTTTACAATTCAAGTCAGACTGTCACATATAAGTTTATATACACCTTACTCCGTACTCCCACTTGCTCTCCCCCCAATGAGTCAGCCCTTCCAGTCTCTCCTTTCATGACAATTTTGCCAGCTTCGAACTCTCTCTATCCTCCCATCCCCCCTCCAGACAGGAGATGCCAAGACAGTCTCAAGTGACCACTTGATATAATTAGCTCACTTTTCATCAGCATCTTTCACCTACCCACTGTCCAGTCCCTTTCATGTCTGATGAGTTGTCTTCGGGGATGGTTCCTGTCCTGTGCCAACAGAAGGTTTGGGGACCATGACCGCCGGGATTCCTCTAGTCTCAGTCAGACCATTAAGTATGATCTTTTTATGCGAATTTGGGGTCTGCATCCCACTGATCTCCTGCTCCCTCAGGGGTTCTCTGTTGCGCTCCCTGTCAGGGCAGTCGTCGATTGTGGCCGGGCACCAACTAGTTCTTCTGGTCTCAGGATGATGTAGGTCTCTGGTTCATGTGGCCCTTTCTGTCTCTTGGGCTCTTAGTTGTCATGTGACCTTGGTGTTCTTCATTCTCCTTTGCTCCAGGTGGGTTGAGACCAATCGATGCATCTTAGATGGCCGCTTGTTAGCATTTAAGACCCCAGACGCCACATTTCAAAGTGGGATGCAGAATGTTTTCATAATAGAATTATTTTGCCAATTGACTTAGAAGTCCCCTTAAACCATGGTTCCCAAACCCCCGCCCTTGCTCCGCTGACCTTTGAAGCATTCATTTGATCCCGGAAACTTCTTTGCTTTTGGTCCAGTCCAATTGAGCTGACCTTCCATGTATTGAGTATTGTCCTTCCCTTCACCTAAAGCAATTCTTATCTACTAATTAATCAGTAAAAAACCCTCTCCCACCCTCACTCCCTCCCCCCATCGTAACCACAAAAGTATGTGTTCTTCTCAGTTTATACTATTTCTCAAGATCTTATAATAGTGGTCTTATAGTCTATAGGAATTTTTATGCTTTCCCAGCAGTGAGGAATCACACAAAACATACCCTCCTTCTAGCAGTGACATGCAGCCACACACGTGCAGTGTGTCTGCCCGGGGAAGTCTGTTTGAGAATCTGAGTCCAGGCTTATAATTGAGGCTAGTCATATACAAGGGTAAATCAAAAAACATTGCTATAAAATCATAGAAACCTTATTGAACAAAAATGCCAAAATATGAAGCTCTTGTTTCTCAACAAATTCTCCATCTAGGTCTATACACTCCTGAAGGTGATGTTTCTATCTCTTTAACCCCTCCCCGAAGAATTCTACACTCTCCGATTTACATCACATCAAAATGGCAGTTTTGGCATCCTCGAGGGACTCAAATTGTGTTCCTTTTGAATGTTCTTTAAGTTTTGGGAACAAAAAGAAGTCTGAAGGGGCAAGATCAGGGCTGTAGGGTGGATAGGGTAAGGTTTCCCAACAAAATTCTCATAGGACAGCCCTTGCTACCCTCAAAGAATGAGCAGGTGCACTGTCGTGATGGAAAAAAATTCTTTGGTGTAGCTTTCCTGGCCTTTTTTTCACTAATGCAGTTTTCAGTTTTCTTAAAACTTCTCCGTAATAAGCCCCTGCAACTGTCCGGTGTCCTTCAAGAAAATCTATCAAGATTACCCCTTAGGAATCCAAAAAAATAGTCACCATAACTTTCTAAGTGGTCCTCCCTCTCTTTGCTCATATTTGAAGCCTTCCCAACCTTCCTTAAAATATTCAATCCATCTAAAAACTGTTGTTTTATGTGGGACAGCATCCACATTCTTCTGAACAGATTTCGAAGGGCGTCTCGGAAGACAAAGTATTATAATGACATGCGCAAAGAGCTAGAGATAGAAAACCAAAAGGGAAGAACATGCTCGATGTTTCTCAGGCTGAAAGAACTGAAGAAGAAATTCAAGCTTCGAGTTGCAATACAGAAGGATTTTATGGGGGATATATTAAACGACGCAGGAAGCATTAAAAGAAATTGGAAGGAATACACAGAGTCATTGTATCAAAAAGAATTAGCCAACGTTCAACCATTTCAAGAGGTAGCATATGACCAGGAACTGATGGTACCGAAGGAAGAAGTCCAAGCCTCACTGAAGGTATTGGTGAAAAACAAGACTCCCGGAATTGACGGAGTATCAAGTCAGATGTTTCAGCAAACGGATGCAGCGCTGCAAGTGCTCACTCGTCTGTGCCAAGAAATTTGAAAGACAGCTACCTGGCCAACTGACTGGAAGAGATCCATATTTATGCCTGTTCACAAGAAAGGTGATCCAAGGGAACACGGAAATTATCGAATAATATCATTAATATCACATGGAAGTAAAATTTTGCTGAAGATCATTCAAAAGCAGCTGCAGTAATATATCAACAGGGAACTGCCAGAAATTCAGGCCAGATTCAGAGGAGGATGTGGAACCAGGGATATCATTGCTGATGTCAGATGGATCCTGGCTGAAAGCACAGACTACCAGAAGGATATTTACCTGTGTTCTGTTGACTGTGTAAAGGCATTTGACTGTGTGGATCATAACAAATTATGGAATGGGAATTCCAGAACACTTAATTGTGCTCCTGTAGAACCTGTACATAGATCAAGAAGCAGTCATTTGAATAAAACAAGAAGATACTATATAGGTAAAGTGTATAAGTCGTTTGAATAAAACAAGAGGATACTATGTAGGTAAAGTGTGCATCAGGGTTGTATCTTTTCACCATGTTTATTCAATCTGTATGCTGAGCAAATAATCCGAGAAGCTGGACTATATGAAGAGGAATGTGGCATCAGGATTGGAGGAAGACTTGTTAACAGCCAGCAATATGCAGATGACACAACCTTGCTTGCTGAAAGTGAAGAGAACTTGAAGCACTTACTAATGAAGATCAAAGACCGCAGCTTTCAGTATGGATTACACCTCAACATAAAACAAAAATCCTCACAACTGAACCAATAAACCACATCATGATAAAGAGAGAAGAGATTAAAGTTGTCACGGATTTCATTTTACTTGGGTCCACAATCAACACCCTTAGAAGCAGCAGTCAAGAAATCAAAAGATGCATTGCATTGGGCAAATCTGCTGCAAAGGACCTCTTTAAAGTGTTGAAAAGCAAAGATGTCACCTTGAAGACTAAGGTGCACCTGACCCAAACCATGGTATTTTCAGTCGCTTCATGTGCTTGGGAAAGCTGGACAATGAATAAGGAAGACCGAAGAAGAATTGACGCCTTTGAATTGTGGTGTTAGCGAAGAATATTGAGTATACCATGGACTGCCAGAAGAACGAACAAATCTGTCTTGAGAGAAGTATGACCAGAAGGCTCCTTAGAAGCAAGGGTGGCAAGACTGCATCTTATCTACTTTGGACGTGTTGTCAGGAGGGATCAGTCCCTGGAAATGGACATCATTCTTAGTAAAGTAGAGGGTCAGTGGAAAAGAGGAAGATCTTCAACAAGATGGACTGACACAGTGGCTGCAACAATGGGCTGAAGCATAACAGTGACTCTAAGGATGGTATAGGACCAGCAGTGTTTTGTTTTGTGGTACATAGGGTCGCTATGAGTTGGAACCAACTAGATGGTACGTAACAACAACAACAACATTCCCATAAACTTGGTGCAAAGCTTCAGTGATTTGGGAAGATGTTCACTTGAGTTTTATTAAAAATTTGTTATTAGCCCTGACCTCAAAATCATTGTTTTTCATGGTGCAAAAAGTATCCTTTTTTCTTGGAAGACACCTTAATGAGACTAGGACTAGTATCTTACCAAGGTAACTTGTTGCAGCCATCTACTGATCGTAGAGACGTGGTTAGACATGTTTGTTTGGAGTAAACCTATGCATGTGTGAGCTGGAACCCTAATAGCAATACCTTTATATACTTACCCTCATATGTGTCCTCTCTGTCTTAAAATTCCAGACTGCTAGAAGGAAATTAGGTGTACAGTGTAAGTCACATTGTTTGTAAAAGTCATTTAGGCAGGCTGGTTCAGCAGGCATAATCTTATCGTTTAGAGAATGTTTGAAAAGCCAAGTTCCACAGGTGCATGCCGGAACACCAGGACTCTTTTTCAACATTCTCCAGGTCAACTCTCCAAGCAGTGACAACTCAGTATATCAGAGACGACACCTCTTTTTATGAGTGTAATTGTCGGGCTTCTGACTGAACCTTGAGTATCCTGAGCAGCTTTTCTTCTCATCTCAGTCCACTAAGACTAATTCTGTTACAAAATGAGATTGTAACTACAAATAGCAGGGGCAGTTGCATCAAATTTCACAGAGGATCAATTGAAAATCCTCATATATTCAATAAAAAGCCTTATCTGGTGTCTTGATTTTCTAGTGCTGCTGTAACAGAAATAGCCAAGTGGATGACTTTAACAAAGAGACATTTTTTCACTCACAGTCTAGTAGGCTAGAAGTTCAAATTCAAGGCGCCAGCTCCAGGGGAAGGCTTTTTCTCTCTGTTCGTTCTGGGGGAAGGTCCTTGTCATCAATCTTACCCTGGTCTAGGAGCTTCTCAGTGCAGGCACCCCAGGTCCACAGGATGCACAGCTCCTGGCACTTCTTTCTTCATGATATGAGGTTTCCCTGTCTCTCTGCTCACTTCTCTCTTTTATATCTCAAAAGAGATTGACTTAAGACACAACCTAATCTTGTAGATTGAATTCTGCCTCATCAACATAACTGCCTCTAATTTTGCCTCATTAACATCATAGAGGTAGGATTTATAACACATAAGAAAATCACATCAGGTGACAAAATGGTGGACAATCACAGTACGGGGAGTCATGTCCTAGCCAAGTTGACACACATTTTTGGGGAATACAATTCAATCCATAACATTCTACCCTTTGGTCCCCCAGAATTCATGTCCTTACCACATGTAAGACACATTCACACCATCATATCATAGCAAAAGTCTTAAATCTACTCCAGGTCCAGAATCCCAAAATTATTCTTCATCTGTGAAATCTAGAATACAAGTTATCTGCTTCCAAAATGTAATGGTGGAACAGGCACAAGCTAGACGTTTTCATGACAAATGAAAGAAATTGGAGGGAAAGAAGGGATAAAGGTACCAAGTAAACCAGCAGAACACATTACATTAGCTCTCAAGGCTTGAAAATAATCCTGTGCTCTCTGAGACCGTTTTGACAATGGCTGTAGGTACTGGCCACACTCTCCGGATTCTTCGTAGAGGTCCCTTGGCTTCAGCTCCACCTTCCAGGCCCACTGGAATGGTAACCGTTCCCTCGAATTTGGGTGACCTCACTCTCCTAGTCTATCTGAGTGACGACTCCACCCTTGGAGACCCCAGAGGTTATGGCTCTACCCTTTTAGACTGTGGCAGCTCTCCTTCCTGTGTTTCTTGTCTCTTTAGCTTCTGCTTCCTGGTTCATTGGCCTCTCAGCCTTTTGGGCCTCATTTCCCACTTCTGCCCTGCTGGGGTAAGTGTTACAAAACTCTTCAGCTCCACCAGTAAGTGCCTGGAGGCATCCCACTCCACCAGTAAACTTCGACCAGAAGACACTCAGCTCTTCTTGCTCATGGTGGAGTGGGACAAGTTTAGCTCCACTGAAAAGTTCCGGAAGGCACCCTGCTCTGCCAGGAAGCCTCCTGCGCAAAGGCATTCAGCTCCCTTGCTCCTCCGTGAGTCAGCTCTAGTGCTGTCTCGAGCTAGTCTCCTGGTCCTGCTGCAGCCTTTTCTCCGCTGCTGGTGCTTCTCACCGTCTGCTGTCTCCGGTGTAACAGCTCTCCCTCCTCACTTCCTTTTGAGTCCTCAACAGAGTTGTCTTAGATGTCCATAATTTCACCAGCAGTCTCTTCAAGGCAGTCTAGGCTTTTACTGTTAGGCATTTTAAAACTCTTCCAGCCTCTATCCATCTACAGTTTTAAAACCACTTCCACATTTTAGGTGTCTGTTAGAACAGCACCCCCTCTTCCAGTACCAAATCCAGGGTCCCTGTGCTGAAAAGCTCCTTGTCCAGGGGAAGATCGATGATGAGGACCTTCCCCCAGAACCGACAGAGTGATGACCTTCCCCTGGAGCTGGCACCCTAAATTCGGACTCTGAGCCTTCTAGACTGTGAGAGAATAAATCTCTTTTGTAAAAGCCATCTGCTTGTGGTATTTCTTTTATAGTAGCACAAAATAACCAAGACACCTCGGTTATGCTGCCAAATAAAAACTTGCTTTAGAAGTCAACACTGATGAGTATAGAGTCCACATTTGGTTTTAAATCAAAGAGTTAGACGGTTACTCTTGACAAGTCCAGAACTTGAGGAGGCCTTAGGGCCAAGCTGAGACCATGGCCAGGATCATACTGAAGGGAAGATTCCAGGTAGAGAAGCCAGATACCTCCTCGTAATTAGATACCCTCATCAAGACATCTAGACCAACCCTTGCCCTTGTATTGGTTCTAGAGAATGATTTGCTAAAGAAATTGTGGTTCTAGATTCCAGAATCCAAATATGGTTTCAAAATCGAAGACCTAGAGTCCTTGTCCAGAGGAAAAAAACCGTAGAACAAAGGGAAGACCAGGGACAAGATCTCCATGATGAGAGGGATCCAGACACAGAAGCTACAAAAGATGGCATCAGCTTCACTAGCAGCTGCCTTACTTCTTAACATCCAGGACATCTGAGTTCAGTGCATCTGATGTCGTCATCCTGGGCCGCAAATATCTTCATTCTCCCTAGAAATTCACCCTTTGTATGGACCTGCAAGCTGATCCTTCTTGAGATATTAAGACACCAGGATCTAGATAGGCTAGAAGCACTGCAAGAGACACCCCACAGCCCTACTGACCCAGCTTGGCTGTACAGTTTAGCAGAGCTGTAGGATGGTGAAAATTAATGTATACATATAAAACAAAAATGAGTTCCCATGCATAGCCAAGGGCTAACCTTGCAAACAGTCCTTTTTAAAGAACAGCCTCAGGCCTACTGTGTTACCTCCTTCCTGCAGAGGTTTATTGCTAAATACATATGAATGCTCTCTCTGTAATATAGTTTCCCGAAACTATAGCCATTAGGTGTGGCCTCAATTAAGTTAAAAGAAAGGAGAGAGGAAGGATGGTTTCCTCTTGTGGCAAATCTCTTGACTTTCAAGGCATGAATACTTTATCATTAGAACCTGTAGTGATTGCTAACAAGAATATATATATTCTTCATATAATGGGATATAAAGTTTGGTTCAAATTGATGCTTTAAAATGTAAAATTAATTTTAGACTTTGCTTTTTTATTGTTTTAAAGCTGGAAATAAACTTAATAGGACTTTAGTCATCTTGTGGTATGAACTGGCATACTCACAGAATACAGAAATATGCTTTTTGGGTAATCAAAATGCAATGTGACCCCTGCTCAGCTTTTCTGTAAAGCTAAAACTGTTCTCAAAAAAGCCTCTTAATTAATATATATATTGAAAAATAACGCAAGCAGAATAATTCTTGTCATCTTTATGTATTTAAGTAAGCTTAGCCTAGTTCTCTAATACTGTGTCAAAAGCACTTGGCTGAATAATCTTCATCTTCTGCAACTGCGTTTATTAAATCATTATCTTTAACCAGTCTTTTAAAATGAGCTACTAGTAAAATAACTTCAGAAAAAAATGCAACGTGACTAAAGCCAAATGTAGATTAGTTTATACTATTTCTCAAGACCTTATAATAGTGGTCTTATACAATATTTGTCCTTTTGCCTCTGACTAATTTCGCTCAGCACAATGCCTTCCAGGTTCCTCCATGTTATGAAATGTTTCACAGATTCGTCACTGTTCTTTATCGATGCGTAGTATTCCATTGTGTGAATATACCACAATTTATTTACCCATTCATCCGTTGATGGGCACCTTGGTTGCTTCCAGCTTTTTGCTGTTGTAAACAGAGCTGCAATAAACATGGGTGTGCATATATCTGTTTATGAGAAGGCTCTTGTTTCCCTAGGGTATATTCCCAGGAGTGGGATTTCTGGGTTGTATGGTAGTTCTATTTCTAACTGTTTAAGATAACGCCAGATAGATTTCCAAAGTGGTTGTACCATTTTACATTCCCACCAGCAGTGTATAAGAGTTCCAATCTCTCCGCAGCCTCTCCAACATTTATTGTGTTTTTTGGATTAATGCCAGCCTTGTTGGGGTGAGATGGAATCTCATCGTAGTTTTAATTTGCATTTCTCTAATGGATAATGATCGAGAGCATTTTCTCATGTATCTGTTAGCTGCCTGAATATCTTCTTTAGTGAAGTGTGTGTTCATATCCTTTGCCCACTTCTTGATTGGGTTGTTTGTCTTTTTGTGGTTGAGTTTTGACAGAATCATATAGATTTTAGAGATCAGGCGCTGGTCGGAGATGTCATAGCTGAAAATTCTTTCCCAGTCTGTAGGTGGTCTTTTTACTCTTTTGGTGAAGTCTTTAGATGAGCATAGGTGTTTGATTTTTACGAGCTCCCAGTTATCGGGTTTCTCTTCGTCATTTTTGGTAATGTTTTGTATTCCGTTTATGCCTTGTATTAGGGCTCCTAAGGTTGTCCCTGTTTTTTCTTCCATGATCTTTATCGTTTTAGTCTTTATGTTTAGGTCTTTAATCCACTTGGAGTTAGTTTTTGTGCATGGTGTGAGGTATGGGTCCTGTTTCATTTTTTTGCAAATGGATATCCAGTTATGCCAGCACCATTTGTTAAAAAGACTATCTTTTCCCCAATTAACTGACACTGGGCCTTTGTCAAATATCAGCTGCTCATACGTGGATGGATTTATATTTGGGTTCTCAATTCTGTTCCACTGGTCTATGTGTCTGTTGTTGTACCAGTACCAGGCTGTTTTGACTACTGTGGCTGTATAATAGGTTCTGAAATCAGGTAGAGTGAGGCCTCTCACTTTCTTCTTCTTTTTCAGTAATGCTTTGCTTATCCAAGGCTTCTTTCCCTTCCATATGAAGTTGGTGATTTGTTTCTCTATCACCTTAAAAAATGACATTGAAATTTGGATCGGAAGTGCGTTGTATGTATAGATGGCTTTTGGTAGAATAGACATTTTTATTTTTACTATGGTAAGTCTTCCTATCCATGAGCAAGGTATGTTTTTCCACTTAAGTATGTCCTTTTGAATTTCTTGTAGTAGAGCTTTGTAGTTTTCTTTGTATAGGTCTTCTACATCCTTGGTAAGATTTATTCCTAAGTATTTTATCTTCTTGGGGGCTACTGTGAATGGTATTGATTTGGTTATTTCCTCTTCGATGTTCTTTTTGTTGATGTAGAAGAATCCAAGTGATTTTTGTATGTTTATCTTATAACCTGAGACTCTGCCAAACTCTTCTATTAGTTTCAGTAGTTTTCTGGAGGATTCCTTGGGGTTTTCTGTGTATAAGATCATGTCATCTGCAAATAGAGATAATTTTACTTCCTCTTTGCCAATCCGGATGCCCTTTATTTCTTTGTCTAGCCTAATTGCTCTGGCTAGGACTTCTAGCACACTGTTGAATAAGAGCGGTGATAAAGGGCATCCCTTCTTGTCTGGTTCCCGTTCTCAAGGGGAATGCTTTCAGGTTCTCTCCATTTAGAGTGATGTTGGCTGTTGGCTTTGCATAGATGCACTTTATTATGTTGAGGAATTTTCCTTCAGTTCCTATTTTGGTGAGAGTTTTTATCATAAATGGGTGTTGGACTTTGTCAAATGCCTTTTCTGCATCAATTGATAAGATCATGTGGTTTTTGTCTTTCGTTTTATTTATATGGTGGATTACATTAATGGTTTTTCTAATATTAAACCAGCCTTGCATACCTGGTATAAATCCCACTTGGTCGTGGTGAATTATTTTTTTGATATGTTGTTGAATTCTATTGGCTAGAATTTTGTTGAGGATTTTTGCATCTATGTTCATGAGGGATATAGGTCCGTAATTTTCTTTTTTTGTGATGTCTTTACCTGGTTTTGGTATCAGGGAGATGGTGGCTTCATAGAATGAGTTGGGTAGTATTCCATTATTTTCTATGCTTTGGAATACCTTTAGTAGTAGTGGTGTTAACTCTTCTCTGAAAGTTTGGTAGAACTCTGCAGTGAAGCCGTCCGGGCCAGGGCTTTTTTTTGCTGTGAGTTTTTGGATTACCGTTTCAATCTCTTTTTTTGTTATGGGTCTATTTATTTGTTCTACTTCTGAATGTGTTAGTTTAGGTAGGTAGTGTTTTTCCAGGAATTCATCCATTTCTTCTAGGTTTGCAAATTTGTTAGAGTACAATTTTTCGTAATAATCTGATATGATTCTTTTAATTTCAGTTGGGTCTGTTGTGATGTGGCCCATCTCGTTTCTTATTTGGGTTATTTGTTTCCTTTCCTGTATTTCTTTAGTCAGTCTAGCCAATGGTTTATCAATTTTGTTAATTTTTTCAAAGAACCAGCTTTTGGCTTTGTTAATTCTTTGAATTGTTTTTCTGTTCTCTAATTCATTTAGTTCAGCTCTAATTTTTATAATTTGTTTTCTTCTGGTGCCTGATGGATTCTTTTGTTGCTCACTTTCTATTTGTTCCAGTTGTAGGGACAGTTCTCTGCTTTTGGCTCTTCTTTTTGTATGTGTGCATTTATGGATATAAATTGGCCTCTGAGCACTGCTTTTGCTGTGTCGCAGAGGTTTTGATAGGAAGTATTTTCATTCTCGTTGCATTCTATGAATTTCCTTATTCCCTCCTTGATGTCTTCTATAACCCAGTCTTTTTTCAGGAGGGTATTGTTCAGTTTCCAAGTATTTGATTTCTTTTCCCTAGTTTTTCTGTTATTGATTTCTAGCTTCATTGCCTTGTGGTCTGAGAAGATGCTTTGTAATATTTCAATGTTTTGGATTCTACAAAGGTTTTTTTTCATGACCTAATATGTGGTCTATTCTGGAGAATGTTCCGTGTGCGCTAGAAAAAAAAGTATACTTTGCAGCAGTTGGGTGGAGAGTTCTGTGTAAGTCAATGAGGTCAAGTTGGTTGATTGTTGTAATTAGGTCTTCTGTGTCTCTGTTGAGCTTCTTACTGGATGTCCTGTCCTTCTCCGAAAGTGGTGTGTTGAAGTCTCCTAGTATAATTGTGGAGGTGTCTGTCTTACTTTTCAGTTCTGTTAAAATTTCATTTATGTATCTTGCAGCCCTGTCATTGGGTGCATAAATATTTAATATGGTTATGTCTTCCTGATCAATTGTCCCTTTTATCATTATATAGTGTCCTTCTTTATCCTTTGTGGTGGATTTAAGTCTGAAGTCTATTTTGTCAGAAATTAATATTGCTACTCCTTTTTTGCTTATTGTTTGCTTGATATCTTTTTTTCCATCCTTTGAGTTTTAGTTTGTGTCTCTAAGTCTAAGGTGTGTCTCTTGTAGGCAGCATATAGACGGATTGTGTTTCTTTATCCAGTCCGAGACTCTCTGTCTCTTTATTGGTGCATTTAGTCCGTTTACATTCAGTGTAATTATAGATAAACAAGTGTTTAGTGTTGTCATTTTGATGCCTTTTTATGTGTGTTGTTGACAATTTCATTTTTCCACTTTTTTCTGCTGAGGCGTTTTTCTTAGTAAATTGTGAGATCCTCATTTTCGCAGTGTTTGACTTTATGTTTGTTGAGTCATTATGTTTTTCTTGGCTTTTATCTTGAGTTATGGAGTTTTTATAACTTTTTGTGGTTACCTTATTATTTACCCCTATTTTTCTAAGTAAAAACCTAACTTGTATTGTTCTATATCGCCTTGTATGACTCTCCATATGGCAGTTCAATGCCTCCTGTATTTAGTCCCTCTTTTTGATTATTGTGATCTTTTACCTATTGACTTCCATGATTCCCTGTTATGTGTATTTTTTTTTTAATTAATCTTAATTTGTTTGTTTTTGTGATTTCCCTATTTGAGTTGATATCAGGACGTTCTCTTTTGTGACCTTGTGTTGTGCTGGTATCTGATATTATTGTTTTTCTGACCAAACAATATCTTTTAGTATTTCTTGTAGCTTTGGTTTGGTTTTTGCAAATTCTCTAAACTTGTGTTTATCTGTAAATATCTTAATTTCGCCTTCCTATTTCAGAGAGAGTTTTGCTGGATATATGATCCTTGGCTGGCAGTTTTTCTCCTTCAGTGCTGTGTATATGTTGTCCCATTCCCTTCTTGCCTGCATGGTTTCTGCTGAGTAGTCTGAACTTATTCTTATTGATTCTCCCTGGAAGGAGACCTTTCTTTTCTCCCTGGCTGCTTTAAAAATTTTCTGTTTATCTTTGATTTTGGCGAGTTTGATGATAATATGTCTTGGTGTGTTTCTTTTTGGATCAATCTTAAATGGGGTTCGATGAGCATCTTGGATAGATATCCTTTCGTCTTTCATGATGTCAGGGAAGTTTTCTGTCAGGAGTTCTTCAGCTATTTTCTCTGTGTTTTCTGTCCCCCCTCCCTGTTCTGGGACTCCAATCACCCGCAAGTTATCCTTCTTGATAGAGTCCCACATGATTCTTAGGGTTTCTTCATTTTTTTAATTCTTTTATCTGATTTTTTTTCAGCTATGTTGGTGTTGATTCCCTGATCCTCCAGATGTCCCAGTCTGCATTCTAATTGCTCGAGTCTGCTCCTCTGACTTCCTATTGCGTTGTCTAATTCTGTAATTGTTAATCTTTTGGATTTCTACATGCTGTCTCTCTATGGATTCTTGCAACTTAATAATTTTTCCACTATGTTCTTGAATAATCTTTTTGAGTTCTTCAACAGTTTTATCAGTGTGTTCCTTGGCTTTTTCTGCAGTTTGCCTTATTTCGTTTGTGATGTCTTGAAGCATTCTGTAAATTAGTTTTTTATATTCTGTATCTGATAATTCCAGAATTGTATCTTCATTTGGGAAAGATTTTGATTCTTTTGTTTGGGGGGTTGGAGAAGCTGTCATGGTCTGTTTCTTTATGTGGTTTGATATGGACTGCTGTCTCTGAGCCATCACTGGGAAACTAGTTTTTCCAGAAAATCCGCTAAAAAAAAAATGCAGTCAGATCCGTATCAGAGTTCTCCCTCTGGCTCAGGCTATTCGGATGTTAATGAAGCCGCCTGGGGAGGGTGGGGGAGGGATCAGAGAGATAGGAGAGTAGCACCTCAGAATATAGCCAGAGTTGCTTGTCTTGCTTGGAATGACTATTATATCTGAGATTCCCACGGGGCGCGTCGCCTGTGTGTGCTGGCTGTGTGGAAATTGCCCCCGGGGGGTCTGGCCTGCTGGAGTCACGGTCAGATCCTCCGCTGCCAGCCCCACGCCCAACGTTAAGGTTCCCCTGCTGGGACGGTGCACTCTCGACTCCAAAATCAGTCGCTGCCTCCTGGGGACTTCTCGTCCCGGCAGCCGCGTCGCCGTGCCGTCCCCGCGACCTGGCTGGGCCCCCTCCTGGCGTTAGTTCAGGTGAGTGGAGCAGCTCCCCGTGCTTGTGCCGTGACCGCGTGTCCCGGCGGGGACGCTGCTCTCCCCGCTCCAAGACCAGTCGCTGCCTCCCGGGGACTTCTCCCACCGGCTGCGTCGCCATGCCGCCTGTGCAAACCAGCTGGGCCCCCTCCCGGGGTTAGTTCAGGGTGGTCGAGCAGCTCTCCGTGCTTATGCCGTGCCTGCGCCCAGTCAAAATTCCGGCGGGACGGTTCCCCGGCTGGGTCGCTGCTCTCCCCGCTCCAAGACCAGTCACTGCCTCCCGGGGACTTCTCCCACCGGCTGCGTCGCCACGCCGCCTTCGCTAACTGGATGGGCCCCCTCCCGGGGTTAGTTCAGGGGGGTGGAGCAGCTCCCTGTGCTTATGCCATGCCTGCGCCCAGTCAAAATCCCGGCTGGACGGTTCCCCGCCTGGGACGATGCTCTCCCCGCTCCAAGATCAGTCACTGCCTCCTGGGGACTTCTCCCACCGGCTGCGCCGCCACGCCGTCAACGCAAACCGGCTGGGCCCCCTCCCGGCGTGAGTTTGGGGGCTAGGGCTGGCCCCCTTGTTTGTGCCGTCTGCTCCCCTGGGCTCTGCCCCAAATCGGGTGCCGAAGGTTACCTGACTGGTACGCTGGCTTCAGGCTCTGAAAACAATCGCTGCTTCCCCGTATTTGTTCGTTCTCCGTCTCTCAATCTGTGTTTGTTGTTCAGGGTTCATAGATTGTTATGTATGTGATCGATTCACTTGTTTTTCCGAGTCTTTGTTGCAAGAGGGATCCGAGGTAGCGTCTACCTAGTCCGCCATCTTGGCCCCGCCTCCTTGGATCAATCTGAAATGGGGTTCGATGAGCATCTTGGATAGATACCCTTTCGTCTTTCATGATGTCAGGGAAGTTTTCTGTCAGGAGATCTTCAACCATTTTCTCTGTGTTTTCTGTCCTCCCTCCCTGTTCTGGGACTTCATTCACACACAAGTTATCCTTCTTGATAGAGTCCCACATGATTCTTAGGGTTTCTTCATTTTTTTTGATTCTTTTATCTGATTTTTTTTCAGCTATGTTGGTGTTAATTCCCTGATCCTCCAGATGTCCCAGTCTGCATTCTAATTGCTTGAGTCTGCTCCTCTGACTTCCTACTGCGTTGTCTAATTCTGTAATTTTATAGTTAATCTTTTGGATTTCTACATGCTGTCTCTCTATGGATTCTTGCAACCTATTAATTTTTCCACTATGTTCTTGAATAATCTTTTTGAGTTCTTCAACTGTTTTATCAGCGTGTTCCTTGGCTTTTTCTGCAGTTTGCCTTATTTCATTTCTCAGGTCATCCCTGATGTCTTGAAGCACTCTGTAAATTAGTTTTTTATATTCTGTATCTGTTAATTCCAGGATTGTATCTTCATTTGGGAAAGACTTTGGTTCTTTTGTTTGGGGGGTTGGAGAAGCTGTCATGGTCTGCTTCTTTATGTGGTTTGATATTGAGTGCTGTCTCCGAGCCATCACTAAGATATAAAAAAGAAAAAGATATAGTAGTGGTTTATTCTATAATTGCTCACTGAGTCTTATCTGGTTTTGTTTTCTTTCAATATACGTGGATGGGCTACTAGATTGTGCTGTCTTGATTGTTGTAGCCCTTGACTTACTTGTGACCTATTACCAGCTGGTTTGGGCTGTTGCCAGATATATATGCCTGAGTCTATTCAGTATTCTTGAGTAGAATCTGATTTTGGGTCATCAAGTGTGTGCTGCACCCTAACGCCTATCCATCTCGAGAAGTATTGGTGATAGTTGTGTGCACCAGATTCTATTAGCAGCTGGGGTTCACACTCCAGGGGGGGCAGGATGCTGACAGGCTTCCCCCAAGTGTCAGTGAGGTAGGTGTGTCTCTATTCCTATAGCACCTTAGTGGGAGGGCACTGCAGCTGTACCTTAGGCCCCCAATCCAAGTACCTCTACAGATTGGTAGGTGTCACCCTCCTTAGACCCCTAAGGCAAGAGGCTAGGTGGTCTGGGGGGAGCTTCAGCCCTCAGTTCCCTGTTGTGGGTCAGTGAGGGCTCTGTTGAATCAGCAGAGATATCAGGCCTGGGAAACTTGTTTTTCCAGAAAATCTGCTAAAAAAAAATGCAGTCAGATCCCTATCAGAACTGCCTTTGGATTATAACCGCCACCTTGTTCCCTGTAAGGATGAACGTCCGAGATTTGGATCATACATGCTTGGCTGTAGCTGGTTCTGTGTTTTTAGTCCAATTAGGGATGGATTTTTGGTCCCTGGGTTTTTTGTGGTTCCTTCTCTCAGGCTGGAAGAATGGGTTAGGAAAAGACTGAAAAAAAAAGGTGGGGGGAAGCAAAGCTGCCACGGAGCTGGAGCCGTTCTCCCTCTGGCTCAGGAAATTCCAATGTTAATGAAGCCGCCTGGGAAGGGTGGGGGAGGGTTCAGAGAAATAGGAGAGTAGCACCTCGGAATATAGCCAAAGTTGCTTGTCTTGCTTGGAATGACTTTTATCCGAGATTCCCGAGGGGGGTGTCGCCTATGTGTGCTGGCCGTGTGGAGATTTCCCCCGGGCGTCTGGCCCGCTGAAGCCGCGGTCAGATCCTCCGCTGCCAGTCCAAAGCCCAGCGTCAAGGTTGCCCTGCTGGCACGCTGCACTCCCAGCTCCAAAGTCAGTCGCTGCCTCCCGGGGACTTCTCGTCCCGCCAGCCGCATCGCCGCGCCGTCTCCGCGGACCGGCTGGGCCCCCTACTGGGGTTAGTTCAGAGGAGTAGAGCTGCGCCCCGTGCTTGCGCCATGACAGCGCCTAGTCAAAAGCCCGTCGCCAAGGTTCCCTGGCTGGGACGCTGCACTCCCGGCTCCAAAACCAGTCACTGCCTCCCGGGGACTTCTCCCACCAGCCGCGTAGCCACGCCACCCGCGCGGACCGGCTGGGCCCCCTCCTGGGGTCAGTTCAGGGGGATAGGGCTGCGCCCCTTGTTTGCGTCGTCACAAGATTTTTGAGTTCAGCCCCCCTGGGCCCAGACCTATGCCCGGCGCCAAGGTTACCTGACTGGCACGCTGGCTCCAGGCTCCGAAAACAGTCGCTGCTTCCCTGTATTTGTTCGTTCTCCGTCTCTAAATCTGTGTTTGTTGTTCAGGGTTCGTAGATTGTTATGTATGTGATCGATTCACTTGTTTTTCCGAGTCTTTGTTGCAAGAGGGATCCGAGGTAGCATCTACCTAGTCCGCCATCTTGGCCCCGCCTCCAGAAATTGTTTTTAATGTCACTGTAATACCGTTCATTCAACAAATAGCTTTTAACAGCAAACATTAAAAAAAAAAAACCTGTTGTCATCGAGTTGATTCTGACTCATAGTGACCCTATAGGACAGAGTAGAACTGCCCCATAGGGTTTCCAAGGCTGTAAATCATTATGGAAGCATACTGCCACATCTTTGTCCAGTTGAGCAGCCCGGTGCTTAAAGCAGCCATAAAAAATAGTAGTAAATGAGTAGATGTGACTATATTCCAATAAAACTTTATTTACAAAGACAGGCATTGCCCAACACTGCTCTAAGATTTAATGTGGAAAAATGTCAAATATTAGTTACATCTGTTTAGCAGTTTGTGTCCATGGCTGAATTCATAAACATTTTTTCCCCACTGTTCTAGTTATCCCACTAGCTGATTACTATATCATTGCTGGAGTGATTTATCAGGCACCAGACTTGGGATCGGTTATAAATTCCAGAGTGGTAAGTGTCTTCCTGTTCCTTAAACACTAAAGAAAACTTTTAATTGTGCTACCTTATTTCCAGGAATCAGACAAGAACTCCCTTCCCTTGTGTAAGTTGATATAAAGTGTTGACTATTTGTATGTTTGAACACTGTTCGTTGTGGGCCAGTTCAATGATAAAAGTATATACCACAATCCCAGCTATATAACAGTTGTTAAAAACAGGAAGTTATTATTTATATGTAATATTTTGGAGGTATTTAGTTGAGAAATTTTCATGAACCTAATTGAGAAATTCAGAGTTTGTTTTCTTTTTACAAGCTTACTGCAGTGCATGGCATTCAGTCAGCTTTTGATGAAGCTATGTCATACTGTCGATATCATCCCTCCAAAGGATATTGGTGGCATTTCAAAGATCATGAAGAGCAAGGTAGGTCAAAAACCAAAACCAAACCCAGTGCCGTCGAGTCAATTCCAACTCATAGCGACCCTATAGGACAGAGTAGAACTGCCCCATAAAGTTTCCAAGGAGCGCCTGGGAGATTTGAACTGCCGACCGTTTGGTTAGCAGCTGTAGCACTTAACCACTAAGCCACCAGGGTTTCCGCAAGGTAGGTAGGACACCTAAAACCAAAAAAACCAAGCCCATTGCCATCAAGTCGGTTCTGACTCATAGTAACCCTATAGAACAGAGTAGAACTGCCCTGTAGGGTTTCCAAGGTTATAAACCTTCCCGGCAGCAGACTGCCACATACTTCTCCCATGGAGCAGCTAGTGGGTTCAAACTGCCAACTTTTCGGTTAGCAACGGAGTGCTTAACCACTGCACCACCAGAGCTCCTTGGTAAGACATCTGTTGTTGTAGGTGCCGTCGTGTCACTTCCAACTCACAGTGACAATACTTACAACAGAATGAAGTACTGCCTGGTCTTGCACCATCCTCACTGTCATTGCTGTGTTTGAGCCCACAGTTGCAGCCACTGTGTCAGCCCATCTTTTTGTGGGACTTCCTCTTTTTCACTGACCCTCTAATTTGCCAAGCGTAATGTCTTTCTCCAGGGACTGGTCCCTCCTGATAACATGCCCAAGGTAAATGAGACAAAGTCTTGCCATCCTCGCTTCTAAGAAGCATTCCAGCTTTACTTCTTCTAAGACAGATTTGTTTGTTCTTCTGGCAGTCCATGGTATATTCAGTATTCTTCACCAACACCATAATTCACAGGCATTAATTCTTCTTCAGTCTTCCTTGTTCATTGTCTAGCTTTCCCCTGCATATGAGGTGATTGAAAATACCATGGCTTAGGTCAGATGCACCCTAGTCCTCAAAGTGACGTCTTTTTTTTTGTTTTTTTTCAACACTTTGAAGAGGTCTTTTGTAGCGTATTTACCTATTGCAATATATCATTTGATTTCTTGAGTGCTGCTTCCATGGGCGTTGATTGTGGATCCAAGTAAAATGAAATCCTTGGAGGCGGGGCCAAAATGGTGGAGTAGTCAAATGCTTCCGGTGATCACTCTTACAATAAAGACCCAAAAAAACAAGTGAATCGTTTATGTATAAGACAGGCTGGGAGCCCTGAACATCAAAGGCAAAATTAAGAAATCGGACAAGCATCAGGGAGAGGGATAGACAGTTCAGAAGTGGTGAGGAGTTGCCAGACCTGATTCAGCGGGAACTGGAAACCTTCAGGCATGATCCCCTGGTGGGACCATGGTAGGGCTGGTGGTAGCTTTCGGGACAGGGTTTCCTCAGCAAAAGAAAGCGAGTGGCACAGAGTCTACTCACGCCTCCAGAGTCAGCAAAGAACAGAGCTCTCAACAAAAGATAAGTGCTCGCGTCTAATTTACCACGTGGATGGAAAAGCACCCCTTGTGAAAGAGCTGTCTCTCATTTATCTGATCCCTCCTTCCTCTGCCCTAGCCGCCAAGCTGGCTTCAGTGGCTGTCGATTTCCATGGGCCTGATAGGTCCTGCCGTATGCCTGAGCTATTCTTCCAGCCTTGGAGAAGGAACAACTTAACAAATGGGTATAAAATAATCTGCCAGCTCCCCTAAGCTGGGAACTCAGGGCAGAAGCCGCTCCTGCCCAGGCACAAACTGTCCACGGACTTTGAATGCCTTTCACCCCTGCACGGATCTTTGTGGGCACATTTCAGCAGCTTAGGCCCTTGTTGGCAGAGTGCAATGGTGTATGTTCCTGAGGCCTCACTTCACTTGTTTCAGCTGTGTGATAGAGAGGTGGGTTTTGATGTTTGACACCGCTCTGCCTATTAAGCAGGGTCCTCAGCTACCCACATCAGGGTCCTGAGGACTGGTAGCTCCACCCACACCACCTAGCCACATGTGACAGGGGCCCAAGAATAAGTGATGCTTCCCAGTCATTACGGCCAAAAGCATTGGGTGTCCATGGTCCGGCTGCAGAGCACACCGACCTGTGCACTCTAGGGAACAGGGACAGGCTTTCTTCACACACTTGGGGGACAGTTGTCAGCCCCCTGCCTTACTCACAGTGTGACCCCCTCCTGCAACCAGATACCTGTCCCTACACCAATCACCCCTGCTTCTCTAAGACTGTAGGTGAGAGCCTGCACCACACACTTGGTGACTGACTACCTGGAAACCTGAGCTGAATGCATACAAGAAAACCGAATGGACTGCTAGGCTCATACAGCTGGTAACAGCTCTAGCCATCTGGTAGCAGGGCATTAGAGTTTCAAAGATGCAGATAATCGGGCTAGCTCACCTGAGCAGCCTATTTGGGCATATCAAAACAAAACAAAACAAGAAGCTAGGACACAGTAAGCAAATGTAAAATAAATTAATAGAATAACTTCTAGATGGCTCGGAGACAACAGTCAGTATCATATAACATAAAGAAGCAGACCATTATCGCTTCAACAGGCTCCCAAAACAAAGAATCAAAGAATCTTCCGTGTGAAGAGATATTCGTGGAATTACCAGGGGTAGAATACAAAAGATTAATATACAGAACTGTTCAGGAGATCAGGCAAAATGCAGAACAAGCCAAGGAACACACAGTTAAAGCAGCCGAGGAAATTAAGATTATTCAAGAGCATGATGAAAAATTTAATAGGCTACAAGAATCCGTAGAGAAAACAGCAATCAGGAATTCAGAAGATTAACAATAAAATTACAGAATTAGACAACTCAATAGAAAGTCAGAGGAGCAGAATTGAGGAAATGGAAGTCAGAATTAGTGAGATTGAAGATAAAACACTTGGCACCAATATATTCAAAGAAAAAACAGATAAAAGAATTTTAAAAAATGAAGAAATCCTGAGAATCATGTGGGATTCTATCAAGAGAAATAAACCATGAGTGATTAGAGTACCAGAACAGGGAGGGAAAACAGAAAATACAGAGAGAATTGTTGAAGATTTGTTGGCAGAAAACTTCCCTGATACGTGAAAGAAAACATATCTATCCAAGATGCTCATCAGACCCCACACAAGATAGCTTCCAAGAGAAAATCACCAAGATATAATTAAACTGGCCAAAACCAAAGATAAAGAGAATTTCAAGAGCAGCTAAGGATAAATAAAAAGTCACCTACAAAGAAGAGTCAATAGGAATAAGCTTGGACTACTCAGCAGTAACTATGCAGGCAAGAAGGCAAAGGATATGACATGTATAAGACCATATAAAATGAAATCCTTGACAACTTTAATCTTTTCTCCTTTTATCATGATATTGCTTATTGGCACAGATGTGAGGATTTTTGTTTTCTTTATGTTGAGGTGTAATCCACACTGAAGGCTGTGGTCTTTATCTTCATTAGTCTTCTATGGAATAGTAAAACACACCTAAGAGGGTCTAGGTGTTTACTGCACACACACACACACCCCTAGACCCTCCTAAAACACTTTTTGATCTTCTGAAAGGGAAATTGTTTTCTTTAGGAAAGTAACTATCATGTTTCCAAAAAAAAAAAAAAGTAACTATCATGTTTCCTAGGTATGTTCAGTTTCTCTATAGAAGGCTCCTTATAGATGATGACATTTTTGCAGCTGCAATTCATGTAACTTGATGTGGGAACACTTGAATACTTGCTTTCACATAGGAACATATATAGAGTTTAATGTGTTATGTAACTGGTAATCTTTGTAAAGGATTTTGTCCTACTTGAATCAACAATCAATGCCCATGGAAGCAGCAGTCAAGAAATCAAACGACATATCACTTTAGGAAAATCTGCTGCAAAAGACCTCTTCAAAGCTCTAAAAAGCAAAGACGTCACTTTGATGACTGAGGTGTGCCTGACCCACACCATGGTATTTTCATTTGCCTCAGGTGCATGTGAGAGCTGGACAATGAAAACAGAAGACAGAAGAATTTACACATTCGAGTTGTGGTGTTGGTGAGGAATATTGAACATACCATGGACTGCTAGAAGAATGAACAAACCTGTCTTAGAGGAAGAACAGCCAGAAGGCTCCTTAGAAGTGAGGATGGCAAGAGTTTGTCTCGTGTATATTGGACATGTCTTCAGGAAAGACCCAGTCACTAGAAAAGCACGTAATGTTTGGTTAAGTGGAGGGTCAGTGAAAACAAGGGAATCCCTACATGAGACGGATTGACATGGTAGCTGCAACAGTGAGCTCAAACATACCAAAGATTTTGAGAATGGAACCAGCCAACATTTTGTTCTGTTATATCTAAGGTTGCCATGAGTCAGAGCCAGCTTGATGGCAGCTAACATCAATATCTATCTTTGTTAAAGTGCATCAGGGTTTTAAAATAATTAGAATATACAGAGGAGAAACACTGTTGAGGAATGAGCAAAGATGGTATTTCCTGTTTACCTAACTGTTGAGTCATCTTTGAATCTGGAATCCCTTATTCCTCCATTTTCAAAGTAGGGTAGTTGGGGGCTTGCTCTTATAGCCCTAACCTCACATGCCCAGTCTGTTTTCTGATCCCCCCAAGTTATCATCTGTCGTGACTCCAGGTCTCTTAGTTTTCATGGCTGGTATTCTGCTACTTATTCTTCATCATACTTTACCGATGAAACTACTTGAAGAAACTGTAGCGGTAGCATTTCTTTCGCTGAGAAATAGCAACTCAGAATAAATTTCTGAGGGAAAGATAGCCTTTCCATAGAATTCAGACCTGTGTAATTTTATTCTTGATATTAACCAGCAACATTTGATGTGGAATGTTTGCCTTAGTTGAATTAAATTGACCCAAGAGCTTTTTATCCCTACACAAGTGAAATGTTTGAAGTAAAATTTGTTTGTAATCCTTTATTTAGAGAGAACCCCTGTACACTTCTCTCCTAGAGAAAATCCCATATGCGATTAAGTTTTGAATTTTTCTTTGGTTCTTTATTTTCATAGTCTTCTGTTGTTTTGGTTATCCTGTTTTTCCAGTGAATTATGATCTTAATAATTGAGTATGGTACCTTGAGTTTGTGGAGCTTGAATTTTCCATTTGTACCTACTAGTTTTTTTTGGAAAAAGGTCATTTAACACACTTAAATTATACAAATATTAATTCAAATCAATAACCTGAATTGTGATTTTAGGTAACTGTGAGAAAGTTCAGCCTTAAAACTCGATGTTTATCCATGCTTACATACTAAAAGTAAAGCATCTTTAAAAAACATGTATTGTTTTATTAAATGTTAGAGTGTTAATTTCATTTAAGAGGGAGAGTTTACACGTTTCTTATATATGCTGTATTTAGCTTGTATGGGGGAATGTCAGTCACTAAAAATAATGTGGCTTGGATATGGACATGTTGGATACAAAAGATTTGTAAAAATCTGACACTAATCATACAATATTTTGATTTGGGCTTCATATTTTAATAGATAAAGTCAAACCCAAAGCCAAAAGGAAAGAAGAACCAAGCTCTATTTTCCAGAGACAACGTGTGGATGCCTTACTCTTAGACCTTAGACAAAAATTTCCACCTCGATTTGTGCAGGTAATGAGAGTGTATGTGGTTAATTTTGATTGGACACTTTTTTGGAAGCATGTTTGCTTTTAATTGAGAACTGTTTGACGTATGACCTAAACATTGACTCTCCTTATCAGTTAAAAAATGATGTCTAAATCAAAGGAAAAGGAGACAAGGGTAAAGGGAATGAAATTAACACTCTTCTGTGCTCTTAAGTCCTCAGCGAATCTTCACAAGCAATCCTATTAGGACTGTAGATAATTTTCTCCCTCAAAAGCTCGCTGAAAGTGTCACAGGTCATGACAAAATTAGAATCTAAAACTTACGCTCTTTTTACTCTACTTTCTGCCTTCCAGCTGATGTAGTAGATATATAAGCTCGATGAATGATAATACTATTTAAAACTTTTGTAACTAAAAAGAACAGAACATTTGAGGTACAGGGTATGGTAAGATAAATGGAGGAGGTAGGAGTAATAATAAACGGAGTTACTTTATATGGGTGTTTAAGTTTTATGAATTCCACTATGTGCTTTTGAGGGAGGCGTCCAACAACAATAGCAAATCCACTTGTCATTCTACTGAATGAATTTTTGAAGTTAAGTAGGTATTAGGTGGACTGTGTGAATATGTTATTCTCATGGTTAGTCTCAGTTCTTATGGCCCTAAAAAGCATTGATATGGTGTTTTTTTTTTTTTTTTTTTTAATGGCTTATTTAAGGGATTTTAAGTATGATTTTAGATACAAGCAGAATTTTTCATATTTTCATATGACTCTTGAATGGGTCTCTTCTTCCCGCTTCCCTGACTTCACTTTAGTGAGAGAGATGTCGTATTGGAATGCTCCCTGTGGTGGGAAGGGAGCAGAGGACACAGGTTGGAACAAAGGACAGGAGAGTGAATATAGAGAAAAATCATGAATTGTACTTGAAGATGGAGCAGTGTCTGATAGGTAGATAGATAACTGGTTAATTAATTAATAGCTGTAAGTAGGATGCAGAACCCCCATGTGACTGTCAGATTGTCCTACTGTGCGGCTTGCATATTGCTGTGATGCTGGAAGCTGTGCTTCGCAATGTTCTGTTCAGCTCTTTTACTTCATCATTTCTTCCTTTTGGTTTAGCTACTCTATGTTCGAGAGCAACTTTCAGAGTCTTTTCTGACATCCATCCTGGTCTTCTCTTCCTTGTCTTTTTAATAACCTCCTCCTTTCTTCATGTATGATGTCCTTGATGTCATTCCACAACTCGTCTGGTCTTTGGTCATTAGTGTTCAGTGTGTTAAATCTACCCTTGAGATGATCTGTAAATTCAGGTGAGATATACTCAAGGTCATACTTTGGCTCTGGTGGACTTGTTCTAATTTTCTTCAGTTTCAACTTGAACTTGCATATGAATAATTGATAGTCTGTTCCGCAGTTGCCCCTGGCCTTGTTCTGACTGATGATACTGAGCTTTTCCATCATCTCTTTCCACAGATGTAGTTGATTTGATTCTTGTGTATTCCATCTGGCGAGGCCCATGTGTATAGTCTTCATTCACTTTGATGAAAAAAGGTATTTGCAAAGAAGAAGCCGTTGGTCTTGCAAAATTCTGTCATGCGATCTCAGGGATCCTTTCTATCACCAAGGCCATGTTTTTCAACAACGGATCTTGTGTCTTTGTTTGCAGCTTTTGCATTCCAATCACCAGTAATTATCCATGCATCCTGATTGCATATTTGATTAATTTCAGACTGCAGAAGTTGGTAAAAATCTTCAGTTTGTTCACCTTTGGCCTTAGTGGGTGGTGTGCAGATTTGAATAATAGTTATATTAGCTGATCTCCCTTGTAGGTATATGGATATTATCCTATCACTGACAGCATTGTACTTCAAGATAGATCTTGAAAAGTTCTTTTTGACGATGAATGCCACACCATTCCTCTTCAAGTTATTATTCCCAGCATAGTAACCCATATGATTGTCTGATTCGAAATGGCCAGTACCAGTCCATTTCAGCTCATTAATGCCTAGGATACCAATGTTTATGCATGCCATTTCATTTTGGATGAATTCCAATCTTCAGAGTTTCATACTTCGTACATTCCACATTCCGATTATTAATGGATGTTTGCAGCCGTTGGTCTCATTTTGAGTCATGCCATGTCAGCAAATATAGGTCCCAAATGCCTGACTCTATCCATGTCATTAAGGTCGACTCTATTCCCCAGTTATATTTTGAGTACCTTCTGACGTGAGGGGCTCATCTTCCAGTACTATATCAGACAGTGTTCTGCTTCTGTTCGTAAGGATTTCATTGGCTAATTCTTTTCAGAAGTAGTTTGCCAGGTCCTTATTCCTAATCTATCTTAGTCTGGAAGCTGAGTTGAAACTTGTCTGCCATAGGTGACCCTGCTGGTATCTGAATTCCAGTAGCATAGCTTTCAGCTTCACAGCAACATGCAAGCCCCCACAGCATGACAAACTGACAGACGTGTGGGGGTTGCAGTGACAGTGAAAATAGACAGCTGGATCATAAGGGAAAAAGACACAGGCAGATTCTGGAGGAATCCATGTGCAGGCTTCCATATGTTCTCTTCTTATGGGGAGTCACACAGGATGCTCTTCCAAAACAATGGAAATGTAGCAACATATATGCAGTCTTTCTGCTGGAAGTCCATTAGATGCTGGACACCCAAGGTTTTTGGGGGGTTTGTCACATAGGCCCTCTCTATCTAGCACATACCAAAATTTCATACTCCCCAAAGGAAAGCAGATGCTTACTATCAACCACATTGTACAAAGAATCTATGTACAGTGAGCCACCTTTATCATTAGGGAATGGTGGGAACCTTCTTGAAATCTAAGTTCCTAGACACCAAATGAGGGCCAACCTTTGAAGCATATCTTTCTAAGGATAGCAGTCTTAGTCCTTCTCTTTTACTTCTTTTCTACACAGTGGCTGTTAATATGGAGGTCAGTTTAAGCATAAGGGTTCCCTGGACTTACTACAATGAGAGTAGCCTAGTAGGCAGTTGGCAGCATGAATCTGGAATATATGAGGCTAGAAAATTTTGTAGTCTTTAGTCATAAGAATACACAGGAGATCTTAGGGAGTGTGCGTAAATTTAGAAAGAAATTCAGAAAACAAGTGAAGGCATTAACCTTGGAAATGAGGTCACTTCTTTGCTCAGATGACAAAAGTATATAAAGATAAAATAAGTTTGAAAGTAGATAGGAGAGAAATTGGTGGCGTTGGCATCCTCTTTGTTGTTTTGAACTTTGGAGGCAGGATCATTAGCTAAGGGTGAGGAGGGGTGGGTAGTGAGAACATACAACTTGGGTAATAGGAAAGGGAGATGACTGGGCCCCACCAAGAAAAAGAATTGCTGTACAGGATTTAGGACTTGTCTTTCCTCACCCCCAGTACTCCATCAGTTTTTCCTGTGGTTTGATTTACATTCCTACAATCATCAGAAGCCCTATGCTCATAGGAAAACAACCCTCCATTCCTCCCGCCATCTTTACTTCCATGCTGTTAACTATCTTGCCAACTTTAAAAGTCAGAGATTCATGGAAGTTTCATCCTCCTTCCTTTTAGCTCATATCGTCTAAGCAAATTTGCCTCTGGAGTCTTGAAAGGCTCCATTCTTCTCTGCTATTGGATTCTACTCAACTATTTTTTGTAAAGCATTATGGACTGAGTGCCGCAGTAAAGGGCTTTATGGGTGTCCATGGGTTTTTATGGCTGAGTATTTTGTTCTATTTTTAGTTTTTTGTCTAATCTGAAACAGGGAAATGAGTATTCATGTACCATATTTTGTGGTACATGAATGGTTCTTCTTCATGAAGTCATTATAATGTAATTTGAATGAAAGTATAATTTTAATAAAAATTACAAAATCAAGGAAAAAAAGAACTTTGCTAACCTGCCCTGTTTTCTTCTTCCTCTTCCTCCTCTCTCTGTTTATTTTTAATTGCAGCAAAAGTCTGGAGAAAAGCCTGTCCCAGGTATGGTTCATCTGGTATCTTTATTAAACTTGATGTAAGACCAACAGCATGTTTAAACTTAGTAACTACTGTGAGATGAGCTGTGGTCATTTGTCCTCTTGAACTCCTTCATTGAGCTTGTCATTCCTAACCTTTGAGGTCTGCTGAATTGCCGAAAGGCGGTGCTTTTGTGGTAATGATGTTGATATTTAAAAGATGAATTGGAGTGGGAAGAGTAGGTATTGAAGAGATATGGAGAAGCCAAGGTGGTTTGAGGTTGTTTTTTATTCACGTCTCAGCGTGAAAAAGGTCTTCTGTTTAATCATTGAAAACAAATATTAAAATATCTACTGAGCTGAGATAGAGTAATTACATATTTTTTTATATGTAATGTCTTATTTAAATCCATGTGCCTTTGTCTAGTATCACAAGTTTCCTTGGGTTATCAATTTTTTCATGTTTTAAAACATGAAAAACAGCTAAATTTAAAAGTTAAAATAAGTAGTTAAAAATGAATTTGAAAGAGTCTGAACCATTCAGAATTACTGTTACCTAAATTTATCTCATCCCTTCACCTTCATTCCATTACAAAAAAATTCTGCTTTTGATGTCTAGTGGATCAGACAAAGAAAGAGGCAGAACCTGTACCAGAAGCTGTAAAATCTGAGGAGAAAGAGACCACAAAGAACGTCCAACAAACAGTGAGCACAAAAGCCCCCTCTGAGAAACGAATGAGACTCCAGTGAGTACTTGACAAAGAGAAGCTTGCAAGACTCCTCTTGTCCATTGTCATACCTCATTTCTGTGGCAAGCTCTTAAGCTTTAACATATTTTGTCACAGTTCTTTCCTTTGTATGGAATATGCTTGTTTTTTTTTTTAAGGATGTTGTTTCCATCATGTTTTCTGTGTGAACATTTCTTACGTATCTTTTGTAACCTTTCCCATACTGGACTTGATCAGCCTACCCACTCACATGTGTACCGGGATACATATGCTTAAACATAATAAAGGTATTTGTATATATTGCTTCGTCATGACGTTTTTTCCCACTTCCTGCTCCTTTTGAAATTTTTTCAGCTGTACATCGTGAACACGTAGATCAGTATTAAAGTAGTAACTTATTATTATTTTTTTTTATTAGTTATATATTCCTCATTACAGTTTGGAAGATATAGAAAAGGAAGAAATCACCCTACAAGTACTGTAACAGTGTTATAAATGTTTAGTCTTCTTTTTCTGCACATAGATACATTCAATACTGTAGTTTGTAATTATTCTGTTCATACAATTTTACTTTAGCATATTGTATTTGTTGTAAGCATTTCCTCATGTTTATGTAGTTTTTATAGACCCATCTATTTTAGCGACTGAATAGTTTCTGTGTGTGATTTTATCACAGTTTTCTTAACCTTTTCCTGTGGTATATTTAGGTTTGTTCCAGTTCGTAGTATTTTAAATAAAGCTGCAGTGATTATATTTGCTTATAATGCTTTTTTAATATTTAGTACTTATTTCCTTAGGATAGGGTCCCACACGTAGAATCACTGGAGTCTGTACATTTTTATTGTTCTTAATGTGTATTGCCAAGTAGTTTCGGTCAAAAGGTTTGGACTGATTATCATTGACAGCACAGTATGAAAATACCAGGTCCTCCAGAACCTTTCTACCACTGCCTATTGCCATTTACATTTTTTGTGCTAATTAATTAGCAAAAAATCTTGTATTATTATTTTAAGTGGTTGAACGATTTTTCTTTTTTGTTTTCTGCTTTTATGAAGTGACTAATTTTCTGTATTATGTGAGATTTTTCTTTTAACATAATTTGGGCTTACAGAAAAGTTGTAGGAATAAATAAAAGAATTCCTATATGTATACTTTCATCTGGAATGCCTGTATATTAATATTTTTCCGTATTTGCATTATTCTTTATCTCACTCTCATGCTGTCATTTGCTGTTTTTGTGTGTGTGTGTGTATATATATGTGTAATGTGTGACTATATATATGTATGTATATGTGTGTGTGTGTATGAGACAAATGTGTTTGTGTGTATGAGACAAACATATGCACCCATCTTTTATTTTTGGATTATTTGAGAGTCCGTTGCAGTCATAATGCCCTTTTACCTCTAAGTACTTCAGTGAGTACATTTCTTCAATGTTAGTTGACTTTTTGTTTTTTTTTTTTTGTCCTCTTTATATATTTATATCATTGTGGGCTCCTGGATTTTTATTTTATTCAATAGGTTATATTAATATTGTTAACTTATATTTAAACTCAAATTGTGCCAGATTTGGCCAATAGGAGACACCTCAAGCTGGTTCCTGTGTCCTTTTTGACATGACCCCATCATCATTCATTGAGCATTTTCTTCACCTTTTGGCATAGTACGATATTCCAGGCTCATCCCATACCTGGAATCCGCCATTTCTCCAAGTATTCCTTTTAATAGAGAACAGCATTAAGAAATCAAGATCTGGGAGCTAGGTGTGCTCATTGCTATTGGAGTGTCATTGCTTCTAGACTCTCCCAGCTGACATAGGTAGGAAATAGATATAGACGTGTGTGTCAGAATACGCATACATCCACACACGTGTGTCTATTGCTGTGTCTGTCTGTTCTATATATATAAAAAACCATTAATTCACACTGATATGTCCAATTCCAGTCCATCACAAGGTTCACTCTGTTCTTCCCACTTCCGTATTTGTAAATCCCTTCTTCATTGATGAGAATTCTAACTCCCATTATAAATAAAAAAATTAAAAAAAAATTTGCTTAAGCCTAGAATACATAGAAATTAGCTTTAGAATTGCTAGCTTATAAAAAAAAAAAAAATTTTCTCTGCTCAAAAGAAGCCTCTAACTAGAGTTGGGTATTTGCTTCAAGTTCTTTTTGCCTTTAGACTGAGGACATACAATTCAGATACTATGTTAAAAAATTACTTGGGTTACTTTTTTTCTCTCAGTCTGGTTATGTTACTCCTGAACTGGTTCAGTTCATTTGTTTCTGTTTTGAATTCCATTTTAGTTTTTTTTCCCTCTCATTTTTTGTTGATTTCTGTTTTTTATTTTTGAGTGTGCAAAACAGTTCTAAATTTCAGAACTGTGCAAAAAGGATTTGGGGGAGTGTCATACTCCTTACCTTTGGCCCTGTCCATTTCTTCTATCCTTTCTACCTTATTCCCACCCACCACGGTAAGGTAGCCAATCTAATTAGTCTCTAGTTTATACTTAACTGTATTTCTTTTTGCAAAAATGAATAGTTTCTTATTTCCCCTTCTTTCTTACCCAAAAGACAGCATATTATATAAGCTCTTTTGCACTTTGCTGATTTTCCACTTGACTTAAGCACGGACTTTTGACATAACAAGCTTTTATTTTTTCCAGCACAACCTATTTTTCAACCACATTATTGTAAAATAACACAGAAAAGTACACAAAATAATGAAGTACATCTCATTCATTTATTACCAGGTGAATACCCAGGTAATCCACCATGCAAGTAAAGAAACTGAACGTTGTCAGCACCCTAGAATTCCTTCATGCCTTCTCCTAATCACAACCCTTGCCTTTCCCCTCAGAGGTCACGGTTATCCTATCACTTTCTTGTTTTCTTTATAGTTTTACTGTGTAATGGTGCATCCCTAAATAAATGTTTAATTTCATTTACCTGTTTTTTTGTTTTTAATATAAATGGAATCGGTGTGCACATTTCTTGTATGGTTTCATCTGTTCAGTGTTAAGTTTGTGAGGTTCCTACAAGTTGCCTCATGTAGCTCTCGTTCTTCCGTTTGCATTTCTTTGCCGTATCCCATTGCATAAGTATATTACTGCTTTTTAAATCCACTCAAGTGGTGATGAACATTTGGATTGTTTGTAGTTTTTGACTGTTAGGAAAATTTGTATGAATATTTGGTACATGTTTTTTGGTAACATATTACTCTCTTATGTTACCATGTTAGTCTTTTACTCAGATTACTGGGTCATAGCATGTCCTTATTCAGCTTTATTATATAATGCCAAAATGTTTTCCAAGGTGATTGTCCTAATTTATACTTCCACCAGCAATGTGCCAGAGTTCCAGTTGTTCCACATCTTCGTTCACTTCATATTGTTAAAGAAAAATTGTCATTCTGATGGGTGTATAGTGGTATCTTGTTAGGCTGCAATTTGCCATTTCTGATGATGGTGTTGAGCATCTTTTCTTATGATTATTGGTCATTTGAATATCCATTTTTGTGAAAAGCGTTCAAATCTTTTGCAAATTTTTCCAATTTCGATCTATCACCACAAGGTGATGGGGTCTTTGTCTTATAGACTTGTAAGAGTTCTTTCTATCTTTTAGATAGGAGTCCTTTGTCAGTTACTTGTGTTTAAATGTACTCTGGCTTGCTTTTTACGCTATTAACGGTGACCTAAAAATGAACTGAAGTTAATGTAGCTCAGTTTATGAATCTTCCTTTATGGTTAATGCTTTTTTTGTGTCTTTTTTTAGATTTTTCTCTACACTAGGATCATAAAAATGTTCGCCTATGTTATTATGTAGAAGCTTTATTATTTAACATTTCACATTCAGAACTATAGTCCATTTGGGTAGGGATTGTTCTATAGATCAGTTTGGGGAGTACTGATGTCTTAACAGTGTCAAATCTTCTGAACCATCAACAAGGTCAATTTGTTTATTTACGTTTTCTTTAATTTCTCTCAGCAAAGTTTTGAGTTTCCGAGTATAGGGCTTGTACATTTTTTGTTGAATTTATCCCTAAGCATATCATGTCTTTTCAACGCTAATTGTAAAAGATTTTAAAAAATTTAATTTCCATTTGTTTGTTGCTAGTATATAGAAATTCAGTTGCTTTGTGTATAATTGACCTTATATCCTCACACCTTACTAAATTTAGTTATTCTTATAAGCTTTTTAAAATGTTCCTTGGGATTTTCTACATCCATGATCATGTCATCTGCAAATAAAAGAGTTTTACTTCTCACTTTTCAATCTCTGTACCTTTTATTATTCTTTATGCTTGCCTTATTACTCTGGCTGGAACCTCCAGTACAATGTTGAATAAAAGTGGTGAGAATGGACATCCTTGTCATGTTCCTGATCATAGGGGGATAGCATTCAGTCCTTCAGAATTAAGTATGATGTTAGCTGTAATTGTAGATTTCCTTTATCAGGTTGAGGAGGTTCCCTTCGATTCCTAGTTCTCTGGGAGTTTTTATCATGAATGAGTTAAATTTAGTCATATATTTTAATTTTTTGAGGTAATCATATGGCTTTTCTTTTTCAGTGTTATTGTGGTGTGGTAGGCTGAATAATGCCCCCCTCCCCAAAGATGCCCACATCCCTCTGAAACCTGTATTCACCTATTACCTTAAATAGCAAAAGGGACTTTTCAGGTGTGATTAAGAATCTTAAAATAGGGAGATTATCCTCAATTATCCATATGGTCCCAATGTCATCACAAAGGTCTTTATAAGAGGGAAACAGGAGAGTCAGAGAAAGAGATGTGATGATAGGAGCAGCGGTTGTAGTGATGGAAGGTAGGGACCATGAGCCAAGGGAATGCAAGCCACCTTTAGAAGCTGGAAGAGGCGAGGAAAACGGATTGTTTTCTAGAGCCTCAAAAAAGAACATAGCCCTGCCAACACCTTGATTTTAGGGTTTCTGGCCTCTAGAACTGTAAGATAATAAATTTGTGCTGTTTTAAGCCACTAAATTTGTGCTGATTTGTCATAGCAACAGTAGGAAACTGATACATACGATGAATTACGTTGTGCCCCCCCCCCCTTATCTACACTCACTGTCTAGGTGATCTCATTCATTCTCATCATAGCTTTAAATACCATCTGTCTGTACACTGATGTAGAGTCAGTCACCGGGTGGTGTGAACAGTTAAGTATTCGACTACTAGCCAAAAGGTTGGAGGTGCAGACCCATCCAGAGGAGCCCTGGAAGACACGCCAGGTGGTCTGCTTCCAAAAGGTCACAGCCCTAAAAACCCTGTGGAGCAGTTCTACTCTTTGCACATGGGGTTGCCGTGATTCAGGAAAAACTCAACTGCAGCTAACGACGACAACCTTTAAGAATGTGTCCCAGTTGTTCTGTGAATCCTTCTTTCCCCTTAATGAGGAAGTCAGAGGTATTTTCCCTTTGCTCTCAGCACCATCTGAAACTATGAGCCATCATGAAGTGGTGGCCTCTACATGTTCTGACCTGCAGTCCACCCCCATTCACTCTGCCTCACCCTAGAGGTGGATCCCAGTGTTCAGCCTCTGTACCTCCAATGACACCTCATTGTCATATCTTTACTAACTTTTCCTCCTTTCTGGGAACTTCAATTTTCACTGCTCTTTTGCTTAATTACCTCTATTGATGGTCCCCACAAAAAGACTGAAGATATGACAGATAGTACCTTGGGATGTATGTGTGTTACAGATGCAGAACTGTCAGCATACCTATCTTACTGCCATTTTAACTTTCACGTTTGTCCCCTTAGGGACTCTTGGCAACGCACTAAGCTGATGTGTGCTGGTGGCACCTGGATTTCACATCAAGCTTAGTAATTCTTTTTCCATCCCACACTCCCCACTATATTTGGTGTCCCAGAGCTTTTGTAATGATCTCTGTAAATCGTTAAAAACTATTACACCTCGTTTAAAATGTGGCATAAATGATGAGGTTTTGACAGATTAAGTAATAATAAAATATTTTCAATATTCTGCATTTTCCCATGAAGCTCAAAAAAAAAATAGCAATTATAGGAACACCATTCTCTCTCTACAGTTAACGATGTGTTAGCCCTGCTTTCATTAAAAACTTTGTTTTTCAAAGATTTGTAACTCAGCCCAGGAAATATCCTCTGAAACGGCAAATAGATCCAATCTCATTTTAGAGACTTAGGTCAAGAATGTTTGTATGAGGATTGAGTACCCAGTGAGGATACTGATTAATAAATAAATGTCTAAGGATGTTGAAGTAATGGACCAAAATTGACAGAATGAAACTTTTTCTTAAATATCAGCTTCCTTATCTATAAGATGGAATAAGCCTCTCTCTTTCTCTTTCTCTCCCTCCCCCTCCCCCTCTCCTCCCCCTCCCCTCCCCCTCTCCCCCTCTCCCCTTCTCCCCCTCTCTCCCCCTCCCCCTCTCCTCCCCTCCCCTCCCCCTCTCCCCCTTTCCCCCTCTCCCCCTCTCCCCCTCTTTCCCCCTCCCCCTCTCCTCCCCTCCCCTCCCCCTCTCCCCCTTTCCCCCTCTCTCTCCCCCTCTCCCTCTCTCTCTCATCTTCATTGAGGAATAATTAACATAAAATACAATTTACCAATTTTAAGTGGACACTATGATGCATTTTTTCCCCCTGGTAGCCATCAGTCTTCTTTTGTCTCAATAGATTTACCTTTTGCAGATATTTCATGTAAGTGGAATTATACCATCTTTATCCTCTTATGTTTGGCTTCCTTCACTCTGCATATGTTTTTGTTTGTTTTTATTTTTAAAAATTTTATTGTGCTTTAGGTGAAAGTTTACAGAGCAGATTGGTTCCCCATTTGATAGTTTTTATATAACACGTTCCATAACTTTGGCTTCATTCCCCACAATGTGTCAGCGCTCTCCCCATTTCCGTCCTAGGTTCCCCGTTTCCTTTCATCCAGATTTTCTAACCCTTCCTTTTTTTGCTTTTGGGCAAATGTTGCCCTTTTGATCTTGTGTAATTGGTTGTTCTAAAGAGCACATTCCATTCAGGTCTTATTGTTCATTTTGTGAGCCTGTCAATGGTTTAGCTGAAATGTGGTCTCTGGGAATGGCTTCAGTTCCAATTCAGAAAGGTGTCTTAGGGCCATAGTCTCAGGGGTTCCTCCAGTCTCTGTCAGACCAGTAATTCTGATTTTTGTGTGTGTGTGTGTGTGTGAATTTGATTGTTTTTTCTACAGTTTTTCCCCCACTCTGTCTGGGGCACTGTTGTGATCCCAGAGTGGCCAGTAGTGGTAGCCAGGCACCATCTAGTTCTTCTGGTCTCGGGGTTGTGCAGGCTGTGATTCATGTGGTCCGTTAGTCCTTTGGACTAATTGTTCCCTTGTGTCTTTGGTTTTCTTCACTTTCCTTTTTCTCCAAACAGGAAAAGACTAATAGTTGAATCTTAGGTGGCTGTTCACAAGCTTTTAGGACCCCAGATGCTACTCACCAAAGTAGGATGCAGAACTTTGTCTTTATGAACTGTGTTGTGCTAATTGACGTAGCTGTCCCTCCAAGACTATGATGTTTTTTTTTTTTCAGGTGTACTATTTGATGAGTCTTTTTTTTTTTCCCCCTACTGTGCTTTAGGTGAAAGTTTACAGAGCAAATTAATTTCTCATTCAAAACTATATACAAATTGGTTCATGACATTGGTTGCAATCCCTGCAATGTGTTAGCACGCTTGTCCTTTGCATACTGGGTTCCCCATTGCCATTTGTCCAGTTTTCCTCTCCCTTCCTCACTTTTCATCTTTACTTTTGGGCAAGTGTTGCCCATTTGGTCTAGTTTAAGAAACACGTTCCTCACATGTGTTATTTGTTTTATAAAAAAAAAATTTTTTTTGGCCTGTCTAATCTTTGGCTGAAAGGTGAACTTCAGAAGTGGCTTCAGTTGTGAGTTAGAAGAGTGTTTGGGGATCATAATCTCAGGGGTTCCTCCAGTCTCTGTCAGACCAGTAAGCCTGTTTTTTTTTTTGTTTTTTTTTTTTTGTGTGTGTGTGAATTTGACTTTTTCTACATTTTTCTTCTGCTTTGTCTGGGACCCTCTGTTGTGATCCCTGTCAGGGCGGTTGGTGGTGGTAGCTGGGTACCATCTAGTTCTTCTGGGTTCAAGCTGGTGGAGGGTAGGCTAATATTTTCTTTGTGTCTTTAGTTTCTTCATTCTCCTTTGCTCTGAACAGAATGGGACCAATAGATGTATCTTAGTTGGCCGCTCACTAGCTTTGAAGAGCCTAGATGCCACTCACCAAAGTAAGGTGTAGAACATTTTCTTCATGAACTCTGTTATGCCAGTTGACCTAGATGACCCCTCAGACCATGGTTGTTGATTGATTTTTGAATGTTAAACCATGTCTGTGTTCCTGGAATAAACCACACTTGGTTGTAATGTATTATCCTTTTTATATATTGCTAGATTTGATTTGCTTACAGTTTTGTTAAGGATTTTCGTATCTATGTTCAGGAAGGATAGTATCCTGTAATTTTTTTTCTTGTATTTGACTGCCATTAATGGTAATACTGGCCTCATAAAATAGGTTGTTGTTGTTAACTACCACTGAGTTGGCCCCTGACTCAGGACAACCCTTTGTACAATGGGATCAGACCATTGTGATCTATAGGGTTTTCATTGGCTGATTTTTGAAAGTAGATTGCCAGACCTTTCTTCGTAGTCTGTCTTAGTCTGGAAGCTCTACTGAAACCTGTTCAACATCACAGCAACATGCAAGCCTCCATTGACAAACTAGTCATGTTGGGAAAGTGTTTTGTTTTTCCTTCTATTTTCTGGAAGAGTTCATGTAAAATTGTAATTATTCCATCCTTAAATGTTTGGTGGAATTCAACAGTGAAGCCATCTGGGGTTTGAAATATTTTAGGGGAGAAATTTTTAATTACAAACTCAATTTCTTAAATACGTATATGTAAGAGTTCAGATTTCCCTTTTTTTTTCTTGAATCGGTTTTGGTAATTTGTGTTTTTTAGCCTTTGAAATTTCCTAACATTTATAATACTCTTGTCATCCTTTTAATGTATGTAGGATCTGTAGTGATATCATTGTTTTCATTCATGATATTGGTAATTTGTATTTTCTTTTTTTCCTTAGAGATTACAATTTTTGATTTCATTGGTTTTTCTCTTGGTTTCATTGATCTTTATGTGCCTGTTTTGTTTTTCATCAGTCTTTGCTTTTACCCTTATTGTTCTCTTTTCTTTTTTGAGTACTTTGGATTTAATTTGCCCTTCTTTTTAAAATACCTTCTCAAGGTAGAAGCAGAAGTCATTGATTTGAGACCTTTTTTTTCCAAAATAAGTGTTTAATGTTAAATTTCTCCTGTTTTAGTTCTACCCTACACATTTTGATATATTTTTATTTCATTTTCATTCAATTCATACTGCTTTGTAATTTGACTTCTTCTTTGACTCATGGGTTGTTTATAAGTGTTTTTTAGTTTCTGGAGCCCTGGTGGCACAGTGGTTAAGAGCTCAGCCACTAACCAAAAGTTCGGCAGTTCTGGTACACCAGCCACCCCTTGGGAACCCTGTGGAGCAGTTCCACTCTGTCCTATAACAGGGTTGCTATGAGTCAGAGTCGACTGACAGCAATGAATTTTATTTAGTTTCCACATATTGGTTGATTCTTTTTGTTAGTGATTTCTTACTTAATTTCATTGTGATCAGAGAACATATTCTGTATGATTTCAGTCCTTTTAAATATTTTGAGTCTGTTTTATGATCTTGTTTTATTGTCTGTCTTGGTGAATGGTTCATGTATACTTGAAAAGAATGTATATTTTGGCCCTTTTCATGTATTGTCATCTAAATGTTGTAGTTCAGGTGTTGTGTATCTTTAGTGATTTTCTTGCAATTCCTGAAAGAGGAATTTTAAAATTGTCAACTATAAGTTTTAAATTCCTTTTCATTTTTGCTTCTTCTGTTTTGAAATTGTTATAAGCTGTGTATCCATTTAGGGTTATGCCTCCTCAATGAGTTGACCTTGTTATTATGAACTGTCTCTCTTTACCCTTAGGAATATTCCATGTGGTGAAACCTACTTTGATGTTAAAAGCCACTCCAGCTTTCATCTCATTGGATGTTATAGTTTTTCTAATTTTTTAATGTTTATCTGTGCTTTTATATTTAAATTGCATTTCTTCTAGACAGCATATTGTTGGTCTTAACTTTTTTATCTAGTTTGACATTATTTGTCTTTTAATATAGTAGCTTCAATGGACATAACAATAGCAACACAAGAACACATAGTAGAATATCCTTGCCTTCTTGGTCATAATGCAGTTACTTAAATATAGTCCTTTATACAAATTAGAAGAGTCTTAGTGTTGCAGTGGTAAAGTGCTTGGCTGCTAACCAGAAGATCACCCATTTGAACTCACCATCTGCTCTGTGAGAGAAAGATGTGGCAGTCTGCTTCTGTAAAGATTTACAACCTTGGATACCCTTTGGGGCAGTTCTATTCTGTCCTGTAGGGTTGCTACAAGTCAGAATTGACTCGATGGCAGTGGGTATGGTTTGGTTTTTGGTTTGATTCAATTTATAGGTGATTATTTGTGTATTGATAAAAGTGATTAGTATGTGTAAATGTATATTTTAATGCAGTTCCAATGCCATTTGAGAATTAGGCATATGATATGTAGATTGAATGGAAGAACTCACATTTTTCTGTGCTCTAGGTGAATAGCTTCAATATTATAGAAATTTGTTTACATTTATGGTTTTCTTTTACCCTCTATATTTCTCTCTGTCATCATAGGTAATTTCTTTAGTTTAGTGCCTATATTTTATAGGGTTAATTTTTACTTAGTAAATCTTTGTTGTGTGTTTGTATTTGTAATTGAGGCCCTATAGCAAACTGTGTATTTATTCAGACTAAATTTCTATCTATATTTGTTTGTCAGTAAATGCAGGTTATGAGGATCAGAGCAAGTGTCTAATAATTTTGGGGAGGATCGGGATGTATAGGTGATAGGATGTGCTATCAGTTGGTCATCTGAGTGTAGTCATTTCTCATTCCTTTTGGTAGCCGTAGTTACTTGGGGCTTTGATTGCCTTGCCTTCAACACTAATCATTCCTTCCTTTTAGAAACATTTTTTTACCTTGCCTTCTGCTACATCATAATTTCTCGTTCTTTTTTTCTATTGATTCTCCTTACTTCATTTCAGTTGCTTTGTGAACTATTCTTTGTCATTGTCCTCCAGTCTTGGGCCCTTTTCTCTTCTACCTGTTTCTCCGTAGGAAACCAGAACCCTGCTTATAACTTTAGTTATTTTCTATATGCTGGAGACTCACAAATATATATACCTAGGTGTCATGGATTGAATCGTGTCCCTCTAAAATATATGTCAACTTGGCTAGGCCATGATTCTCAGTATTGTGTGATTGTCCACCATTTTGTCATCTTACCTGATTTTCCTCTGTGTTGTAAATCCTACCTCTATAATGTTAAGGAGGCAGGATAGAGGCAGTTATGTTAATGAGACAGGACTCAATCTATAAGATTAGGTTGTGTTTTAAGTCAACCTCTTTTGAGATATAAAAGAAGCGAGCAGAGAGACAAGGAGACCTCATATCACTAAGGAATCAGTGCCGGGAGCAGAGTGCGTGGCTTGGACCTGGGGTTCCTGCACTGAGAAGCTCCTAGACCAGGGGAAGATTGATGACAAGGACTTTCCCCCAGAAGTGACGGAGAGAAAAATCCTTTCCCTATGGCTGGCACCCTGAATTTGGACTTCTAGCCTGCTAACCTGTGAGAAAATTAATTTCACTTTATTAAAGTCATCCCCTTGTATTTTTGTTATAGTAGCACTAGATAACTAATACAGTAGGTCAGACTTCTTTGTTCAGTTTGAGACTAATTATCCGCCTGTGTCTGCCTGTCATCGCTCCCTCCCTCTCTCCCTCCCTCCCTCCCTCCCTTCATTCCTTCTTCAGCACTGGTTGGGGGAGTAACAAGGATAAAGGCCCTGAGATAGGAGCATGCTTTCGGGTGTTAGTGGATCAGAAAGGAGACAAGCTGAAATGGACCTTGTAGAACATCGTATACACTTACTCTGAATGAGATGGGAAGCCATTGGAGGATTCTGAGCAAAGTAATGATACAATGTGACTTACATTGTAACAGAATCACTGTGTCTGCTGTGTGGGAAATTGAGTGTTGAGATAAGATTGGAAACGACAATTAAGGAGGCTGTTGCAAAAGTGAAGGTGGGAGATGATGGTGGCTTGGATCACAGTGATAATGGTAGGGGTGGTGAGAAGTGATCAGATTTTGTGCGTATACTGAAAGTTGAAACAACAGGCTTTACTAACATATGCAGTGTGGGGTATGACAAAAAGGAGTCAAGGATTGTTGTAAGGTTTTTGATAAGAGCATTAACTGAGCTGGGGAAGACTGAGAGGAGCAAGCTTAAGGATGGGGGTGGGAGTGGGCGATAAAGAGTTTAACTTGGACACATGTATTTTGAGCTGCCAGTTAGCCATTCAAAATGCCAAGTAGGCAGCTGGACGCATGAATCTGGATTTTAAGGGAAAAGTTCCAGGATGGAGATAAATATTTTAGAGTCATCAGCATGTATATATATGTATACATATATATATACACACACACCCAACTCAGTGCCGTCAAGTTGATTCCGACTCATAGCGACCCTATAGGACAGAGTAGAATTGCCCCATAGAATTTAATTTAAAAATGTTTTTATTGTAAAAATATAGACAGCGCTATATATTTGCCAGGTGAACATCTTTCATATATACAATTCAGTGAGATAAATTACATCATGTTGTATAACCATCACTAATGTCTTTTGCCAAATTTTCATCCCTATAAACAATTCAGTGCTTCCTAAACAATAGTTGCCCTTACTCCTTCTCCCTCCTGCCCCTGGAAATGACTATTGAACTCTGATCTCTATATATTTATCTATTCTACAGCGTATAGAATTTTACTGACGCCCTACATGTCTTTTGACTCTTTTCATGTTGCCGGTGAGTGAGAGACTTCCTTAAATTTCTATATTCCACCCTGCAGTGATCATGTCTTTGATAACTAGATCTTTGCATGCTTCCATCATTTTTTCTTTAGAATATATTCCTTGAGTTATTGAACTAAAACACCAAAGGATACACACTTAAAGTTCTTGTTTGTTATTATCAAAGTGGTGCTATCCAAAAAGTTTCTAGCAATGTTCACCTCCACCAGCCATGAATAAAATTATTTCTTCTGTACTCTAGACAGTATTGACAAAGAAAAGAAATTTGATGTGATAATTTAAAAGTTCTTGTTGTCGTTCCAATTTGCATAATCTGATTCCATCAGTCTCTCAAGAGAGGGGAACAGAGGTGATGGTGATGGCTTGGAGGTAATGGTAGAGATGAAGAGAAATAAATGGATTTAACATTGAGTTAACAGAAACAGTAGGATTTGTTGAATAATCCGTGGACTATATTATGATAGAGGATATTAACATATTCCCAGAGCAAAACTGAAAAGGCGTATTGTCCATTCCATGTCAATGCAAAGCCTTTCTTAATTGGGGCAGAGAAGAATGAATTCACCAAATCAGTGGCTGCAAAGCATGTACCTAAGGCCTTACCAACTGCTTTAGCATCAGTACAGGATCAAATATAGCAGCTGCAATTAAAGCTACTGGGTCTGTAATCGTTCTCTAGGATCCATCTGGATGGATTCTTCAGGGTCCAGGCTGCCAAGTTAAATGGAGCTATGATAGGGACAAGGAGCCTGGTGGCACAGTGGTTAAATGCTTAGCTCAGCTGCTAACCAAAAGGTTGGTGGTTTGAACCTACCCAGTGGCACTGCAGAAGAAAGGCCCAGTGATCTGCTTCTGTAAAGATTATAGCCAAGAAAACTCTACAGAACAATTCTGCTGTGTAACACATGGTTGCCATGGGTCAAAATCAACTCAAAGGCAACAGGTTTGGTTTTTTGTTTATTTTTTATAATAGAGACCACCATCATCACCCTGTAACAGATGGAAGAGAAAGGAAAAACAAAAATGGCTTGATGATGAGGTCAGGTTTATCACACCAGAAGGGGAAGATAAGGAAACTCGCAGATGATGGCTTGTGTCTTCTCTCAGAGAGACAGTAGCTCAGAGTGTTTTCTACGTTCATCAACCAACAAGATGTCACTTTAAAAAAAAAAGAAAAGTTTTCATATAGACAAGACTGAAAAGTTGCTATTTATTTAAAAGAAAACTTTTAATTTAATTTTAAAAGTGACAATAACTGGTACATACATTAAGATCTTTTTTTTTTTTTTCTGCTAAGCACCAAATGGAAACTCTGGTGGCATGGTGGTTAAGTGCTATGGCTGCTAACCAAAGGGTCAGCAGTTTGGATCCTCCAGGCACTCCTTGGAAACTCTGTGGGGTAGTTCTACTCTGTCCTATAGGGTAGCTATGAATTGGAATCGACTTGACGGCACTGGGTTTGGTCTTTTTTGGTTTAAGGCAAGAAAAGAGAAACAGGAATGAGAACCAGAGGAGACAAACAGAAACAACAAAATGGCAGACTTAAGCCCTAATATATCATTAATTATCTTGAGTTTAAATGGTCTAAACACACCAATTAAGAGACAAATTTGGAGGGTGAATAAGAAAACGATTACCTGAGTGTATGCTGCTTGTAGAAGAAATTAACTTCAAATTCAAAGGCAAGTAGTTTGAAAGTAAAAGGATGAAAAAGATATACCATGCAAATATTAATTAAAACAAAAAAGCAGAAGTACCAGTATTATTATTAGATAAAGTAGACTTAGAAGAAAATTACCAGAGACAAGGATATTACATAATGATAAAAAGATCAATTCATCAAAAATTCATAGCAATCTTAAATGTGTATGCACCAAACAGAGCCTCAAATACCTAAAGTAAAACTGATAGAGCTGAAAGAGTAAACAAATTTATGATTATAGTTGCTAACTTCATCACCTCCTCTCAGCAATTAATAGTACTATACAAAATCAGCAAGGATATCGAAGATCTAAATAACATAATCAACCAGCAATGTTTAATCAACATGTATAGAATACCCCCAAACAGTAGAATAGACGTTTTTATTTCAAGGGCCTGTGAAACATTCACCAAGGTAGACTTTTATGCTGGACCTTACAACAGACCTCAACAAGTTTAAAGGAGAGTGTTATCTGACCATAATAGAATCATACAGAATGTGTTTCATAATGAAATATAAAATCAGTATCCGAAAGGCAAAGGAAAATATCCAGACACTTGGAAATTAAACAACACACTTCTAAATAATTCATAGGCAAAAGAGAAAGTCTCAAAGGAAATTGTAAAATTATATAAAACTGAATGCAAATGGAAAATACAATGTATCAAAATATGTGGGATACAGCTAGAGCAGTGCTGAGCAGAAAATTTAAAATGTCTGTGGTTTGAATTCACCAGCTACTTCTTGGAAACCCTATCGGACAGTTCTGTTCCGTCTTACAGGGTTGCTGTGAGTCAAAATGGACTTGACAGCAGCAGGTTTGGTTTTTGTTTGTTTATATGCTTGCATTAAAAAAGAGAAAAGGTCTCAAGTCAATCTAAGCTTTTTCCTCAATAACCTAGAAAAAGAACAGCAAAATAAACCCAAAGCAAGCTGAAGGAAATAAATAATTAAGATATAAACAGAAATGAATGTAATTGAAAACAAAAACAATACAGAAAATCAACAATGAAAAAACTGGTTCTTAAAAAAGCGACATTGGTAAACTTCTACAAAGACTCAGAAATTACCAATATCAGAAACAAAACAGAGGATATCACTGTAGACCTTATATTCATTAAAAAGTTTATAAGGGAATAGTGCTAACAGTTTACACTGTAAATGTGACATCTTGTAAGAAATGGACCAATTCTTGAAAACACAAACTACCAAAACAACACCAAGATGAAATAGATAATCTGAATGTTGCTATAACCATTGTGATCCTTAAGGTTGTGTGTCAGCTGGGCTGCACAGTGATTCTCAGTTGTTTGGCAGTTATAATGTAGTTTGGCAGTCATATAATGATGAGATGAGATCTTATATAATGTGATCACCTCCATGATGGGACCTGCTGTAAGTGGCCAGTCAATTGAAAGGTAGTTTCCTTGGGGGTGTGGCCTGCATCCAATATAGGCGGACTTTCTGGCAAGGCTCTGGGGCTTTTGCTCACTCTGGGTCCTGTCACTGGCTCCTGTTCATCTGATCTCCGTTTCTTGGGATTTATCAGCCTCTGCAGTCTGTGAGCCAGCGGCCCACTAGCTTACCTGACGATCTTGGGATTTGTCAGCCTCCACAGCATTGACCCAGAGGCCTGTTGTCTGACCTGCTGATCTTGGGTTCACCAGCCCCTGCAGCTGTGTGAGTCAAGAGAAGCCTCCAGTCTGACCCATGGAATCTCCAGGCCCATACAGTTTCACTGAAGTTTTTTACCAAACATTCAAAGAGAAATTAATACCAATTTTATATAATGTCTTCCAGAAAATAGAAGAGGAGGGAACATTTACAACCACGTTTGTTTTAGGGAGTATTATCCTGATGGAAACCCTGGTGGCGTAGTAGTTAAGTGCTACGGCTGTTAACCAAAGGGTCAGCAGTTCGAATCCGCCAGGCGCTCCTCGGAAACTCTATGGGGCAGTTCTACTCTGTCCTGTAGGGTCGCTATGAGTCAGAATCGACTCGATGGCACTGGGTTTGGTTTTTTGGTTTTTTTATTATCCTGATAGCTTTCAGTATGAGTTATACCTCAACATAAGGAAATCAAAAATCCTCACAACTGGACCAATAAACATCATCATGATATAACCCACACTAAAGCGAGAAAATACTGAAGTTGTCAAGGATTTCATTTTACTCGGATCCACAGTCAACACCCATGGAAGCAGCAGTCAAGAAATCAAATGACGTAGTGCATTGGGCACATCTGCTGCAAAAGACCTCTTTAAAGTATTAAAAAACAAAGATGTCACTTTGTGGACTAAGATGTGCCTGACCCAAGCCATGGTATTTTCACTGTCCTCATATGCATGCAAAAGCTGGACAATGAATAATAAGGAAGACTGAAGAAGTATTCATGCATTTGAGTTATGGTGTTGGGGAAGAATACTGAATATACCATGGACTGCCAGCAGAACCAACAAATCTGTCTTAGAAGAAGTACAACCAGAATGTTTCTTAGAAGAGAGGATGGTGAGACTTCATCTCACATACTTTGGACATATTATCAGGAAGGACCAGTCCCTGGAGAAGGACATTATGCTTGGTAAAGTAGAGGATCAGTGAAAAAGAGGAAGACCCTCAACAAGATGGATCAACACAGTGGCTGCAACAGTGGGCTCAAGCATAACAGCATTGTGAGGATGTCATGGGACTGGGCAGTGTTTTGTCCTGTTGTATGTAGGGTAGCTATGAGTCAGAACTGACTTGATGGTACCTAACGACATTATCCTGAAATCAAAGTCAGAAAGGCTGTACAAAAAGAGAGGGAAAAGTACAGACCAATATCCTTCATAAACATAGACACAACAATCTTCAACAAAATATTAGCAATTGAGTCCAGCATTGTATAAAAAGAATTATACACAATGACGAACTAGAATTTTTTTTCAGGTATGCAAGGCTGGTCTGATACGTGAAAATCTGTCAATGTAATCCTTATAGCAATGAACTAATGAAGAAAAATCATATAATCCCACATCAGTTGACACAGACAAAGCACTTGAGAAAATTCAACATACATTCATGATGAATACTCAGAAAGTTTGGAATAGAGGGGAATAACATTAACTTGATGAAGAGCAGTTAACAAAAAACCTACAGGTAACATTATATTTAGTGGCAAAAGACTGAATGTTTTACTCCTAAGATGAAAAGCAAGACGAGATGTCCTCTTCACTACTGTTCTTCAATATAGTACTGAAGTTCTGTCCTCTGTAATTGGATAAGAAAAATAAATGAAAGTCATATAGATTGGAAAGGAAGAAATAAAACTCTTCCTCTTTGTAGTTGGCATGATTGTCTACATAGAAAATCACAAGGAATCTACAAAAAACTCATAGAGCTAGTAAGTGTGGTTGAAGGATATAAGATCAACATGCAAAAATCAATTGCATTTCAACATACTAAAAATGACCTTGTGGAAACCAAAATTAGAAAACAATACATTTGTATTCACTACAAAGAAAATGAAAGACTTAGATATGAGTTTAGCAAAATATGTACAGAATCCGTATGCTGAAAATTACAAAATGTTGATGAAAGAAATCAAAGATCTAAATAAATAGAGATATTGTGTTTATGTATTGGAGGACTCATCATAGTAAAGATGTAAGTTCTCCCCAGACCGATCAATAGGTTTAATGTAATTCCTATCAAAATCCCAGCAGGTTTTTTTTTATTGACATAGACAAGTGTGTTCTACAATTTAGAAGGAAAAGCATAGTCCTTAGAATAGGTAAATAGATCTTGAAAAAGAATAAAGGTTTAGCATATAGCTGCAGTAATCAAGATAGTAGTATTGGCAAAGAGATAGACACATAGATCAATGAAAACAAAAGAGAACCCCAAAGTAGATCCACACAAATATGTTCAATTGGTTTTTGACAAAAGTGTATAAAAGCAGTTCAATGGAGGAAAGATAGCCTTTTCAACAAATGGTGATGGAGTAATTGGACTTCTGTAGGTTAAAAAAAAAAATCAATCTTATGTCTCATGCCTTTACAAAAATTGACTCCAAATAGATCATGAACTTCAATATAAAATGTAAAACTTTAAGACTTTTAGAGAAAAACATAGGAGAACATCTGTGGGATCTGGAGTCAGAATTCTTAAACATGACCCCCAAAAGCATGCTCCATAAAAGGAAAGTATGTTGACTTGGACCTAATTAAAATTTTGTAATTGGACTTTTGTAGGTTAAAAAAAAAAAATCAATCTTATGTCTCATGCCTTTACAAAAATTGACTCCAAATAGATCATGAACTTCAATATAAAATGTAACACTTTAAGACTTTTAGAGAAAAACGTAGGAGAACATCTAAGGGATCTGGAGTCAGAATTCTTAAACTTGACCCCCAAAAGCATGCTCCATAAAAGGAAAGTATGTTGACTTGGACCTAATTAAAATTTTGTTCTGAGAAAGACCTTGTTAAAAGGATGAAAAGACAAGCTACAGAGTGGGAGAAAATATTTGGAAGCCACATATTTGGCAAAGGACTAGTATCTAGAAGATCCCTTAAAACTCAACAGTAAAAACACAGACCTGTTAAAAAAATAGGCAAAAGGCATGAACAGACATTTCAGTGAAGAGGATATACAGATAGCAAATAAGCACATAAAAAGATGTTCAGCATCATTAGCCATTAGGGAAATGCAAATTAAAGCCACAATAAGAGTTCTGCTGCTAACCAAAATGCTGGCAGTTCAAATCTACCAGCTGCTCCTTGGAAACCCTATGGGGCAGTTCTCCTCTGTCCTGTAAGGTTGCTGTGAGCTGGAATTGACTCGACAGCAACAGACTTGGGCTTGAACCTATTACATTGGCTCAAAAAAAAAAAAAAAACTGACAAAACCAAATGCTCGTGAAGATGCAGAGAATCTGGATTAGTCACACATTGCTGGTGGAAATGCAAAATAGTACAGCCATGCTGAAGAGTGGTTTGGCAGTTTCTTATACAACTAAACATGCAACTGCCATACAACCCAACAAGTGTACTCTTGGACCTTTATCCAAGATAAATGAAAACCTGTGTTCACACACACACAGAAAAACTGTACATGAATGTTCATAGCAGCTTTATTCAGAATAGCCAAAAATTGGAAACAACACAGATGGCCTTCAGCAGGTGCATAATGGTTAAAAAATTTTGGTACATCCATACCCTGGACTGCTACTCCATAACAAAAAGGAATAAACTAGTGGTACATGCAACAACTTGGATGAGTTTTGAGGGTATTTTGCTGAGTGAAACAAACAAAAAGCCAATCCCAAAAGGTTACATACTGTATGATTCCATTGATACAACATTCTTGAAATGACAAAATTACAGAAATGGAGAACAGATTAGTGGTTACTGGGAAGTTATGGACAAGGTGCTATATGGGAGGGGAGAAGGAGGGGGGTATGGTTATAAAAGGACAACACAGGGGATCCTTGTGGTGCTGGAACTGTTCTGTATCTTGACTGGTGGTGAATACACAAAACTTCACTTTTGGTAAAAATGCATAGAGCTTAATAGACACACACATGAGTATACAAGTTAAAATTTATGAAATCTGAGTAAGCAATGGATTGTATCAGTGTCAGTAATCTGGTTGTGATGTTCTTTGGTATTGTAAGATGTTGCAGTGATTAAAAGCTATGACTGCTGACCAAAAGGTGAGCAGTTCGAATCCACCAGTTGCTCTTTAGAAACCCTAAGGGGCAGTTCTCTGTCCTGTAGAGTTGCTATGAGTCAGAATCGACTCAATAGCAACAGGTTTAGTTTTAGTTTATTTTAAGATGTTATGATTGGGGCATACTTGATACCATGTCACAGGATTCTTTCTTAAAGGGTAAATGGGATTTAGCTTATTATTTCTTACAACTGCCTGGGAATCTAAAATTATCTCACAGTAAGTTTAATTCATAAAAGTTAAATCTGTTGTTTTTCTAGCTTCTTTAAGGGAAAGCTTAGAAAAAATAATTTCCAACCTTTTTTTAATATATACACAGATTGCAAATGTTTTTACTAAGACTGCTTTAGCAGTATCCTATAAGGTTTAATATGTTATATTTCCACTACCATTGGTAGTTCAGTGGTAGAATTCTCTTCTTCCATGCAGAAGACCTGGGTTCCCTATTTTGGTTATTCTTTCAGTTCTGTTTGGTTTCTTTTTAGAGTATCTATATCTTTTTTTAACTCCTTGTTTTGTTCACACATTGATTTTCTGGTTTATTTTAGATCTTTGTGTTTTCCTTTAGTTCTTTGAGTATGCTTAATATTGTTGTGTTATATTCTTACATTCATTATTCAGGCTTCTGTAGATATGATTCCACTCCATCGATCTTTTTCACTTGGATGGGACATTGTTTTCATTCTGTTTGTTATGTCTGTGATTTTTTTGTTGTTGTTGTTGGGACATTGGAATTTTACAGGATGTTAACTTTCTCAGTTCTACCCAGTATTGGGTGTGTTTGCCAGCACAACTTTTTAAATTTTGCCAGAAATTCAAGCTAGTTTCAGAAGAGGACATGGAATGAGGGATATTGTTGCTAGTACGAGATGGATCTTGACTGAAAGCAGAGGATACCAAAAGAGAATACCTGTGTTTTATTGACTATGCAAGGGCATTCGACTGTGTGAACTGTAACAAATTATGGATGACATTGCGAAAAAGGGAAATTCCAGAACACTTAATTGTGCTCATGAGGAACCTGCACATAGATCAAGAGGCAGTCATTTGAATAAAACAAGAAGATACTATATAGGTAAAGTGTATAAGTCGTTTGAATAAAACAAGAGGATACTATGTAGGTAAAGTGTGCATCAGGGTTGTATCTTTTCACCATGTTTATTCAATCTGTATGCTGAGCAAATAATCCGAGAAGCTGGACTATATGAAGAGGAATGTGGCATCAGGTTTGGAGGAAGACTGATTAACAACCTGCATTATGCAGATGGCACAGCCTTGCTTGCTGAAAGTGAAGAGGACTTGAAGCACTTAATGATGATTAAAGACTACAGCCTTTAGTATGGATTATACATCAAAATGAAGAAAACAAAAATCTTCACAGGTTTATCAATAAACCAGATCATGATAAATGGAGAAAACATTGAGGCTATCAAGGATTTCATTTTACTTAGATCCACAATCGGTGCCCATGGAAGCAAGCAGTCAGGAAATCAAACAATGTATTGCATTGGGCAAATCTGCAAAAAAAAAAAAAGACCTCTTTAATAAGGCAGAGATGTCACTTTGAGGACTAAGGTGTGTCTGACCCAAGCCATAGTATTTTCAATCGTGTCATATGCATGGGAAAGCTGGACAATGAATCAGGAAGACCGAAGGAGAATTGATGTATTTGAATTACAGTGTTGGCAAAGAATATTGAATATACCATGGGCTGCCAAAAGAATGAACAAACCTGTTTTGGAAGAAGTACAGCCAGAATGTTTCTTAGAAGCAAAGATGGTGAGACTTCATCTCACATACTTTGGACATGTTATCAGGAGGGACGAGTCCTTGGAGAAGGACATCATGCTTGGTAAAGTAGAGGGTCAGTGAAAGAGAAGAAGACCCTTGATGAGATGGATTGACACAGTGGCTGCAACAATGGGTTCAAACATAGCAATGATTATAGGATACTGCAGGACCAGGCAGTTTCATTCTGTTGTATATAGGGTTGCTGTGAGTCAGAACTGACACCATGGCACCTAACAACAACTTTCTGCAAGAAGTTACTAGGTAAGCAGAGGGTTCAGATCTCACTTAACCACTCACTCTCTTTCCCTCTCTGTTTTAATTAGGATTTGAAAGTTCCAAATACTGGTTTTCAACTTGCACTGTCTCCCAAACACGACAGGAATACACACTGATCAATCTGTCATTAGAGGGCACTGCCATTCAGAAGAGATATGCACTAATCCATCTGCCCACAGCAGGTGAAGTCTTCTGTCTTTGGTTATTGCTCCCTCCCCTGCTTTGTTCCTGTGACATTTTCAGTTAGAAATTCCACCCCTAATGAGCCCCCTTCAGGGCTGGGTGCTGCCCTCAGGTTTTGCCCTAGGCTTCCTTCCTGCTCTTTGTGGGACCACTTATATTTGAACTGGCAATCAAGGGAAGCACAGGCCTACTTTGCTGCATGCCGGGGGAGGGGGAGTAGGCACTCCCTAGACGGACCCCCTGGAGCCTGAATTCAGGGTAAGCTGAGTACTGGCAGGGGGCATGGCTCCACGTAGGCACCCATTTCCACAGCTCATAGCAGCCTCAGTCAGCAATTTCAGCACCAGCTGGAGGGCAAGGGGCAGACAGACCTGACTGGACCCCCAGGGAGATCGATTTAAATTTCAGAGCTGGAGCAGGAGTGTGTTGGCTGAGGGCAAAGGCTCTACTTAAGGCACCCACTTCCTAGTTCACGGAAGATTCTGTCAGCAGTCCTCAGTGCCAACCAGAGGAGGAGGGACAGGCAGACCCAAACAGACCTCCAGGGAGGTTCGTCCTTTTCATTTCAGAGCCTGAGCTACAGTGCTTTTCCTGTGCACAGGCAGGCAGTGTGTTAGCTGTAGGAGCAGGCGCCATTGCAGGGGGGGGCATGCATATGAGGTGGTTTCTGTTGCCCTAGTAGTAGTTTGTAGCAGCCAACAGTTGCTTGGTTCAGGAAGGGGCAAGCACTCTGAACAGACCCTCAGGGAGGCCAGCTGTGTTTTGATTTTAGAGCAGAAGCTTTCTCTTGGCACAAGCAGGGAATGTGTTGGCTGGAAGAGCAGAATCCCTTACTGGGGCCACTTCCCTAGGTCCCAGCACCTGGCAGCCCACATGATGAGGATGGTGGGAGAAGCCAGTGTTCCTGTTATATGAGGTTTTCATTGACTCATGTCCATCTGCAGTTCCTACTGCTGTCTTCTGCTCACCAATTCAGTCCCTCAAGGCTTTGCACAATTTTCTGGTATTTCTTGGTGTACTTGTGAGAAAGGGTCAGAGCCTAGTCCTGCTTACACTACCATCTGTCCAGAATTCTCCAGGATGTGGGTTTGATTCCTGATCAATGGCCCTCATGCGCAGCTACCACCTGTCAGTGTTGCTGTGATGCTGAGCAGTCTTCATTGGAGTTTACAGTCTAAGATCAACTAGGTCAAAAGGCCTGGTGATCTACTTCTGAAAATCCTATGGATCACAAGAGAACTGATATGCAGCAAACCATGGGGGTTCCACAGGACCAGGCAGTATTTCATTCCATTTGTGCATGGGGTTGCCATAAGCTGTGTGTCAGGGGTGGTGACTAGATGGCGACTAACATTTTCAGTAGGAGTCATCCCCAAATATTTTCCCTTATCCATTTTGATTTCTTGTTTGAACCTTGGACTATTTAGAGGATTAATCTTTAATTTTGAAAAACTAGGATATTTTCTAGCTCTTTTAACTTTATACAAAGGAACATACATTGTGCAATTTTTTGTTTGAAACCACAACAATCATTTATTTTGCTTATGAATCTGCAATTTGAGCAGAGTTCAGTGGAGAATGGCTTGTGTTTGCTCCAAGCAATGCATATAAGTGCAGTTCATCTGCAGTTTGATGCTGGCTGTTGACTGGAAATCTCATATGAGGCTTTGCTAGGGAATGTTGGTACTTCTCCATGTGGACCTCCCAGTGATCTCCTTGGACTTCTTCACAGCATGGTGGCTGGCCTCCTGAGAAAACAAGATGGAAATACATAGCCTTTTTTTTTTTTTTTCTTCCATCGACACTTGTTCTGCTTAGTCTCTTTAATTTTAACCATTCTAATAGGTATACAGTAGTATCTCACTATAGTCTCAATTCCCTTTTCCCTAATGACTAATATTGTTGAGTATCTCTGAATATACCTATTTGACATAATATATTCTCTTTGGTGAAGTGTCAAATCCTTTGCCCATTTTTTAAATCGGGCTGACTGATTTTATTACTGAGTTTTGAGAATTTTTATAAATTATGGATAAACAAACAAACATAACAAACCAGTTGCCATCAAGCCGACTCTGACTCATGGTGACCCCGTGTGTGTCAGAGTAAAACTGTACTGCATAGGGTTTTCAATGGCTGATTTTTCAGTAGATTGCCAGGTCTTTCTTTCAAGGTGCTGCTGAATGGACTTGAACTTACGAATTTTGTGGTAGCTCATTTTCTTTTTTTTTCCTGAGTGCATTAAACATTTGCACTACCCAGTGACTCCTAATTTTGGATAAAAGTCCATTATCAGATATGTGCCCTGAAAAATATCGTCTCTTAGTCTGTGGCTCATCTTCCCCCTCTTAACAATGTCCTCTGAACAGTAGAATTTCTTAGTTTTGATGAAGTCCAATGCGTCATCTTTTTTTTTTTTCTTTTGTGGAGTATACTTTTGTTGTCATAGTCAGGAAATCTTTGCCTAACCCAGGGTCATAAATGTTTTCTCCTATATTTTCTTCTGGAAATTCCACAGCCTTAGGATGTACAGAAGGAGCCTTGGTGGTATAGTGGTTAAGCATTCAGCAGCTAACTGAAAGGTTAGCTGTTCAAACCCACCAGCCACTTCATGGGAAAAAGATGTGGCAGTCTGTCCATAAAAAGCTGCTTTGATTAAGAAAATATTCTGCATCCCAGTTTGGTGAGTGGCGTCTGGAGTCTTAAAAGCTAGCAAGCGGCTATCTAAGATGCATCAATTGGTCCCAGCCAATGTGGAGCAAAGGAGAATGAAGAACACCAAAGACACAAAGAGAATATGAGCCCAAGAGACAGAAAGGGCCACATAAACCAGAGACTCTATCAGCCTGAGACCAGAAGAACTAGATGGTGCCTGGCTACCCCAGTGACTGCCCTGACAGGGAACACAACAGAGAGTCCCTGATGGAGCAGGAGAAAAGTAGGGTGCAGAACTCAAATTCTAGTACAAAGACCAGACTTGATGGTCTGACTGAGACTGGAGGGACTCCAGAGGACATGGCCCAAACACTGTTAGCCCGGAATTAAAACCGTTCTCAAAGCCAAATCTTCAGACAAAGATTAGATTGGACCATAAAACGTAAAATGATACTGGTGAAGAGTGTGCTTCTTGGCTGAAGTAAATAATACATGAGACTAAATGGGCAGCTCCTGTCCAGAGGCGAGATGAGAAGGCAGGAGGGGACAGGAGCTAGTTGAATGGACACAGCAAATATGGGGTGGAGAGGAAGAGTGTGCTGTCACATTGTAGGGAGAACAACTAACAGTGTGTGTATAAGTTTTTGTATAAGAAACTGACTTGAATTGTAAACTATAACTTAAAACACAATAAAAAAATTAATTAAAAAAAAAAGAATTCCCAATTACTCTTCATATTCAAATTTTAAAAAAACAAAACAAAAAATGTTGCCCTGGAAACCCTATGGGACAATTGTACTCTTTCCTATAGGGTCGCTATGAGTTGGAATGGACTCCCCGGCAGTGGGTTTGTTTGTGAGGATATACAGTTAGTTCTGTGATCCATTCTGAATTATTGTTGTTGCTTTTAAAAGGATATGAGATACAGATTAAGGTATGAATTAAGGTGTGGATTAAGGCATGTGGTATCCAATTGTTTCAAGGCCTTTCTCCACTGTATTGCCCTTGTATCCTATCATTTATTCCTCCTCAGACACTCTTCCTTTATGTGCATCTGAGTTTCTGACCTGTATAATTTTCCTTCTCACTGAAGAACTTCTGTTATAACATTTCTTGCAAGGCAGGTCTACTGGTGATAAAGTCCCTCGATTTTTGTTTGTCTGAGAAAGTCTTTATTTCTCCTTCACTTTTGAAAAATCATTTCACTGCATGCAGAATTCTAGATTAGTGGGTTTTTTTCTTTCAACACTTTAAATGCTTTGCTCCACTCTCTTCTTGTTTGCGTGGTTTCTGATGAGAAGTTCGATGTAATTCTTATCCTCCTTATTCCTCTGTAGGTAAGATGCCCCTACCCCCCCAGCTTCATTTAAGATTTTCTTTTCGTCTTTGGTTTTCTGCAGTTTGAGGATGATATGTCTAGGTGTAGCTTTTTTTTTGGGGGGGGGGGGTATTTATCTTGCTTGGTGTTCTCTGAAATTTCTGGATTTGTAGTGTGGTTTCTGTCAGTAATTTTGGAAAATTCTCAGCCATTATTACTTCTTTCCCACGCCCACTAAGCTCCAAACAATCACATCCTCCTCCTTCCCTCCTGCTTATTTGCACCATGTGCTGAGCACTGCACCCCTGAGCACAGGGGCAAACCACTGGACACCACCCTGCATTGCCTCCTGGACTCTGCCCTGTCAGCCCCAGTATGTGCCATGAAGGACCTATCTCTGCTCCTCCCCCACCACTGGAGCTGCCCTGATGCACCATAGCTGATAACTGGCCCTGCCCACCTGCAAAGGGTGGTGAGAAGTATCATGCCCACAGACAAGCAAACAACAAAGAACACCCAACCCACCTGCACAGACGTAACCAAATAAAACAAAAAAGCAGAATGAAACAATCAAATCTACAATCAATAAATGAAGAAAATAATTCCTGAATGTCCTGAAGACAGCAAACAATATCAAAACATTAAAAATAAAATAGGACAGGATGGCTCCAGAAAAAGTCCAAAATAAAACACCAGATGATCTTACAGTAGAAGAAAAGGCACTGGAACTACCGGATAGGAAATTCAAAACTCTAATATTCAGAGCACTCCAAGAGATGAAGGAAATCACAGACAAAAATAAGGAAAAAATAGACAATAATGGAAAATACAGACAAAATCATGGAAAACACAAAACGATGGAAGATCCCAGGAAAATAATTCAGGAACAAAGAGTCAAAAAAAAAAACAAAAACAAAAAAAGCAGTTAGAAATCCAAAAGGTAAACAAGATTTCAGAAATTGATTGTGCCATAGAAGGTTTTAGCAGCAAATTTGAAACAGTGGAAAGAGGACCGAGACAAATCCTTGGATACCACTTTGAGAAAAAACCAGAAAGAATGAAGAAAAATGAAGAAACCCTGAGAATAATGTGGGATAAAATCAAAAGCAAATAATTGCATGTGATCAGAGTTCAGGCAGAAAACACAGGATCGTTGAAGATTTGCTGACAGAAAACTTCTCTAATATCATGAAAGTTCAAAAGCTGACCATCCAAGAAGCTCAATAAACTGCGTATAGGATAAACCCCAAAAGGAAATTGCCAATACATATGATAAACACACTCACTGAAAACCAAAGACAAAGAAAGAATCCTGAGAGCAGCTCAGAAAAAGTGAAGTCACATACAAAGGGGAAACCACAAGCCTAAGTTCTGGTTACTTGGTAGAAACCATGCAGGCAGAAAGGCAATGGGATGACATATATAAAACCTTGAAATAAAAATTGCCAATGAAGAATAATGTATCCTGCAAAACTCTCACTGAAATATGATGACAAAATCAGGACATTTTCAGATAAACAAAAATTAAGGGAATATGTAAAAACTAAACCAAACTTACAAGAATTATTAAAGGGAATCCTTTGATTAGACATCAGACAACAGCCTGAATCTAGGACACAAGACTGCACCAGCCAGATATCAACCTAGGTAATGACCTCTCAAGAATAAAACAAAACTAAAAAATTTACAACAGGGAACCAGAGCGGTTAATCTGTAAATGACAACATCAGAACAGTGAATGCAATAAAGAGTGTAGGTATAAATAGAACCTTCAAATGCAGAGGAAGTCAAGGTGATATCAAGTATTAAAAGACTGGTTCAAACTTAGGAAGGTAGGGGTAAATTTCAAGGTAACCACAACAAAAGCTAACAAACCTACTCATCAAAATAAAGAAAAACATAAAGTCTCAGTAAACACAAAATCTACAAAAATGAAAGAAACAAAAGAGAAAATAAAAGGAATTCAGGACAAGAGAGTAAGAGGAACCAAGAAAATGTCCAAAAAAACCAAACCCATTGCTCTTGAGTCGATTCTGACTCATAGCAATCCTATAGGATGTAGTAGAATTGACCCATAGAGTTTCCAAGGAGCGCCTGGTGGATTCGAACTGCCAACCTTTTGGTTAGCAGCCGTAGCACTTAACCACTATGCCACGAGGGTTTCCACACCCAATGATAGGACTCCAAAATACAGCAAACAAACTGTAACAGCACTGAAAAGAGAAATCAACAGTTCTACAATAATAGTAGGAGACTTCAACACACCACTTTTGGTAAACAACAGAACATCTAGAAGGAAACTCAGCAAAGGTACAGAAGATCTAAAGGCCACAATCAACCAACTCGAATCATAGGTGTATATAGAATGCTCCACCTGACAGAACAAAAGTGGCATTCTTTTCCAACACAGATGGAACATTTTCCGGAATAGACCACATCTTAGGCCACAAAGCAACCCTCAACAAAATCCAAAACATTCAGATTATACAAAGTATCTTCTCTGATCACAATGCTATACAAGTAGAAATTAATAACAGGAAGAGCAAAAAAAAAAAAAAGTTGAATACATGGAAACTGAATAAGAACTTGCTTAAAAACCATTGGGTAATAGAAGAAATCAAAGATGGAATAAAAAATTCCTAGAATCAAACAAAAATGAAAACACATCATACCAAAAGCTTTGAAACACAGCAAAGGCAGTGCTCAGAGGTCAATTTATAGCAATAGATGCACACATCAAAAAAGAAGAGAGGGACAAAATCAAAACGTTAGTAATACAACTGGAATAAATCAAAAGAGAACAGCAAAAGAAGCCCACAGCCACCAGAAGAAAGGAAATAATAAAGATCAGAGCAGAAGTAAATGAAGTAGAGAATATGAGAATAATAGAATCAAAAAGACCATAAGCTGGTTCTTTGAAAGGATCAACTAAATTGACAAACCATTGACCAAATTGGCAGAAAGAAAGAAAAAGAAAACAGGAGAGGATACAAATAACACAGATAAGAAATAAATGGGGGGACATTACAAAAGACCCAACTAAAATAAAAAAGATCATAATAGAGAACTAGAATAACTATACTCCAAGAAACTTGAAAACCTAGAAGAAATGGGCAAATTTCTAGAAACACACTACCTACCCACATTAACACAAACCGAAGTTGAAAATCAGAACAGGCCCATGACGAGATGAGATTACAAAGGTTATTTAAAAAAAAAAAAAAAGCTCTCCCTGGCCCAGATGACTCCACTGGAGAATTCTACCAAACTTTCAGAGAAGAGCTTACATCAGTACTTCTCAAACTAAGAACATAGAAAAGGAAGGGATACTTCTGAATTCATTCTATGAAGTCAGCATAACCTTGATACCTAAACCAGGCAAAGACCACAAAAAAAAAAAAAATTAGAGACCCATACCTCTCATGAATATAGATCCAAAATTCAACCTCATATCAAAAAATAACACCACAACCAGGTGAGATTCATACCAGGTATGCAAGGATGGTTCAGTGTTAGAAAAATCAATCAACGTAATCCACCACGTGATTAAAAAGAAGAAAAGAATCACATGATCATTTTAATTGACACAAAAAAGGCACTGGACAAAGTCTGACAGCCATTCCTGATAAAAACTCTCAATAAAATAAGTATAGAAGGAAAATTCTTCAACATAATAAAAGGCATCTATATAAAAGCAGGAAACCCTGGTGGCGTAGTAGTTAAGTGCTACAGCTGCTAACTAGAAGGCCGGCAGTTTGAATCCACCAGGCACTTCTTGGAAACTCTATGGGGCAGTTCTACTCTGTCCTACAGGTCGCTATGAGTTGGAACTGACTCGATCGCATGGGATTTGGTTTATACAAAAACAACAGCCAGCATCATTCTTAATGGAGAGAGGCTGAAAAAATTTCCCTTGAGAACAGGAGCAAGACAGCGATGCTCTTTATCACCACTCCTATTTAACATTGTGCTGGAAGTCCTAACTAGAGCAGTAAGGCAAGAAAAAGAAATAAAGGGCATCCAAATTGGTAAGGAAGAAGTAAAACTGTCCCTATTTGCAGATGATATGATACTATACATAGAAAACTCAAAGGACTCCACAGCAAAACTACTGGAACTAATAGAAACATTCAGCAGAGTAGAAGGATACAAGATAAACATTTAAAAGTAAGTTGGATTCCTTTACACCAATAAAGAGAACTACGAAAAGAAAATCTGGAAAATGATACCATTTGAAATAGCCCCTAAAGGTTTGGGGACCATGATTTCAGGGGACATCTAAGTCAATTGGCATAATAAAATCTATTAAGAAAACATTCCGCATCCCACTTTGAAGAGTGGCGTCTGGGGTCTTAAACGCTAGCAAGCAGCCATCTAAGATGCATCAATTGGTCTCAACCCACCTGAATCAAAGGAGAATAAAGAACACCAAGGACACAATTATGAGCCCAAGAGACAGAAAGGGCCACATGAACCAGAGACCACATCATCCTCAGACCAGAAGAACTAGATGGTGCCTGGCTACAACCGATGATGGCCCTGACAGGGAACACAACAGAGAACTTCTGAGGGAGCAGGGGAGCAGTGGGATACAGACCCCAATTTCTCATAAGACCAGACTTAATGGTCTGACTGAGACTGGAAGGACCCTGGTGGTCATGGCCTCCAGACGTTCTGTTGGCCCAGGACAGGAACCATTCCCGAAGCCAACTCTTCAGACATGGATTGGACTGGACAATGGGTTGGAGAGGGATGCTGGTGAGGAGTGAACTTCTTGGATCAGGTGGACACTTGATTGGCATCTCCTGCCTGGAAGGGAGATGAGAGGGTGGGGGGGTTAGAAGCTGGCAAGATGGACACAAAAAGAGAGAGTGGAGGGAGAGAGCGGGCTGTCTCATTAGGGGGAGAGTAATTGGAAGTATGTAGCAAGGTGTATATAAGTTTTTGTGTGAGAGACTGACTTGATTTGTAAACTTACACTTAAAGCACAATAAAAAGTATAAAAAAAAAAAAACAGGAATAAATCTAACCAGGGATGTAAAAGACCTATACAAGGAAAACTACAAAACACTACTGCAAGAAACCAAAAGAGACCTACATAAATGGAAAAACATACATGCTCATGAATAGGCACTCAACATTGTTACAATGTCAAATTCTACCCAAAGGAATCTACAAATACAGTGTAATCCCGATCCAAATACCAACAGCATTCTTTAAAGAGATGGAAAAACTACTCATTATATGGAAAGGGTAGAGGCCCTGGATAAATAAAACACTATTGAAGAAGAATAAAATAGGAGGCCTTTGACTAGCGTAGTCGTAGATTATGAGTTTAAACCTATGCTACAGCTACAGTAGTCAAAACAGCCTGGTACTGGTTCAATGACAGACACATTGACCAATGGGACAGAATTGAGAACCCATGTGTAAATCCATCCATCTACAGTCACCTGATCTTTGACAAAAGCCCAAAGTCCATGAAATGGGGAAAAGACAGTCTTTTTAACAAATAGTGCTGGCAAAATTGGATGTCCATCTGCAAAAAAAAAAAAATGCTATAGAACTCATACCTCACCCCACACACAAAAACTAATTCCAAATAGATCAAAGACCTAAATATAAAACCAAAAACTATAAAGATCATAGAAGGAGAAACAGGGTCAATGCTAGCGGCCCTAGTACACGTCATAAACAGGATACGAACCATAACTAACAGTGCACAAACACCAGAACATAAGCTAGATAAGTGGAATCTCCTAAAAATTAAACACTAACGCGTATCAAAAAAAAAAAAAAATTTTTTTTTTTAAAAGACTCCCTCAAAAGAGTTAAAAGAGAACCTATGGACTGGGAAAAAAAATTTGGCTATGACAAATCCAACAAAGGTCTAATTTCTAAAATCTGTAGGTAAAATTCAACACCTGTACAACAAAAAGACAATCCAATTAAAAAATGGGCAAAGGAAATAAACAGACACTTCATCAAATAAGACATTCAGGTGGATAACAGATACGTGAGGAAATGCTTGTGATCGCTAGCCATTAGAGAAATGGAAATCAAAACCACAATGAGATACCATCTCACCCCAACATTGCTGGTGTGAATTAAAAAAACAGAAAATAACAAATGTTAGGCTGCGGGGAGATTGGAACTCTTATGCGGTGCTGGTGGGAATGCAAAATGGTACAACCATTTTGGAAAACAATATGGCGCTTCCTTAAAAAGCTGGAAATAGAAATATATGATCCAGCAATCACACTCCTAGGAATATATCCTAGAGAAATAAGAGCCGTCACACAAAAAGACATATGCACACCCATGTTCACTGCAGCATTATTTGCAATAGCAAAAAGATGGAAACAACCTAAGTGCCCATCAACAGATGAACGGATAAACAAACTATGGCACATACACACAATGGAATACTACTCAACGATAAAGAACAATGATGAATCTGTGAAACATGTCACAACATGGATCAATCTGGAGTGCATTACCCTGAATGAAATAAGTCAATCACAAAAGGACAAATATTGTTTGAGACCACTATTATAAAAACTCATGAAAAGGTTTACACACAAAAAGAATGGTTACAAGGAAGGGCTGTGATGGGGAGGGAAAAACACTAAGTAGACAGTAGATAAGTGATAACTTTGGTGAAGGGTGAGACAGTACACAGTACTGGGGAAACCAGCACAACTTGATCAAGGCAAGGTCATGGAAGCTCCACAGACACATCCGAACTCCCTGAGGGAGCGAATTACTGGGCTGAGGGCTGGGGACCATGGTCTCAGGGAACATCTAGCTCCATTGGGATAACATAGTTTACAAAGAAAATGTACATCCTACTTTGATGAGCAGTGTCTGGGGCCTTAATAGCTTGTGAGCTGCCACCTAAGATCTTCTGGTCTCACCCTGTCTGGAGCAAGGGAGAATGAAGAAAACCAAAGACACAAGGGAACGATTAGTCCAAAGGACTACTGGACCACAAGCACCACAGCTTCTACCAGACTGAGTCCAGCACAGCTAGATGGTGCCCGGTTACCATCACCCACTGCTCTGACAGGGATCGTAATAGAGGTTCCCAGACAGAGCTGCAGAAAAATGTAGAACAAAATTTTAACTCACAAAAAAAAAAAAAGAAGACTTACTGCTCTGACAGAGACTGGAGAAACCCCGAGAGTATGGTCCCCAGACACCCTTTTAACTGAGTACTGAAGTCACTCCTGAAGTTCACACTTCAGCCAAAGATTAGACAGGCCCGTAAAACAAAATGACACTAATAGACATACCAGCCCAAGGGCAAGGACGAGAAGGCAGGAGGGGGCAGGAAAGCTGGCAATGGGGATCTCAAGATGGAGAAAGGAAGAGTGGTGGCATGTTGAAGGGGTGGCAACCAATGCAACAAAACAATGTGTATTAATTGTTTAATGAGAAACTAATTTGCTCTGTGTAAACCTTCATCTAAAGTACAATTAAAAAAAAAAAACTACATCTGAAGCAATAGATGTGATTACAGTCATCTTCTGGTTAAATTTAGAATAATCCATAGTCATTTTACATGATGTTCCTACCTCGCACATGTTTAAAATGTGAATTAAAAGTAGATGTCATAGGCATCATCACCTCTGTTTTGTAGTCTTTGATGATGGCACTAACTTATGCAATCCCCAAAACATGCAGTGTTAATCTAAGTTTCTCTTTTGAAAGCTGGGTAGAGAGAATGAGGGTCACGTATGTGACCATCCCTACCAAAATAGATACCACACTATGTATAAAGGAGTCATCGAGGGATTTTGCCACTTGTTGAGCAGGAGTATCACACTTATGAATTCAGGAACGGTGGCGATACTCCCACTGAGGGCCCACAGACCTATTGAGGTCACTCTTAAACAGTTTTGAGCCAAAACTACATTTGTTCCTTGAACTACCATAAGCTTCCAATTTGAATAGTGGGCTACAGTAGTGTTTTTGAGTCCCCAAGAACTAGAATCAATTCAGACACATGTCTAGCAATTCCTGATATACATGGGTATTTCACTTCCGCCACTGCACCGTCACTCTCAGAAATCAAAGTTTTGGCAGATACCGAGGATATACTTGAAGCTGTGTTGCAGGATCATTCCTCAAAGGGACTCAGCCTCTTCATCAGTCAAGGGACTGTGGGTCATCTGTAAATTGGCTTAGTCTAGAAACTGGGTGAGAGGTTGTGACTATTTTGGTAGAGGGAATTTGTTCACCCAGCCTGGTGTTTTCCCTATTCTGTAAGCCAAGTAATATTTAAGTAGGTGACCCATGGACTTAGAGCATTATTATGAACTATTAGCCTTTCCTAAAGACCCCTGTGGCTCAAACATTCTGGTTAGCCCTTGCTTCCTGTAGCCCATACCAAAATTCTGATTTCTCTAAGCCCTTGGATTTTTTTTCCTATACATTATGTGAGTGAAGTCTTGGCATCTCAACCTCATTGAATTTAAGCCCCTGTGGTGTCCAAGTTTCAGCCAGCCATGTAAACCTATAGGTCTGTCTCCAACTGTGCAAGCCAGCACAATAAATCCAGTCTCTGGTAAGTGCACCCAAGATAGTAAAGTCAGCCTAATTCAGTGTTTATTCTATTAACCACATTCTAACACTCCTGGAATTCACTTCCTCATATACTGCCCAGGTCTCTGCCAATATAAATTAGTAAAATATTGCAATTATTTTGGAGTAGACATTATTTCCTCCCAATTTAGTCTTTTAACTTGCCTCTGTGGAGCATGTTGAGATCTGATTTTTGTTTGCATCTAGAGACACTAAGCGGTGGCAGAGGTTATTACAGGGTCTCAAACTAGGGGTGGCTGATTTCTCATATAGGGGAGCTCTGGCTGCTTTCACTGGTAAGGATGCTCAGGGATACTCAAGCAGTTCTAGAGTCTTAGTTGGCCACCTGAAACTGTCCAGTCCATATCTCAAGTTTCCTTTCATTCTCAATGCCCTAACTTTCACATGAGAGTCTTAGCAATCTGTGTGTTTAATTTACATTGTAATTCTGCAACCCTCACAATTAAATTTTGGTTTTCAGTGAAGTGGGCCCGCCCTTGGCTACAAGAAATGAGATTCTTTTAGGCCCACCAGTGTAAGTTCTCTATGCTGAGAATTTAGAGCTTTGAGCCTCATCATGTAAATTCTCTAGTGCAGGAAAATATAGTCATGCCTTCCCACAGTCCTTGAAGTACTTATAGGCATCATCACAGCAGTCACTTGGTCCCCCTACACATTGCTTCAGTAGGTAGTTCATCACAATCAATAATGGGTGGTAACTTAGCTAATTGTGATGCCACTACATGCCAGTTCCCCATTGGACAGGAGTTCAGTGCTGTGCTTAAGGCCAAAGACACGTACAAACCAATCCCAGATTCTCATTTTATTTGTCCATCTTGTGATCACTTCTGGTATCGAGTCCAGAAAAGGGGAACTAGCCAAGAGAAATAAACATAGGGAATTTGTGTAAAGGTATTAGAGGACTGAAAAGGCAAAACAACACTGAGGTATACAGAGGTAGGATTTGTTGAAAGCAGCTAAGTTCCCCGTAAGGCTAGGGGGAACAAAGAGGTTGGGGTTATCATACCTAGAAACTCTCACCATGGGCCTCATTGATCTGGGTTCTGGATCAGAGAGGATAAAGTATTGCCCAAGTCATGCTGGTAACTTCGAACTCAGAAAAGGGGTCTCGTGGAGCTGATAGCCGGACTTCTGAGGAGCTAATGCTGATCTGGCTCTGGTACCCTACAGACTTGGAAGAGTGGCCTCCAAAAGTTGTGACTCAGACCTCAAAGGAAGGGATGCTGTCCACCCAGGGCTGATATCCAGGCACTTTGAGGAAGGGCCTGTTAGAGCTAGTACTGAGACCTGAGAAAGGGGCACTATCTTCGTTTATTTCCCAGGGGTCTGGAGGATGGCTTCGTAGGCCTGGTTCTCAGACTTTAGAGGAGGTGGTACTGTCCAGGTGGTGTTCATATCTTTGATGGGCTTCATGGAGCTTTTTCTGAAAATATGGTATCAACCAACCACCACCAGCGAAGTAAAGGCCCATTCTGGGGCTCCGTGGAGAGTAACAGCAGGCAAATAGGAAGTAACAAATCCCTTGTTCCCTCCTTTTGCCTTTTAGTCTTTCTGCAGTGCCCCCTGGAAACCCTGGTGGCATAGTGGTTAAGTGCTATGGCTCCTAACCAAAGGGTTAGCAGTTCGAATCCACCAGGTGCTCCTAGGAAACTCTATGGGGCAGGTCTGCTCTGTCCTATAGGGTCGCTACGGCAACAGTTTTTTGGTTTTTTGTCGGGGGGAGGTATAGCACCCCTTTTGGCAAAATCTAAAAGGAAGCCAGTTAGCAATCGAGAAATACAGTTTGCAGAGTCCCAGCCCTAGCAGCACAGACCAAAGTATGAATTTGTAGGTTTGGAGTTGCGTAAATATTGGATAATGAGCATAAGAGGTGTCAGCAGCATTGGTACTAAGAGCTTCTGTTGTGATAGGAAATAGATCTGTATAAAACACCTTGATATTTTCTACTTCATTGTGCTTCGTTAATTTGTGGCCCACCGAAATGATTTCGTGACCCATTATGGTTTGTGACCTGTAGTTTGAAAAATACTGAATTAGGCCATGGCGGGGAGTGAGTAGAGACTTAAGATAGAGTTAATGGTGCCTGTGGACATTGTAGAAAGTATTAATAATTGATGCAGAGGAAGATTGTGACACTGCTTCGCAGTGCCAGTAATGGTAGAGAGAAGGGCTTTGGAGTGACACGTGTTCACATAATTAATGGTTATGAGATATTCCTTCAACGATTGGTCTATTTCAAAGTTTCTTTGGTGATAAGCTTTCCTATTATTATCTGGTAATATTTCTGACAAAGGTTAATTTAGGTTAACTTCCTTCTCAAGAAAGCTTTATCTTTCATAATCCTTTCCCACCTCACTCATTCCCATCTTAATGTCTCAAAGTCTATAGCAGATACCAAGGACATTATGAAGAGAGACATGGAGAGGAAGTCTGGAAGTTAGGATTTCACCTCTATCAGGGATGTTTGCTATAAGAGGTTTCACCTAATGATCCTAGTTTCCCTTTGTGGGATATGGAAACCAGCTCTTAGTTCTGGGAAAGCACTGTACTGAGGTGGATGCAAGTTTTCTTGTCATCCTAAACCAAAAAAAAAAAAACCTGTTGTCCAGTCGATTCCGACTCATAGCGACCCTATAGGACAGAGCAGAACTGCCCTCATAGAGTTTCCAAGGAGCGCCTGGTGAATTTGAACTGCCAACCTTTTGGTTAGCAGCCCCAGTGTAACCAAACGCCACTTGAGCTCTTGTCCTGTCTTATTAATCGATTGAAATAAGATGGACACTGATTGCAAGGGAAACAAAGTGGCAAGTTTATTGTCTGCACATACAAGGAGCGCGTGGGATCTAGTAACCATAAGGCCACGTGCTCCCTCTCTAAGCGTGCTGGGGAGCTTTTTGTTTCCAATGGCTTCGGGGGTTGGGTTTGGTACCCGGAACTTTCCACCCTTAGCCCTCCCATGTCCATATTTGGGGGTCCGGATACTAAATCATCTTCCGCCGGATGTGCATGTAGTGGGACCTCTCGCTTCTAAAATGGAATCGGGTAAAATCATGGACTGGGAAATATCACTCCTTCTGGTGACAGTCGGGTCCAGTGGGGGGGTGGGCCGGTTGGAAGATATGATGTCTTCAATCTGTGCATGTTTCAAGGTGTAGCTTGGGCCAGTTCAGTGGATGGAGCCACTACCTGCTGCTGCCTCCTGAGAAATGCTGCTTAAAACAAGCTTGTGGTTGACAAGACAAAGGGGGGAAGGAGTGTTTATTTGGGGTTTTCAGTAGCACTTAACCACTAGCCTACCAGGGTTGCCAGCGCTATAGGATAGAGTAAAACAGTCCTATAGGGTTTTGAAGGACCAGCTAGTGAATTCGAACTGCTGACATTTTGCTTAGCAGCCATAACTCATCATAGCTCTTAACCGCTGCACCACCAGGGCTCCTTTGCCATCATGATGCTAAGGATGTTGCTCATCCTATACACTACTGATTCCATCATTTTTCTCCTTGTTTAGACTATTGAGGCTACCAGTATCTATTAATAATTTGTCTCCAATTGGGTAAGAGCTTGGCTGCTAACCAAAAGGTTGACAGCTCAAATCCACCAGCCACTCCTTGGAAGCCTTATGGGGCATTTGTACTCTGTCCTACAGGGTTGCTATGAGTAAGAACCAACTTGACGGCAATGGGTTTGGTTTTGGTTGTTTTAACTTTTGCTTCCAAATGCTAAACAAATTATTAATGATCAATCCTTTTAACTCAAAGTCAGTGAGTGACCAAAATTAGCTTCTACCTGAGCTAGAATGAAATTTTCAACAGTAACGAGGTTTCAAAGTCCACTGAAATTGTGGTCTTCTGATCGTTAAATAAACTGGCTCTAGGTTTAAGCTCCTCAATCCAGCTTTCTGTAGAAAATCCAAACTGCAATTGGTGGATCCAGATAATTTACTAGCCATGTAAAAAACAATAGAATCTATGCTGACCTGACCAAAATGGGTTTTTTTGTTATGCTTAAGAACAGGATGTGGCTGGGCTGGGTGGAAGGAAGACTGCTGCCTTCAGGGTACGATAAGAGGCCCATGGGGCTATGTGTCCTGCCCACAAAGAGCAGCCCCATTATGTGCTACCCCATCAGTGTGGCTCTCTTCCTGTGACTCCCTGGGGCTTTTCAGCAGATAAGGATGTGTTTTAAAATAATTATTTATCTTGATTGGCCAAGGTCCCCCAATACCAATGAGCCCCATAAGTGGGATTTGTTGACTGCTAGTTTTTTTTTTTTTTTAACTTAGAACAAGAATGGGACCTAAATAAGATGTCTGCAGAAAATAAGGGGGAGATGGAACAAACCATCTGAATAAAGGAAGAAAAAAGAAATGATGCATATTGGATGCATTGTCCACATGCTTGCTAAAGATAGCGGGGCAGGCTTTTGGGTGAAGAAATCTGTGAGTCAAATGCCAACATGTTTTTAATATGGAAAATTTCATGTAATTTTACATGTTTAGAGAAGAGTATATAATGCATCCTTCATCCAAGTTCAACAATTATCCACTTATGACAAATCTTCATCTAGAGTCCAACCCTCTCAAATATATGAGAGAAAATCTAAGGTAGTTTATTGCTTCAAACTAGTCCCAGTTCAAGAATCGTTTTTACATCACTTCTTTCTATCTCCCACCCTACCTATTCCATCAAACCATTCTAGCTCTTCTTTTATTTTCACTTGCAGCACTGCAGCTCTGATGGTCCAACTCTGCCAGGATATGGATCCATAACAATTCAGCCCCGTACACTGAGCCAGACCAGCAGTGTCTCATGCCCTGCCCTCTTCTGCTCTGGACATTTGGCTCCACAATGGCAGTGGGTGAAGCCCTGGTGGACATCAGGGTCATTCCTCTGCTGCTCTGGCTTGGGGCATCTCTGTCCATTTCTGGCCACTCCCAGGCCAGGCTCTCCCAGCACTTCCCCTCTCCAGAAGTGACGACCCCCTTGAAGGTGCCCGGCAGAGGCAGAAGTGCAAGGGCTCCGGGCTGGCTCTCCTACAGCCTATGGCTTGGGGGCCAGAGACATATTATCCACATGAGGGTCAAAAAGTTCTTGGTTTCCAAACACCTCCCAGTGTTCACCTATACAGACCAGCGTGCCCTCCATGAGGACCAGCCTTTTGTCCCGGATAACTGCTACTATCATGGTTATGTGGAAGGGGTGTTTGAGTCCCTGGTTGCTCTCACTACCTGTTTTGGGGGTTTTCGAGGGGTGCTACAGATAAACCACCTCACTTATGAAATTGAACCCAGGAGTCACTCTACCACGTTTGAACACCTGGTGTATAAGAGAGACAGTAACGAGACACAATTCCCACCCATGAGATGTGGCTTAACAGAAGAGGAAATAGCACGCCAGTTGGAATCACAAAAGACATACAATACCACTCAGAAGCAAAGTTCTTACCGTGGCTGGTGGACCCACTGGCGGTTTCTTGAACTGGTAGTGGTGGTGGACTATAATCGATTCCTTCACTTACTCAGAAATACCTCGGTGGTGCAGCAGGAAGTGTTGACTGTTGTCCATATTGTGGATTCCTTATATGGCCCTTTTGACGTTGATGTAATTTTGATTGGTATTGAGATCTGGAATGAGGGAAACCCGCCTTTATCAAATGACATACATCTGCTTGCGGAGGAATTTGCCATTTGGAAGAAACTGCACCTCGATGCACGACTGCCAAGTGATAGTACACATCTTTTCATAAAAGAATCATTTGGTGACAAGCTTGGTGTTGCCTACGTTAAAGGAATATGCCTTCCTCCTTTTAATTGTGGAGTTGATAGTTTCCAAGGAAACCAGTTGTTTTCATTTGCACTAATTGTGACCCATGAGCTTGGTCATAATTTGGGTATGGTGCATGACACTGAATGGTGTGTGTGTGAACAAAAATGGTGCATAATGTTTCCTAGTCAAGAGACGACAACTAAATTCAGCAATTGTAGTTATGCTGAATATTGGGACAACACTATCAGGCAAGGATTTTGTCTTCGCTCTCCTCCAAATCCAGAGAAGATCTTCAGGCTGAAGTTCTGTGGAAACCTAATGGTTGAAGAAGGAGAGGAGTGTGACTGTGGAACCATACATCAGTGTGCTAACGATTCCTGTTGCCTTTCAAACTGCACTCTGAGTCCAGGGGCTGCTTGTGCTTTTGGGCTATGTTGTAAAGACTGCAATTTTATTCCATCAGGTTATTTGTGTAGACAACAGATCAGTGAATGTGATCTTCCAGAGTGGTGCACTGGAACTTCTCATCAGTGCCCAGAAGATGTTTATGTGCAGAATGGGATACCCTGTAATGACAATGCCTACTGCTATGAAAAGAGATGCAATAGCCATGATACACAGTGTAAAGAGATTTTTGGCAAAGATGCAAAAAGTGCATCTCAGAGCTGCTACCAAAAAATCAATACTCAAGGAAATCGTTTTGGTCACTGTGGTATTACAGACATAGTATATCTAAAATGTGAGACCCCTGATATCCTGTGTGGGAGAATTCAGTGTGAAAATGTAGGAGTAATTCCCAACCTGATACAGCATTCTACAGTGCATCAGATTCACTTCAATGGCACCACTTGCTGGGGCACTGACTATCATTTAGGGATGTCCATACCTGATATTGGCCAAGTGAAGGATGGCACAGTATGTGGGCTGAAAAAGATCTGCATCCACAAGAAGTGTGTCCATCTATCTTATCTGCCACAAGATTGTCAGCCTGAGACCTGCAACTTGAGGGGGGTCTGTAACAATAAACAGCACTGTCACTGTGACCATGGGTGGGCACCTCCCTACTGCTTGATGAAAGGCTATGGAGGTAGTAATGATAGTGGCCCACCTTACAAAGACATAGAAGAGGTGGAAGATGTGGTTTATCCATCATTATCGTGGCTCATTCCTTTGATGATTTTATTTTTTTATTTCATTCTTGTGCTTTGTAAGAAAGACCTAAAAGAAAAGGAGGGAGAAGAGGATGAAAATGAAGAAGGAGAAGACTAAGGCTCACACTTCATTACAAAATATCTCTTAATTTTTCTTTTTAAGCCAGAGAATCATTAGGGCATGGCCTATGGTTTAAAATAACACCCAGGGATCCCTCCTGTCAGAATCATAAGCACTATATAGCACACCAGAGGATCCCTGGCATGTTTCTATTTACTCTTCAATGTTTTAAGCAATATTAAAAGCTCATTTTTTTTTCCTGGAAGTTATCTCTATGTTTCCTGAATAAAAGCATAGCAAGGACATAGTTTTGAAGCTGTTGTCTCTCAGTTCTAAACCCCTTCCCTCCTTCATACTCTGCTATGTAATGTTCAGGATGTGCCTCTAACAAACCACACTTCTGTTTTTCCAGCCCTCTTCCTGTGCCAACTGGGGGCAGTAGAAGTAGACTGGAGCAATGGACGAGGGGAGAACGGAGTTTATTTTTCCTGTGTGCTTAAAGTTCTGGTCAGTGGTATTTCAGATGGGGCCATTCACTTTGGTAACCATATTTGGTTTTGGATTCTAGTTTTGTTGGCAGTATTAGAACTATCCTCATGCTCAGAAATACCAGCACCAGTCAGCCACTGACCCCCTCAGAGATTTGCTTTTCACCTCTGGGGTTGGCCAAGTGAGCATCCTCTGAGCTCCTGAGGCACCAGCAGAAGCTGATCACTGTGCTCTCCTTAGAGGTCTGAGTCTCTGCTCTGTGGGGATCTCCTTTAATCATCCATGCTCTGATAAACCCAACCTCTGTGCCCCTGCCTTAGGGATGTTAGGTGCTTTTTGTAGTTACTCTTTATTGTGTTGGGTTGGGTTTTCCAGAAACAGACAGTGAATTGGAGTTTAGGGTGCAAAATTTTGTTAGATATCAACAGCTGTGAAAGGAAGAGGGAAGAAGTTGGCTATACAGATAAGAAATAGAACTATATAGCAGCCTCCACCAACCTGACAGCGAGCTCTGGACTGAATATTGCATGACAGACTTGTCTTGAATGGTGCCAAAATGGTCAGGGTCTTTATGCCCCCTGCTTGATCATTCATCGCATGTGGCCTGCCCAAGGTAGGGCATGAGCTCAGCTGAGTGGTTCTCTGCAACTGAGACAGACCTCCAAGAAGTGACATCTAGAGTCTCTTTGCCGATTGTACTGCCTGCAGCTTCTTAGCAAGACATCTCTGGAAGGAGGATCCAAGTGGTTTATTTGGCTCTTTCACAGTTCAATCTTTGTGCTGCTGTGATCTGGTTCTCCATATATGTTTTGGGGACAGCTTCCTCAGTATTCTGGTGGGCATCTCTTCCTGTGGGGAATCTTAGAAGAGGGAGATTAGTGGAATGAACTACAATTCCTTCTGCTGCATATGGTATTGGGCTGAAATTTATACTTATTGCCTTTCCACTATCCATTCTAGTTTCCCTCACCTTCGGATAGCATTCTGCTGGCCTTCGGTGCTTACACCCTGTCATGACCTATGCCCTTATCTCTGAGGGACCTGAGAGTGCCCAGTCACCATGCCGTTTTCTGGCTGGGATTGCTGAATCTGCCCATTTATAGTCAGAGTTGGGCTTGAGAATACCAAGAGGCACCTAAAGAGATCACCTGGGTTCCACATGTATTCCTTCATGTCACATGGTACAATAGCAAGCAGACCTGTCATGATTAGCTTCCTCTCTGTGACTAGGGTTAATTACCCCTGTCAAGACTATGACTCCCTTTCTTGCTGCTGGTACGTGCACACAAGGAGCCTTAGATGCCCAGGTGGCAGCTTTAGCTTATAACTCAATGGGACTCTTGCTATATTCCCTGCTGAAATATACCCTCTCTGGGGACTGGGACCTCCAGCCTTGCAGAGCCCGGACTTGCAGAGGACAGGAAGCACAAACTGCTCCATTGGGAGTGATGGTAAGACCACTTCATTGGGAGTGATAGTGAGTGATGCCACTCCTACTTCTAGCCCTTTGTTCCCAGACTCATGTAAAAGTCTCTGGTGCTGTGCATATAACCCATCCCAGGGAATGGTACCCCATTTTCACAGGATATTACCTCTGAACAAGTGCTTCAGCTTCAGTTGCACCTTTAGTAAGTCTTTCCACTTACCTATTAGCCTGGCAGCTTCTGGATCATGTTGTTTGAGTTATACGGTCTTGGGCCCACTCATACAACTCCTCTGACATAAAGCAAGTACTCTTTTCTGATGTGATATTATATGGGAATACCAGACCAGTGGTCACACACTCCAATTGCCTTTGGATAGTGGTGCTCACTGAGGCCCTATAGTGAGGTATGGATATTTGGTATATGTATCTATTCAGACTATGTGTCTATTCCTGTAAGAAGGAACCACTGGCCTTGTCAGGATGGTAGAGGTCCAGTGTAGTCAGTTTCCCACTAAGTTGTCCTCAAGAAATGGTGTCATGTTAGTGGCTCAGGTTGGTCTTTGTTGCTAGCCGATTTGCTAGATTGTCTTGGTAAGTAGGAATCCATGCTGTTGGGTCCATGAGTAGCCTGCCACTCAGGCCCACTTGGTCATGTGCCCATCTTGCCAGTGCTGGGTGGCTAATACCTGAAGCTGGCTGGTGCCCAGTTACTGGGTAAATTTGTGACATGCTGTTCAGTACATTTTCTATGACAGATGCTTTCTGGTAGGAATTAATATGCGATCTAAAGATATTCATACTTTGTGCCCATTCCCTATATCCATGCTTGTACCCTAGATCTCTTTGTCCTCCATCTTACAATCTATCCTTCCAGGTGCCTGAACAACCAGCCAGACCTTTGCTACTGTCCATTAGTCTGTATATGTTCTAACTTGGACCACATCTCTTTACATACAAAGTGGTAGCTGGGTGTACTGCCTGAAGCTCAGCTCATGGTGAGGATTTTCCCTTGTACTTGTAAAATCCACTACTGAAAAGTGTATAGTAAAGCTGCTGGCCATTTTTGTCGGTTATAAAAAAAAAAATTTTTTTTTTTTTTTTTACACATAGTGTGCTGACCCATCCGTGAGCAAAGGTTGGGCTTTTTTCCTCTCCTCCTGCAACTAGTCATATGGGATCTCCCATACAGCCATAAATATGAGCTGAAGGAGGAATGTTGATGCAGCAGTGCTGGGTACCCTGGAATTTGGGATACCAGCTCATACGGCATGTTGTACCCTTTGGTTCTGCTCATATTCAATGGATTATTTCTGGCCTCCCAACCTTACGACTTGCAGGGTTTGACAGAACCCAGCTCATGATTGACAATTCTGGCCACATAGGCATTTGGTGTTCCACGGTCACGTGCATTCCATGACCACGTGGTGGCTTGGTGTCTATGTTCAGGTGGGCAAGTAGCATGCCAGGAGATACTTTTCAAAAGGCATTTAATTGCTGTAGATGGCATGGCCTTACTACAAAACCTCAAGGGCCTGTACTATGATTCTCCCACTGAGACTTACCACAAACTCCACTCAACATTCTTCTCCACTACTAATACCTTCAATACTATAGAGTTTACCAGAGAGCATGACTCCAGTGGCAGGGCTGTTTGCACCACAGCCTGGACCTACTGCAGAACTCTTTCCTTCTCAGGATTCCCTTCAAAGCTGGCAGCCTCTAATGTCAGTGTTCCTAGGTGTCAAATTTGCTGCTTCCAAAAACCAAAGAAGCCCTTAGGTTTCACGCTTCCTTTTTCATGGTAGGAGATGCGTGATGTAATAATTTGCCCTTACTTTGGAGGGATAACCCAGAATAGCCCTGACTCTTAGACAATTAAAAAGTTTACTGATGTAGCAGCCTTCTGATCACAATTTATTTTTCACAGAGTTATCTGAGTAAGTAGCCATAGTACCATTTGGTGAAGGACTGGGGGAGTCATTGTTTAAACTTGCCATGTTGTTGCTACATCCTTCTTCCTGGGGACCTGTACATCTGTTTAGGCATTGGGTTCCAGATCTGAAAACAAGTTTCAGTCCAGACGCTGGACAATTTATTATTAATCTGGTGGGTAGGGGTAATCGCTTCTGACTTCCCAGTCATCTATTCCTGGCTTCTTCTACTGGTATAAAGTAGTATCCTTGTTGGCTGCCCATCTGTTTTGCCTGTAAGGATGCCAGGTTCTATTAACCATCTCTTTAAGTCTTGGTTGCCGTTCTGACCTTGCCAGTATTTATGATAATTGCTACCTCTTGCCCTCTGGGACGGTTAGGCATTGTCCCTGACCTCTATGTTTCAGGGTACTATTGTCACCATTGCTATGAGCCAAGTTCTATAAAACCCTTTCCTATTCTCAGCCTTGGTCTACAGAGGACAGTTAATACTAGACATTTTAGTGATGCTGGTATTCTTTGTGGACTTGGTAGGTAGTGTGTTCTCTGGACATTCCCACGAAACATTATCATCTGATGGCTGTCTGGCCATAATAAATCCATTTCGGCATGCTCATTTCCATGAGTCTTTTAATTTCTTCGTCTGTCATCCACTATGGCAATTTTGGCATTTCAACTTCACTCAATGCGGGCATTGCTTTTTTCATGCTTCAAGAAGCCACTCTAGGAGCAAGCCTGGACAATCTCCTGGGATCCTTGCCAGGGTGTTAAATCTTGGGACAGTGTTCCCAAGTCAATGAAACTTTCTTTCCAATACTATGTTCTTCCCACTTGATCAAGCATCTTCAGAATTAAGCCTCTTTTTTTTTTAATCAGGCTTAGCTCTTCTCCAGTTGATTATGCTGTGACTTAACCCTAGTTATATGTCTAGTGGCCAAGAGAGGAGGTGGGCGAAGGCTCAAAAGAAGGCAACTGTTGTCTTGTGAGGGAGTGGCTTCTGAATTCTCTTCCAGCATTAAGAGGTGAGTCACATCTGAATGCTCAATGTTCAGAGGAGTCTAAGGAGTCAGAAATTTAAGGGTATCCATTCCATGTGTCAGGGTCCCAGGTTTTCACCAAGGTTCAGGTAACAGCTCCGCCTTGGTTGGGTTTTTTTTTTTTTAAAGTTCGGTCATTTGTCTTTCTGTCTTTTCCCACTGTAGAAGATGAGGGCTTCGTTGTGTGCAAAAAGGCCCACTGGCATTCATGCCTGGCTTCAGTTGCCCGTTTCTTGCCTTCAGCTGTTCGCTGTCTTTCTGCAGTGCATCTGTAGTGCTCTTAGCAATACCTTTATTCTTACAGCTACTATTAACCTCCTTACTTTTCGTGGTAGGCAGAATTCTAAGACAGTCCTCTTGATTCCCGCCCCCCCGGTAATCCCGTCTGTCTGAGTGTGAGTGGAACCTGTAACTTGCTTCTAAACAAGATTATGGCAAATATAATAGGATTTTGCAGACATAATTAAGATCTATAGCTCTTTGACTTTAAGTTAATCAAAAGGAAAAATTTCCTGGGTAGGCCTGGCCTATCAGATAAGCCCTTTATTTATTTATTTTTTTATTATGCTTTAGACGAAGGTTTACAGAGCAAATTGTTTTCTCATTAAACAATACACGTATTGTTTTGTGACGTTGGTTGCCAAACCCATGAAGTGTTAACACTCTCCCCTTCTCACTTGGGTTCCCCATTACCAGCTTTCCTGTCCTCCCTTGCCTTCTTGTTGTTGCCCCTGGGGTGGTGTGCCCATTTAGTCTCATTTCGTTTTATGGGCCTGTCTAATCTTTGGCTGGAGGGTGAACCTCAGGAGTGACTTCAGTATTGAGTTAAAAGGGTCTCTGGGGCCATACTCTCAGGGTTTCTCCAGCCCTGTTAGACCAGTAAGTCTGTTTTTTCTTTTTTGTGAGTTAGGATTTTGTTCTCCATTTTTCTCCAGCTCTGTCCAGGACCCTCTATTGTGATCCCTGTCAGAGCAGTCAGTGGTGGTAACTGGGTGCCATCTAGTCACGCTAGACTCAGTCTGGTGGAGGCTATGATACTTGTGGTCCATTAGTCCTTTGGACTAATCTTTCCCTTGTGTCTCTGGTTTTCTTCATTCTCCCTTACTCCAGGTAGGGTGGGACTAGCGCAGTATCTTAGATGGCTTCTCATGAGCTTTTAAGACCCCAGACGCTACTCACCAAAATAGAAAGTAGAACATTTTCTTTACAAACTATATTATGCCAATTTTGCTAGATGTTCCCCAAGACCATGATCGTTGACCCTCAGCCCAGTAATTTGGTCCCTCAGTGTCGTAGATGGAATTGTGTCCCCCAAAAATGTCTGTCAACTTGGCTAGGCCATGATTCCCAGTATTGTGTGATTGTCCACCATTTTGTCATCTGATAAGATTTTTCTACGTGTTGTAAATCTTACCTCTATGATGTTAATGAGACAGGGTTAGAGGCAGTTATATCAATGAGGCAGAACTAAATGTACAAGATTAGGCTGTGTTTTAAGGCAATCTCTTTTGAGATATAAAAGAGAGAAGTGAGCAGAGAGACAGGAGGACCTCAAACCACCATGAAAGTAGTGACAGGAGAAGAGCGTGTCCTTTGGCCCCAGGATCCCTGCACCTAGAAGCTCCTAGACCAGGGGAAGATTGATGACAAGGACCCACCCCAGATCCGACAGAGAAAGCCTTTCCCTGAAACTGGCACCCTGAATTTGGACTTCTAGCCTCCTAGACTGTAAGAGAATAAATTTCTCTTTGTTAAAACCATCCATTTGTGGTATTCCTGTTATAGCAGCACTAGATAACTAAGACACTCAGGGAGTTTGGATGTGTCTATAAGCTTTCATGACCTTGCCTTGGTCAAGTTGTGCTGCTTTCCCAGTACTGTGTACTGTCTTACCCTTCACCAGAGTTCCCAATTATCTATTGTCTAGTTAGTGTTTTTCCCTCCCTCCCTAGTAAACATCAAAGATTGTGTATTTTTTGAGTTTTTCATGAGTTTTTATAATAGTGATCTCATACAGTGTTTTTCATTTTGTGATTGACTTATTTCACTCAGCATAATGCCTTCCAGATTCATTCATGTTGTGAGATGTTTTGCAGATTCATCATTGTTCTTTACTGTTGCGTAGTATTCCATTGTGTGTATGTACCATATTTTGTTTATCTATTCATCTTTTGATGGGCCCTTAGGTTATTTCCATTTTTTGCTATTGTGAATAATGCTGCACTGAACATGGGTGTGCATATGTCTATTCTTGTGATGACTTTTATTTCTCTAGGATGTGTTCCTAGGAATGGGATTGCTGAATCGTATGGTATTTCTATTTCTAGCTCTTTAAGGAAGCACCATATCGTTTTTCAAAATGTTGTACCATTTTGCATTCCTACCAGCAGTGCATAAGAGTTCCAGTCTCTTCTGGCCTCTCCAACATTTGTTGTTTTCTGTTTTTTGATTCATGCCAGTAATGTTGGGGTGAGAGGGTATCTCATTGTAGTTTTGATTTGCGTTTCTCTATCCTGAGCATTTCCTCATGTGTCTGTTAGCTGCCTGAATGTCTTCTTTGGTGAAGTTTCTGTTCGTATCCTTTGCCCATTTTTTAATTGGATTATTTGTTTTGTTTTTTGTTGTTGTTGTTGTAGAGGTGTTGGATTTTCCTATAGATTTTAGAGATTAGATCTTTGTCAGATTTGTCGTAGCCAAAATTTTTTTCCCAGTTTGTAGGTTCTCTTTCTCTTTTGGGGAAGTCTTTTGATGAGCGTGTTTAATTTTTAGAAAATCCAAGTTATCTAGCTTATCTTCTGGTGTTTGTATATTGTTAGTTATGGTTTCTATGCTATTTATGTCTTGTATTAGGGTCCCATAGGTACCACCAGGGCTTCATAGGGCCTCTAGCATTAACACTACTTTTTCTTCTATGATCTTTATAGTTTTTGATTTTATATGTAGGACTTTGATCCATCGTGAATTAGTTTTTGTGTATGGTGTGAGGTATGGGTCCTGTTTCATTTTTTTTTTACAGATGGACATTCATTTTTGCCAGCACTATTTGTTAAAAAAAAAAAAAAAAAAAGTGTCTTTTCCCCATTTAATGGACTTTGGGCCGTTGTGGAAGATGAGGTTACTATAGGTGGATGGATTTACATCTGGGTTCTCTATTCTGTTCCATTGGTTAATGTGTCTGTTGTACCAGTACCAGGCTGTTTTGACTACCGTAATTGTATAGAAGATTCTGAGGTCAGGTACTGTATGTCCTCTGACTTTATTCTTCTGCTTCAGTATTGTTTTACTTATCTGGGGCCTCTCTCCTTTCCATTTAAAGTTAATGCTGTTGGTACTTGGATCGGGATTGCATTATATTTGTAGATTGCTTTGGTTAGAATTGACATTTTCACAATGTTGAGTCTACCTATCCCTGAACATGGTTTGTTTTTCCATTTATGTAGGTCTCCTTTGGTTTCCTGCAGTAGTGGTTTGTAGTTTTCTTTGTATAGGTCTTTTATGTCCCTGGTTAGATTTATTCCTAAGTATTTTATTTTTTCAGGGGTTATTATAAATGGTATTGCTTTCCTGATTTCCTTTTCATAGTTCTCTTCATAGGAACTTTGTAGGAATTCAGCTGATTTTTTTTTATGTTGACCTGGTATCCTGCTACTCTGCCGAATCTTTCTATTAGTTCTAGTAGTTTTCTTATTCAGTCTTTTGGGTTTTCTATGTATAGTATCGTATCTTCTGCAAATAGAGATAGTTTTACTTCTTCCTTACTGATTTGGATGCCTTTTATTTCTTTTTTTGCCTCATTGCTGTAGCTAGGACTTCCAGCACAATGTTAAATATGAGTGGTGATAAAGGGCATCCTTGTCTTGTTCCTGTTCTCAGGGGGAGTGTTTTCAGCCTCTGCCCATTAAGATTGATGTTGGCTGTTGGTTTTATATAGATGCCCTTTATTATGTTGAGGAATTTCCCTTCTATTCCTATTTTATTGAGAGTTTTTATCAGAAATGGGTGTTGGAGTTTATCGAATGCTTTTCCTACATAGATTAAGATGATCATGTGATTCTTTTCTTTTGTTTAATTTATGTGGTGGATTACACTGATTGATTTTCTAATGTTGAGCCATCCTTGCATACCTGCTATGAATCCCACTTGGTCATGGTGTCTTATTTTTTTTATATGATGCTGAATTCTATTGACTAGAATTTTGTTGAGAATACTTACATCTATATGGGAAACCCTGGTGGTGTAGTGGTTAAGTGCTATGGCTGCTAACCAAAGGGTCAGCCATTCAAATCTGCCAGATGCTCCTTGGAAACTCTATGGGGCAGTTCTACTCTGTCCTATAGGGTTGCTATGAGTTGGAATCAACTCGACGGCACTGGGTTTGGTGTTTTGGTTTATATTCATGAGAGATATTGGTCTGTAATTATTTATTTATTTTTGTTGTGTCTTTGCCTGGTTTTGGTGTCAGGGTTATGCTGGCTTCATAGAATGACTTTAGAAGTATCCTTTCCTTTTCTCTGTTCTGAAATAGTTTGAATAGTACGGGTGCAAACTGTTCTCTGAATGTTTGGTAGAATTCTCTGTCTCCAGTGAAGCCATTTGGGCCAAGGCTATTTTTTGTTGGGAGTTTTTTTAAATTACCTTTTCAGTCTCTTGTTACAGGTCTGTTCAGATTTTTGACCTCAATTTGTGTTAGTTTACGTAGGTAGTGTATCTAGAATTTTGTCCATTTCCACTAGGTTTTCAAATTTGTTGGAATATAGTTTTTCATAGTGTTCTGTTATGATTCTTTTTATTTCCGTTGGGTGTGTTGTAATGTCCTCCATATAGTTTCTTATTTGGATTATTTGTATCCTCTCTTGTTTTTCTTTAGTCAGTTTGCCTAATGGTTTGCCGATTTTGTTGATCCTTTCAAAGAACCAGCTTTTAGTTTTGTTGATTCTATTGTTTTTCTATTCTGTATTTCATTTATTTTTGCTCTGATCTTTATTATTTCCCTTTTTCTGGTGTCTGTGGGCTACTTTTGATGGTATCTTTCTATTTGTTTGAGTTGTATGGCTAATGTTTTGATTTTTTTCCTTTCTTCTTTTTTGATGTGTGTGTCTGTTGTTGTAGATTGACCTCTGAGCAGTACCTTTGCTGTGTCTGAAAGGTTTTGGTATGTTGTGTTTTTATTCATGTTTGATTTTAGGAATTTTTTTATTCCACCTTTGATTTCTTCTATTTCCCAGTGGTTTTTAAGCAAAGGTGTTATTTAGTTTCCATATATTTGATTTTTTTTAGTTGTTCTTCCTATTATTAATTTCTACTTTGATGGTGTTGCAATCAGAAAGGATGCTTTGTGTTATCTCAATGTTTTGGATTTTGTTGAGGGTTACTTTGTGGAGAACGTTCCATGTGTGTTCAAAAAGAATGTGCACTTTGCTGCTGTTGGGTGGAGTATTATATGTCTATGAGTCAAGTTTGTTGATTATGGCCTTTACATCTTCTGTACCTTTGTTGAGTTTCTTTCTAAATGTTCTGTCCTTTACCAAGAGTGGTGTGTTTAAGCCTCCTTCTGTTATTGTGGAACTGTCATTTTCTCTTTTCAGTGCTGTTCGAGTTTGTTTTATGTATTTAGAGCCCTGTCACTGGGCATGCAGATATTTATTATGATTATGTCCTCATGGTGAATTGTCTCTTTAGTCATTATATAATGTCATTTTTTGTGTTTTATGCTGGATTTTGTTTTAAAGTATTTTATCTGAGATTAGTGTTGCCACTCCTGTGCCTTTTTTGTTGCTGTTTGCTTGATACATCTTTTCCATCCTTTCATTTTTAATGTATTTATGTCTTTGTGTCTAAGATGTGTCTCTTGCAGACAGCATGTTAATGGGTCCTGTTTTTTTCATCCATTCTGTCACCCTCTGTCTCTTTATGGGTGCATTTTAGCCGTTTATGTTCAGTGTGATTATTGATAGGTGTGAGTTCATTGCTGTCATTTCGAAGTGCTTTTCTTGTGGTGCTGACATTTTCTTTGTTCCTCTTACTCTTCTGTCTTGAATTCCTTTTGTTTGTGGAATTATTTTTCATTTCTTTTGTTTTTGTAGATTATGTGCTTAATGAGACTTTGTGGTCTTCTTTATTTTGATATTTGTTAACTTTCTTTATGGTACCTTGAAACTTACCCCTGTCATCCTAAGTTTAATCCAGTCTTTTATTACTTAACATCACCTTGACTTCCTCTCCATTTGAAAGTTCTATACCTACACTGTTTATTCCCTCTTTTATTGTTCCGACATTGTTGTCATTTACATATTGATTACTCTGGTTCTCTGTTGTAAATTTTTTAGTTTTGTTTTATCCTTGAGAGTTCATTACCTAGGTTGGTATCTGGCTGATGCTGTCTTATGTCCTAGATTCAGGTTGTTGTCTGATGTTGTTGGTTGTCTAACCAAAGGACTTCCTTTAATAATTCTTACAAGTTTGGTTTGGTTTTTACATATTCCCTTAATTTCTGCTTATCCGGAAATGTCCTAATTTCACCATCATATTCGAATGTGTGTTTTGCAAGGTATATTATTCTTGGTTGGCAATTTTTTCTTTTTATATGTGTCATCCCATTGCCTTCTAGCCTGCTTGGTTTCTGCCAAGTAATCAGAGCTTAGTCTTATGGTTTCCCCTTTGTATAATGTAACTTCTCATTTTTCTCAAGTTGCTCTCAGGATTCTTTCTTTGGTTTTAGCAAGTGTGATTATGATGTGTCTTTGTGACTTTCTTTTGGGGTCTATCCTATGAAGGATTCATTGAACTTGTTGGATGGTTGGCTTTTCATCTTTCATGATATTAAGGAAATTTTCTGTCAGCAAATCTTCAATAATCTTCTCTGTGTTTTCTGTTTTCTTCCCCTATTCTGGAACTCCGATCCCATGCAAATTTTTGGTTTTGATTATGTCTAACATCGTTCTCAGGGCTTCTTCATTTTCCTTTATTCTTTTCTCTTATTATTCCCCAAACAAATTGGTATCTGAGGATCTGTCTTCAATTTCATTGATCCTGTCTTCCATTGTTTCAAATTTGCTCCTAAAACCTTCCATTGCACTGTCCATTTTTGAAATCTTGTTTATCTTTTGGATTTCTAATTGCTGTTTTCGTATGATTTCTAGTTGTTTATTTACTTTGACTTTTTTTTCTTCATCTGTTGGACAACCCAGAATATTAAGAGTTTTGGATTACTATCAGGTAGTTCCAGTGCCTTTTTTTCTACCAGAAGGCCATCTGTTGTTTTATTTTGGTCGCTTTCTGGAGCCATCCTCTCCTGTTTTTGTTTTTTTTTTTTAAATGTTTTGATGTTGTCTGCTGTCTTTGGAACATTCAGGAATTAGTTTCTTCATTTATTTATTTTGGATTTAAATGTTTTGTCCCGCTTTTTTGTTTTGTTTGGTTATGTCTGGGCAGGAGGGCTGAACATGTTTTGTGGCTTGCTCACCTGTGGGCATGATACTTCTCACCACCTTCTCCAGGTGGGAAGGGCCAATCACTCAGCTGTCGCGCAGTAGGGTGGGTCCAGTGGGGGTGAGGCATGGGAATGGGTAGTTTGCAGCATAAACTGGAGTCAGGTGAGCCCTTTAAAAACAGTCTAGAGGTGAGGGACTTGAAGCAGCACTCTTTAGCTGATGCTGGACTTGAAGAAGCATGCTTCCATGAGTTCTACAGCTGGAAGGAAATGGTATCTCTAACAACTTGAGTTTACTAGCAAATCTTTTTCTAGTATAGTACAAAAGTACAAACATCTTCTTGAGAAACAGGTAATCATGAGCTAGTCTGTTTTATAATGTAATAATCTTTATCTGTGCTATTTCAGAGACAGTATATATGCATAGCCAATAAAACACAGGTAGAAAATTGACTATGCAAAGGCATTCAACTGTGTGGATCATAGCAAATTATGGATAACATTGCAAGAATGGGAATTCCAGAATACTTAATTGTGCTCATAAGGAAACTGTACATAGATCAAGAGGCAGTTGTTCCAACAGAACAAGGGAATACTGAGTGGTTTAAAATCAGGAAAGGTGTGTGTCCGGGTTGTATCCTTTCACTGTACGTATTCAATCTGTATGCCGGGCAAATAATCTGAGAAGCTGGACTATATGAAGAAGAACACGGCATCAGGATTGGAGGAAGACTCATTAACAACCTCCGTTATGCAGATGACACAACCTTAATTGCTGAAAGCGAAGAGGACTTGAAGCACTTACTGATGAAGATCAAAGACTACAGCCTTCAATATGGCTTACACCTCAACATAAAGAAAACAAAAATCTTCACAACTGGGCCAATAAGCAACATCATGATAAATGGAGAAAAGATTGAAGTTATCAAGGATTTCATTTTTCTTGGATCCACAATCAATGCCCATGGACGTAGCAGTCAAGAAATCAAATGATGTATTGCATTGGGCAAATCTCCTGCAAAAGACCTCTTTAAAGTATTAAAAAGCAAACATGTCACTTTAAGGACTAAGGCGCACCTGACCAAAGCCATGATATTTTCAATCACCTCATATGCATGTGAAAGCTGGACAATGAATTAAGAAGACCGAAGAAGAATTGATGCCTTTGAATTATGCTGTTGGCAAAGAATATCAAATATACTATGGACTGTCAGAAGAACAAACAAATCCGTCTTGGAAAAAGTATAGCCAGAATGCTTATTAGAAGCGAGGATGGCGAGACTTCATCTCACATACTTTGGACATGCTTTCAGAAGGGACCAGTCCCTGGAGAAGTACATCATGCTTGGTAAAGTAGAGGGTCAGAGAAAGAGGAAGACCATCAACAAGAAAGATTGACACAGTGGCTGCAACAGTGGGCTCAAGCATAGCAATGATTGTGAGGATGGCACAGGACTGGGCAGTATTTTGTTCTGTTGTACATAGGGTCACTGTGAGTCAGAACTGATACCATGGCACCTAACAACACAACACATTATTAACAGAGCCATCTTTTCTAACATTATTTGTAATGTTAAAAAACATTTTTTAAGATAGTTTAAAACAATGTTAGTAAAAAAAAAAAAAAAAATTTTTTTAAACCAAGGATATCATGGCTGTTTTAGAACAGCTAATTAATGTTCCCTTTGTCAATGGACCCTGATTTGATAGCAGTTTAGTCAGTTATTTGATGGGCTTCCGTCTTTATTTTTCTCATATTTTAAATTTTCCTTTTGGGTAATTGGTTATGTTTAGATACACAAAGAACAGCATAAACTGTGAAAGAAGAACAAGTCCAGTCTGCAAGTGGAAAACAAACTTATTATTTGTCTGTGGTTGACAAAAAACGTTTCAAAGACAGTGAACAAAAACGAGAATTCCATAGCCCACAAGGGCTTGCCATAATTTCCTATTGAAACATAAAAGTTCTCTCTATGGTCACCCTCCTCTCAATCAAAAGACAATCTCAAAGTTTTTCTTGATCTAAAATATGGTTGTTCATTGTTTATTTACATAGGTGCAACAATAATGGTAATTTATCATATAGCCTTTTAAAATTGCTTTGCTGGAAGTTTTCATAAGGAACTTCAGATTAAACTTGTAAAAGCTTCTCGAGACTTAGAAGCCAACCCAAGAATTTGTCTCAGATTCCATCTATAGTACACACAGATTTGGGTGAGTTTCTCTCTTTTTGAGGCCCCAAAATATCCTAAAGTTTCTCGGCCTGCCAGGAAGTAACCTTCTTTACTCACCTGTAAGGCTGGGAACCTGGTAAGACTTTGTAAGCATTGACTCCATAAAGTCAGTCTTAGTTCCTTAAAAGTATCTGATCATATCTGAGTCTCTGAACACCATTCTCAAATATGATGCTCCAGTCAAAGCTGGTTATATAACTGAGATTTCCAATTATGCCCTGTTAACAAGGGGGAAAGATTCTTATTGAATTTATGCAAATATAAATAAAAAATAAGATCACTCATTCAGAGTTTTCCAATTCTGGAGGGATCAAGGGGAAAGAAATGATAAATGTTTTATGCATGTGTGCATAAACCTAGTCTATTAAATTATTATCAGTTATAGTTTAGGAGAAAAGAGAAAATCATTTATTATATCCAGAAAACAGAATATGACAACATCAGTAATATCCCCCCACATAAAACCCATAATAACCTTTTAGTCCACTCAGTCTTGTAATTTTTTTCCCTGTTCCATTTGTCCTGATCAGCAGTTGTGAACTCATCAGGTTCTCCACAAGAGTTCTGGAAATCTTGATTCAGTTCAGTGGTATGAGCAGTGCCATTTAGAAGTCTGAGTTCAAGTATCTGGCATAGTCTTTTCTATGGGTCCCTTTTGTTGAAAAACTCTAGCCTGTGGTTTATTGTAGTCACCTTCAGGACATTATCAAAGTAAGAACTACCTGCAGATAATAATACTTAAAAATAGCCATGGTTAACTTATTACTAGTAATAACTTCTACCAGTGAAAGACCTGATGAGAATTCATCACAAAAGTAATGCAAAGCAAAATTAAAGTCAACCCAAAATAAAAACTTTAGATAAAATATCTCTAAACATAGTGATTAACCTTATTTCCTAATTTTTTTTAATGGTTGGCCATAATCCTTAATGAGAAAAAAAAAAAAAACTTTAGATACATAATGATCCTGAGACCTATTAAAATATGAATTTAAAACCTATAGTTAGGATATACCAAGAATTTACCAGGATTATCAAGTTTCTAAACATCTGAATATTTATAAAACCCTGGAGCTAAGTGAAGTAAATCCTCAGTTGAAACCTATTGACTTCGATGCTACTACATATAAGTTTAAGAATAAAGTTGCAACCAAGTTACCAATTAAAAAATCTTATTGTCTAATATCAAGCAAAACATAAGAGTCACTGACATTCATACACATTTTTAACCAAAAGAGCTGGTGGCTCTCTAGCCGAGTAGCGCAGCTTGGCCCGTCAGGAAGGGGTGGAGGTGGCATATGGCACAGAAGGGTGAGGGGTGGGAAAGCATGTTTCTCTGGTTACTGGTGCTCTGTCTCCTGTTGGGCTCTGTGAAGTTGCTTTCTCGTACTCCCCATCCAGGATTGTTGCTGGTTGTGTTCCAAGATGGTGATGCTGTGCTGTGTTAGTTGGCAGGGGACATCCACTCCATATCTCTCCTCGTTCTCTGTTTTCCACCATTTTCTTTTTCCATTTGGTGTTTGATCTAGTTCTTTATTCCTTCATTTGATGCTTAGGGTCATAGGATTGATATCTGTATCTGTTTTGCTTAGTTTTTTGGGTCTTTGCTGCAGAGGGTTGGTGTGATGCATCTGTCTACAGTGCCATGTTGGCTCTGCCTCTCTTTAAAAAAATTTTTTTTTAATTGATATGTTAAGGATGAGAAAAATGGAATCACACAATAGGCCCAATTAAGAGAAGGCAAAAAAGAAAAGTGGAAGAAAAAAAGGCAAAAAGAACAAGGCCAAAAAATAGAAAACAATTACAAATGTGGTAGATATTAATGCACTGTATCAGTAATCACTTTAAATGTGAACAGTCTAAATGTGCCGATTAAAAGACAGAGAGATTATTAGAGTAGATTAAAAAAAAAAAGATCCAATGACATGTTGTCTACAAGCAGCCCACCTTAAATATATGTTAACACAGATACATTAACAGTAAAGAAATGGAGAAAGACATACCATGTTAACATTAATCAAGACAAAGCATATTTCAGTCCAAGGAAAATTATCAGGAATAAAGAGGGGCATTAGATAATGTCAATTCTCCGGGAATAATATAACCCTAATGTGTATATGCTTAACAACAGAGCATCAAAATACACAAGGCAAAAGCTGATAGAATTGCAAGGAGAAAAAGACAAATCCACTGTTATAGCTGGACACTTCAACACTCCTTTCTTAGCAATTGACAGATCCATCACACAGAAAACCAATAAGAATATAGTTGAATTGAACAGCACTGTCAATTAGCTGGATCTAATTGACATTACTAGGATACTGCATCCAACAACAGTAGAATACAACATTCTTCTCATGCTCATATGGAACATTCACAAGATTCACAACCTAGGCCATAAAACACACCTTACCAAATTTAAAAGGATATATAAAATATGCTCTCAGACCACTTACTGATGAAGGCAAATGACTGCAGTGTTAGAATGGATTATACCTAAATATGAAGAAAATGAAAATCCTCACAATGGGACCAATAAACAGCATCATGATAAATGAAAACACTGAAGTTGTTAATTATGTCATTCTACTTGGATCAACAATTAATGTCCATGGAAACAGGAGTGAAGAAATCAAATGACAGATTTCACTGGGAAAATCTGCTGCAAAAGACATCTTCAAAGTTTTAAAAAACAAAGCTGTCACTGTGATGACTAAGGTGTGCGTGATTCAAACCATATTCTTTTCAGTCACCTCATGTGCATGAAAAAGCTGAACAATAAAAAAAGGAAGACAGAAAAAGAATTGATGGAATAGAATTGTGGTGTTGTTGAAGAATAGAAGAAATACGACCAGAATGTTCATAAGAATTGAGGATGACTTACTTTCTTTGGACAAATCAGGAAAGTCCAGTTGCTAGAAAAGGACATTACGTTTGGTAGTTGTTGTTAGGTGCCGTCGAGTTGGTTCCGACTGATAGCAACCCTATGCACAAGAGAACGAAACACTGCCTGGTCCTGAGCCATCCTTACAATCGTTATGTTTGAGCTCTTTGTTGCAGTCCACCTCGTTGAGGGTAATGGATGTTTGCAGCTGTTACTTCTTATTTTGAGTCACACCACATCAGCAAATGAAGGTCCCGAAAGCTTTACTCCATCCATGTCATTAAGGTCGACTCTACTTTGAGGAGGCACCTTTTCCCCAGTCATCTTTTGAGTGCCTTCCAACCAGAGGGGCTCATCTTCCAGCACTATATCAGATAATGTTCCGCTGCTATTCATAAGATTTTCACTGGCTAATGCTTTTCAGAAGTATAGTGCTGGGTCCTTCTTCCTAGTCTGTCTTAGTCTGGAAGCTCAGCTGAAACCTGTCCATGGGTGACCCTGCTGGTATCTGAATACCGGTGGCACAACTTCCAGCATCACAGCAACACACAAGCCCCCACAGTACGACAAACTGACAGACACGTGGGGGATGTTTGGTAGAGAGTCTGCAAAAATGAAAACACTTTCAATGAGATGGATTGACACAATAGTCACAACAATGTACAAGCATACTTTGTTTTATTGCACTTTGCAGATATTGCATTTTTTTTACAAATTGAGGATTTGTGGCAACCCGGCATCCAGCAAGTCTATCAGTGCCATTTTTCCAATAGCATGTGCTCACTTTGTGCCTCTGTCATATTTTGATAATTTTTGCAATATTTCAAGCTTTTTCACTGTTGTTGTATCTGTTATGATGACCTGTGATCAGTGATCTTTGATGTTGTTATTGTAACTGGGGCACCCTGAACCACACCCGTATAAGAGGCCAACTTAATAAATGCTGTGTATGTTCTAACTGCTCCACTGACTGGCCATTTCCCCCATCCCTCCTGCTCTCCTCCAGCCTCCCTACTCCCTGAGGCATGGCAATATTGAAATTAGGCCAGTTAATAATCCTACAAGGGCCTCCAAGTGTTCAAGTGAAGGAAAGAGTTGTATATCTCTCACTTTACATCAAAAGCTAGAAATGATGAAGATTAGTGAGGAAGGGATGTGAAAAGCTGAGATATGCGGAAAGCTAGACCTCTTTTGCCAAACAGCCAAGTTGTGAAAGCAAAGGAAAAATTCTTGAAGGAAATTAAAAGTGTTACTCCTGTGAACACGCAAATGATAAGAAAGCAAAACAGCCTTGTTGCTGATATGGAGAAAGTTTTAGTGATCTGGATAGCGGATCAAACCAACCACAACATTCCCTTGAGCCAAAGCCTAATCCAGAGCAAGGCCTTAACTCTCTTCAATTCTATGAAGGCTGGGAGAGGGGAGGAAGCTGCAGAAGAAAAGTTTGAAGCCAGGGGAGGCTGGTCCATGAGGTTTAAGGAAAGAAGCCGTCTCCATAACATAGAAGTGCAAAGTGAAGCAGCAAGTCATCCAGAAGCTCTAGCTAAGATAATTAATGCAGGGGGCTACACCGAAAAACAGGCCTTCAGTGTAGATGAAACAGTCTTATTTCGGAAGAAGATGCCATCGAGGACTTTCATAGCTAGAGAGGAGACGTTAATGCCTGGCTTCAAAGCTTTAAAGGACAGGCTGACTCTCTTCTTAGGAGTGAATGCAGCTGGTGATTTTAAGTTGAAGCAAATGCTCATTTACCATTTTGAAAATCCTACCGCCCTTAAGAATTCTGCTGAATCTACTCTGCCTGCGCTCTATAAATGTAAAAACAAAGCCTGGAAGACAGCACATCTGTTTACAACATGGTTTACTAAATATTTTAAGCCCACTGTTGAGACCTACTGCTCAAAAAAAAAAAAGATTCCTTCCAAAATATTACTGCTCATTGACAAGGCACCTGGTCACCTAAGGGCTCTGATGGAGATGTACAAGGAGATTAATGTGTTTTTTTCATGCCTGCAAACCAGGTTTGGTTTAACACAACATCCATTCAGCAGCCCATGGATCAGGAGTAATTTTGACTTTCAAGTCTTATTACTTAAGAAATACATTTCATAAGTGATTCCTCTGATGGATCTAAAATCCATTGCTGTCAAGGAGATTCCAACTCATTGCAGCCCTATGGATCTGGGCAAAGTAAATTGAAAACCTTCTGGAAATGATTCACCATTCTAAATGCCGTTAAGAACATTTGTGATTCATGGAAGGACATCAAAATATCAACATTAATAGGGGTTTGGAAGAAGTCGATTCTAACACACATGGATGACTTTGAAGGGTTTGAGACTTCAGTGGAGGAAATAACTGCAGGTGTGGTGGTAATAGCAAGAGAACTAGAACTAGAAGTGGAGCCTGAAGATATGACTGAATTGCTGCAATCTCATGACAGAAGTTTAACGGTTGAGGAGTTGTTTCTTATGGATGAGCAAAGAAAGTGGTTTTTTGAGAAGAAATCTGGTGAAGATGCTGTGAACATTGTTGAAAAGACAACAAAGGGTTTAGAATATTACATAAACTTAGTTGATAGGGCAGGAGCAGGGTTTGAGAGCATTGACACCCAATTTCAAAAGAAGTTTTACTGTGGATCAGATGCAGCCAAACAGGATTGCATGCTACAGAGAAACCTTTCATGAAAGGAAGAGTCAATCAGTGTTGTCTTATTTTAAGGTATTGCCACAGCCATCCCAACCTTCAGCAACCACCACTCTGATCAGTCGGTAGCCATCCACATCGAGGCAAGACCCTCCACCACCAAAAAGATTACGACTCACTGAAAGCTCAGATGATGGTTAGCATTTTTATCAATAAATATTTTTTAATTAAGGTGCATAAAAAATTTTTTTTCAGACATAATGCTATTGCACATTTAATAAATTACAATATGGTATAAACATAACTTTTACATGCACTGGGAAACCAAAAAATTTGTATGATTCACTTTATTTCAATATTCGCTTTAATGTGCTGGTCTGGAACTGAACCTACAATATCTCTGAGTCATGCCTGTGGTCTAACATACCAATGATGGTGAAGATGGCACAGGACTGGGCAACATTTCATTCTGTTACACACAAGGTCACCATGAGACAGATGACTCAATGGCAACTAACAACTGTAAGCTTCTTGAGGACAAGTATTACACCCCAGAAGTTAACAGTGGGCATTCATTTTTTTCTTCCCAGTATCACTTTTTTCATATGCTCCTTAAGTTACTTTTCTTCAACAAAATTATAATTAAAAGCAACAACTAAAACTAAAGATGTTTGAGGTGTGAATGGAATTTCCATATGTTTGGTACCATCGTACGGTGTACAACCTGAAAATTCATATGGGGTTGCTCTTAGTTTATCTGGACATGTTTGAAATATAAAAGTTGACTGATCACAAGCTGTTTATGTGTAGGATCAAAGAAAGAGCCTTCTGAAAAAGGACTATCAATAAGATAGAGAGTCAAAACACATCTGTTACGTAACAACAATATCGTCTTATAAATTATTGAAAACCACATGCAGAAGGGTTTTTCTAAAACAGTGTTTGTTTTCTCAGTTAACAGTATCTATAGGTAGAACTTCTCCTTGATTGTTTACATTGTTTCTTCAATTCAGCTGACAGTTTTTCTAGGAGCCTTATTCTGATTTTTGTTGCGTTCTGGCCTCTGTGATTTCTAATGAGAAATCTGCTGTTTTTCAAATTGTTTTTTCCCTATAGGTAAGATGTTTCTTTCTAGGTGTTTTCAAGTGTTTTCTTGGTCTTTAGTTTTCAAAAGTTTAGTTTCGATGTGCTTTGACATAGACTTCTTTGGGTTTATCCTATTTAGGGTTCTCTCAGATTCTTAAATCTATGGATTTATATCTTTGCCAAACTTGGAAAATCTCCAGTCATTATTTCTTTGAATATTTTTAGCCCTTCCTTTCTTCTCTCTTTCTGCATCTTTGATAGCATAAATGTTAGACCTTTTGTAATAGTCCCACAGGTCCTTGAGGCTCTCTTCATCTTCTTCCATTCTATTTTCTCTCTGTTTTTTTTCAGAGTAGGTAATATCAAGCTTGCTGATTCTTTCTTTTGGCTTCAGTTTTTGTATTTTTTAGTTATGAAATTTGCACTGTTTTCTTTTTACATTTTATATTTCTTTGCTGAGACTGTCTTTCCTTGCCGTAAGTTTCTATTTTTTCATTTGTTTCAATTGTTTGTAATTGCTCACTGAAGCATTTTTACGATAATTACTTCCAAATCCTTGTCAGTTAATTCCAATATTTGTAGCATCTCAGGGTTGGCATCTGTTGATTGTCCTTTCTCATTTAGGATGAGATTTTCCTAGCTCTTTGTATGACAAGTGCTTTTTCAATGTATCCTGAACATTTTGGGTTCAGGAGGCTCTGGATCTTATTTATATTTTCCCTTATAGAATGCTCCCTCTGAAAATGCACTTGGAGGGAAAGAGGGACATTGCCTCATTACTGCTAGATGGTGGTGGATGTCCAGGTTCTCAGTCTCTGTTGATATCCCAGAGGGGAGGGCACTTCATATCTGCTATTTAGGTGTGGAAGTTCAGGCTCCTGACTAGGCCTCTGCTGACACCATGTTGACTGGAATGTTGAGATGTCCAAGTGGCATCTGCTAGCACTGCAGAATGGAGGCCTTGTTACTGCATGGTGGGGACTCTAGCCTTCTCTGAAACCCACTGGTGTGGGGGCAGGGTTTAGGGAGGTGCCTCATTACAGATGGGTAAGATTGGAAATATATGATGTCCACTTGGCTTTTGTTGCTGAGGGCATATGTGTATAAAAGAGGTTTAGTGGCAGACAAATCCCTTATTGGTCACTTCTCCTATGACACAGGTATCTCGTTTTCTCTGGTATAGGAGAATATTTTTATCCACTTAGTTCAGCTGTAGACAAACCTTTTTTTTATCTACCTCTTCTGAGACAGAGGTGTCTCCACTTCTGCTTAGGTGAATGAAACAATTTATGAAAAGGAACCTCCCTGGCAGATTTCTGAGGAAACTACAATGGGTAATAAGAACTTTTCCCGAGAGGAAATGAAAAAGGACTGTGCTAAAAAAAATGCTTCTAATTAATAGTTATCTCATGGACTCCTAAATCTAAAAGTTAAATTAGAATTACTGGCCAAGAATCTCCTTAAAACAGAAACTACTTAATGTTAATATTTTATCACATTAGTGTTTATTATATTTATTCTATGCAGTTTTTATTCTTTATTAGTCTTTATTCTATGCAGTTTTTATATAGCTGAAATTACCTTGTTGTTGTTGTTAGGTGCCGTTGAGTTGGTTCCAACTCATAGCGACCCCATGTACAATAGAAGGAAACACTGTCCGATCCTGTGCCATGCTAAAAATCATTGCTATGTTTCAGCCCATTGTTGTAGCCATTGTGTCAGTCCATCTTGTTGAGGGTCTTCTTTTTCACTAATCCTCTACTTTACCAAGAATGATGTCCTTTTTCAGGGATTGATCCCTCCTGATAACATGTCCAAAGTATGTGAGACGAACTCTTGTCATCCTTGCTTCTAAGGAGAATTCTGGCTGTATTTCTTTCAAGACAGATTTGTTCATTTTTCTGGCAGTCCATTGTACATTTGTACATTCAATATTCTTTGCCAACATCGTAATTCAAAAGCATCAATTCTTCTTCAGTCTTCCTTATTATTCATTGTCCAGCTTTCACATGCATATGAGGCAATTGAAAATACCATGCCTTGGGTCAGACGCACCTTAGTCCTCAAAATGACATCTTTGCTTTTTAATATTTTAAAAAGGGCTTTTGCAGTAGATTTGCCCAATGCACTACATCATTTGATTTCTTGACTGCCGCTTCCAGGGATTTTGATTGTGGATCCAAGTAAAATGAAATCCTTGACAACTTCAGTCTTTTCTCTATTTATCATGATGTTGCTTATTGGTCCAGTTGCGAGGATTTTTGTTTTCTGTATGTTGATGTGTAATCCATGCTGAAAGCTGTAGCCTTTGATCTTCATAAGTGCTTTAAGTCCTCTTCACTTTCAGCAAGCAAGGTTGTGTCATCTGCATTACACATGTTGTTAATGAGTCTTCCTCCAATCCTGATGCCCTGTTCTTCTTCATATAGCCTCAAATTATTTGCCCAGCGTACAGACTGAATAGGTATGGTGAAAGAATACAACTCTGACCCACACCTTTCCTGACTTTAAATCACGCAGTATCCCTTTGTTCTGTTCAAACGACTGCCTCTTGATCTATGTACAGGCTCCTCATGAGCACAGTTAAGTGTTCTGGAATTCTCATTCTTTGCAGTGTTATCCATAATTTGTTATGGTCCACACAGTTGAATGCCTTTGCATAGTCAATAGAACACAGATAAATATCTTTCTGGTATCCATCTGATATCAGCAATGATATCTCTTGTTCCATGTCCTCTTCTGAATTTGGTTTGAATTTCTGGCAGTTCTCTGTCAGAAACAAGCTGCAACCGCTTTTGAATCATCTTCAGCAAAATTTTAGTTGCGTGTGATATTAATGATATTGTTCAATAATTTCCACATTCTGTTCGATCATCTTTCTTTGGAACGGTCATAAATGTGGATCTCTTCCAGTCAGTTGGCAAGGCAGCTGTCTTCCAAGTTTGTTGGCATAGATGAGTGAGCACCTCCAGCACTGCATCCATTAGCTGAAACATCTCAATCGGTGTTCTGTCAATTCCTGGAGCCTTGCTTTTTGCTGATGCCTTCAGTGCAGCTTGGACTTCTTCCTTCAATACCATCAGTTCTTGATGATATTCTACCTCCTGAAATTATCTTATAGATTATATATTTTCCAAATATTACACCATAAATTGCCTCTCAAATCATTTGACCATGTTTTACAAAAAAATTATCATTTAATAGAAGATACAATTGAAAAAACTTATATGTGAAACCGAAATAGCAGTGTTATAAATTGTGTAATACAAAAATTCATTGAATATAATAATTTCAAAGGGAGGCACAGAATATCAATGTTGTTTAGATTTTTTAGAAAAGGCTTGAAAGTAGAATTTGATCTTGACTTAGTAAGTTACTATAATTTAGTCCAATGGTGAAAAGTGACAGTCTTGGCCACGGCACTAGCATGAGCAAAATTATAAATCAGAAGTGAGTGTACACTGTAAGGAGCACATGTTGTTGTTACTAGTTTATGCCTAATTGGTGCTGACTCATGGTGACCTTATGTATAACAGAATGAAACATTCCCGGTCCTGCACAGTCTTCATGATCATTGATTTGTCTGAGTCGATTGTGTGGCTATTGTGCCAATCCATCTTATTGAAAGTTTCCATCATTTTTGGTGATCCTCTACTTTACCAAACATAGGATGGGGCCAAGGAGATTATTCTATTCCGATTATATTGAAATCAGAAATACAGTTGTATAGAAATGGTGGAGCCAGAGCAAGGTAGCTTTGAGAGCTATTTTCTGTAGAACTGAAAGATCCTTGTTGCTAAGCAGCGAAATCTAGAACTTAATCACCTGAGAGACAAAGGGGCAAGGGCTTGTGTTTCCTTCATTATTTTAAGTCTCAATTACAAATCTTTGTTCATTAGTAAGAGTGGTACTATGAAGAGGACCATAGACAGAAAGGTCCGTGAAAGCCATTGTTTCGTCTCCTGGTAAGTCAAATTCATCAAGTTTGGCTCTATACACGAGTTGGTAGTCAGAGTAGGATATGAAATAGTGTGAAGTCTCTTAATTTTTGTTTTGTTTCTTTTTTAAGGATGAGAGAGACTTGAACATGGTCATGTATTGCATACAGGGTGACCAACCTTTCTAGTTTGCCTAGGACTGAGGGGGTTTCTGGGATGTGGGATTTTTAGTTTCAAAACCAAAACTGTCTAGGGCCAACCAGGATACAAAACAGGTAAAATAGGAAAAGATGAAGATACAGTTGAGAGTAGGGAAAAGTGATAAAATCAGCCCTCAAGTGGGTGGGGAGATGTTACGTGGAAGAGAAGGTGAAGGGCTATTACCAGAATCTGAGGGTGGATCACTTTTCCATTGAGAATTGAGTGGGGAGTAGGGAACAGAAGAGAGTTAGGGATTGGGTTGGGTATAGATTCTCTTTCTCTCTCTCTCTCTTTATACATATATATATATATATATATATATATATATATATATATATATATATATATATATAACTGTGTTATAGTGTAAGAAGTCCATTTTATATTATGACCCAGTAGACACACACACACAAAATTTTTGGCACCTTGTATGCAAAAGTTGCTAAGGATTTGCTAAGGATGCTCTTTGACATTTTATGTATCCTATTTCCTTAAAGAAAAAATCTGCAGGTCACGACCCACTAAATTGATTCTATGACTCACTAACAGGTCAGACCTCCCACGTGTCTGTCAGTTTGTTATACTGTGGGGGCTTGCGTGTTGCTGTGATGCTGGAAGCTATACCATCAGTATTCCAGCTCCCAGGTAGGAAGGCACTCAAAAGAAGACTGGGAAAGAGCTATCGCCTCAAAGTAGAGTTGACCTTAATGACGGTGATAGAGTCAAGCTCTCGGGACCTTCATTTGCTGATGTGGCATGACTCAAAATGAGAAGAAACAGCTGCACACATCCATTAATAATTGGAACATGGAATGTACAAAGAATAAATCAAGGAAAATTGTAAATTGTCAAAAATGAAATGGAATGCATAAACATCAGTATCCTAGGCATTAAAAAAATGAGCTGAAATGGAATGGTATTGGCCATTTTGAATTGGACAATCATATGGTCTACTATGCCGGGAATAACAACTTAAAGAGGAATGGCACTATATTCATCGTCAAAAAGACCATTTCACAGAGGTGGACCCAAGATGGTGGAATAGACAGGCGCTTTCCGCGAGCCCTCGTTACAACAAAGACCCAAAAAAACAAGTGAAGTGAGTATATTTGTAACACGCTAGGAGCCCTGAGCATCAAAGGCAAGCTTAGATGATGAACTGAGGGGTGGGGGTGGAAGAGACCGTCCAGAAGTGGAGAGGAGTTACCAGCACTGAATCGCAGAGAGCCCTCAGACACCATACCTGGAGTAGTGGTGGCGACAGCAGCCTGGTACTAGCGTTCAGCCACAGTTTCCTCAGGGAGAAGCAGCCAGCTGCACAGCCTATTCACACCTCCGGAACCTGAGAAGAATGGCACTCTCGGCAACAGCTAAGTACTTGAGTATATTTTACTGCGTTCCCCCCACCCCCAAGCCGGCTTCAGTGGCTGAATCCCTGGGCCTGAGATAGGACCTGTTGAGCACCTAGAGCCATCCTCCCGGCCTTGGGGAAGGAAAAAATTTGCAACTGCAGGGAAAAGATAATTTGCTAGCTCCATTAACTGGGGGAGCTCAGGACAGAAGCGGTTCCTGACCAGGCGTAAACTATCCATGGACCTTGAGCACCTTTACCTTCTGCATGGACATGTGTGGGCCTATTTCGGGAGAATAGGCCCTTGTTGGCAAACTCCAACCATTTCAGCTGTGCGGTGGAGAGGCAGGTGTTTGACGTTTGACATTGCTTTGCCTATTAAACAAGCTCGTCGCCTACCCACATCAGGGACCTAAGGACTGGTAGCTCCACTTATGTCACCCAGCCACCCATGACAAGGGTTCAAAGATAACTGGTACCTCCCAGTCCTTACAACCAAAAATTTGAATGCCCATGTTCCATCAGCAGAACCCACCCACCTGCACACTCTAGGGAACAGGGACGCATTTTCCTCAGTGACACTCGGGGTCAGTTCTCAGCCCCCTGCCTTGTTCAGAGCATGACGCCCCGCTGCAATCAAATACCGATATATACACCAATCACCCCTGCCCCTCTAAGACTGTAGGACAGAGTCTGTACCACACACTTGATGATCAGCTACCTGGAAACCTGAGCTGAATTCATACAAGAAAACTGAATGGACTCCTAGACTGATATACCTGATAACAGCACTAGCCAGCTGGGGACAGGACACCAGAGCTCCAAAAGGCAAAAATAATCAAGCTACCTCGCTGAAGCCACCCATAGGGGTATACCAAAACAAAACAAAGCAAGCAGCTACGAAACAGTAAGCAAGCATAAATTAATACAATAACTTATAGACGGCTTGGAGACAACAGTCAATATCAAGTCACATAAAGAAACAGACCATGATCACCTCAAGAGGCTCTCAAAACAAAGAATCCAGGGATCTTCTAGATGAAAGTGTATTCCTGGAATTACCAGATGCAGAATACAAAAGTTTAATATACAGAACCCTTCAAGACATCAGGAAGGAAATGAGACAATATGCAGAACAAGCCAAGGAACACACAGATAAAGCAACTGAAGAACTCAGAAAGATTATTCAGGAACATAATGAAAAGTTTAATAAGCTGGAAACATCCATAGACAGAGAGCAATCAGAAATTCAGAAGATTAACAATAAAATTACAGAATCAGACAACTCAATAGAAAGTCAGAGGAGCAGAATTGAGCAAGTAGGAACTAGAATTTCTGAACTCGAAGATAAATCACTTGGCACTAATATATTTGAAGAAAAATCAGATAAAAGAATTGAAAAAAATGAAGAAACCTTAAGAATCATGTAGGACTCTATCAAGAGAAATAACCTATGACTGATTGGAGTACCAGAACAGGGAGGGATAACAGAAAATACACAGAAAATTGTTGAGGATTTGTTGGCAGAAAACTTCCCTGATATTGTGAAAGATGAGAAGATGTCTATCCAAGATGCTCATCAAACTCCACATAAGGTAGATATTAAAAGAAAGTCACCAAGACATATTAAAATCAAACTTGCCAAAACAAAGATAAAGAGACAATTATAAGAGGAGCGAGGGATAAACGAAAAGTCACCTAAAAAGGAGAGTCAATAAGAATAAGCTTGGACTACTTGGCAGAAACCATGCAGGCAAGAAGGCAATGGGATGACATATTTTAAAAATTGAAGGAAAAAAACTGCCTGCCAAGAATCATATATCCATCAAAACTGTCTCTTAAATATGAAGGTGAAATTAAGACATTTCCATAAAAACACAAGTTGAGGGAATTTGTAAAAAACCAAACCAAAACTACAAGAAATACTGAAGGGAGTTCTTTGGTTAGAAAATCAATAATGTCAGGTGTCAACCCAAGACTAGAACACTGGGCAGAGCAACCAGAAGTCAACCAGACAGGGAAATCAAAAAAAAAACAAAGTAAGATTACAAAAGAAAAAAGAAAAAAAGCCTAACACAGGGTAACAGTGATGTTATTATATAAAAGAAGACAACATTAAAATAATAGAGAGGAACTAATAAATGTAATCATACACCTTCCATATGGAGAGGAAGATACGGTGATACAAAGAAATAAAAGCTAGTTATAAATTTAGAAAAATAGGGGTAAATAATAAGGTAACCACAAAGGAGACAAACTATCCTACTCATCACAATAAAATACAAGGGAAAAAAACAGACTCAGCAGAAACAAAATCAACAACAACAAATATGAGGAAAGGACAATATAGAAAGAAAATCTACTCAGCACATAAAATCAGGTGGGAAAAAGAAGCTGTCAACACACAAAACAAGACATCAAAATGATAGCACTAAATTGATACCTATCTATAATTACCCTGAATGTAAATGGACTAAATGCACCAATAAAGAGACAGAGAGTCTCAAACTGAATAAAAAAAAACAGGATCCATCTATATGCTGCCTACAAGAGACACACCTTAGACTTAGAGACACAAACAAACTAAAACTCAAAAGATGGAAAAAAATATATCAAGCAAACAACAATCAAAAAAGAGCAGGAGTGGCAATATTAATTTCTGACAAAATAGATTTTAAAGTTAAATCCATTAGAAAGGAGAAGGAAGGACACTATATAATGATTAAAGGGACAATACACCAAGAAGATATAACCATATTAGATATTTATGCACCCAGTGACAGGGCTGCAAAATACATAAAACAAACTATCAGCATTGAAAAGTGGGATAGACAGCTCCATGATAATAGTAGGAGACTTCAACACACCTCTTTCGGTGAAGGACTGGACATCCAGAAAGAAACTCAATAAAGACACGGAAGATCTAAATGCCACAGTCAACCAACTTGACCTCATAGACGTATACAGAGCACTCTACCCAACAGCAACCAAGTATACTTTCTTTCCTAGTGCACATGGAACATTCTCAAGAATAGACCACATATTAGGTCATAAGGCAAGCCTTAGCAGAATCCAAAACGTTGAAATATTACAAAGCATCTTCTCTGACCATAAGGCCATAAAAGTGGAAATCAATGACAGGAAAAGCAGGGAAAAGAAATCAAACACTTGAAAACTGAACAATACCCTGCTCAAAAAAGACTGGATTAGAGAAGACATTAAGGATGGAATCAAGAAACTCATAGAATCCAATGAGAACGAAAACACTTCCTATCAGAATCTTTGGGACACAGCAAAAGCGGTGCTCAGAGGCCAATTTATATCAATAAATGCACACATCCAAACAGAAGAAAAGGCCAAAATCAAAGAACTATCCCTACAACTTCAACAAATAGAAAGAGAGCAACAAAAGAGACCCACAGGCACCAGAAGAAAACAAATAATAAAAATTAGAGCTGAACTAAATGAACTAGAAAACAAAAAAACAATTGAAAGAATTAAGACCAAAAGCTGTTTTTTTTTAAAAATCAACAAAATTGATAAACCATTGGCCAAACTGACAAAAGAAAAACAGGAGAGGAAGCAAATAACCCAAAAAAGAAATGAGTTGGGCAATATTACAACAGACACAACTGAAATTAAAAGAATCATATCAGATTACTATGAAAAACTATACTCAAACAAATTTGAAAACCTAGAAGAAATGGATGAATTCCTAGAAACACACTACCTACCTAAAGTAACACAGAGGTAGAATGACTAAATAGACCCATAACAAAAGAAGAGATTGAAAAGGTAAAAAAAAAAAAACCTCCCAACAAAAAAAAGCCCTGGTCCGGACAGCTTCACTGCAGAGTTCTACTGAACTTTCAGAGAAGAGTTAACACCACTACTACTAAAGGTATTTCAGAGGATAGAAAAGGATGGAATACTACCAAACTCGTTCTTTGAAGCCACAATGTCCCTGATACCAAAACCAGATAAAGTCACCACAAGAAAATTATAGACCTATAGCCCTCATGAATGTAGATGCAAAAATCCTCAACAAAATTCTAGCCAATAGAATTCAACAACATATCAAAAAAATAATTCACCATGACCAAGTGGGAGTCATACCAGGTATGCAGGGATGGTTCAACATTAGAAAAACAATTAGTGTAATCCGCCACATACATAAAACAAAAGACAAGAATCACATGATTTTATCAATTGATGCAGAAAAAGCATTTGACAAAGTTCAACACTCCTTCATGATAAAAAAACTTTCAGCAAAATAGGAATAGAAGGAAAATTTTTCAACATAATAAAGGGCATTTATACAAAGCCAACAGCCAACATCACCCTAAATGGAGAGAGCCTGAAAACATTCCCATTGAGATGGGGAACCAGACAAGGATGCCCTTTATCACGACTCTTATTCAACATTGTGCTGGAAGTCCTAGCCAGAGCAGTTAGGCTAGATAAAGAAATAAAGGGCATCCAGATTGGCAAGGAAGAAGTAAAAGTATCTCTATTTGCAGATGACATGATCTTATACACAGAAAACCCTAAGGAATCCTCCAGAAAACTACTGAAACTAATAAAGAGTTCAGCAAGGTATCAGGATACAAGATAAACATACACAAATCAGTTGGATTCCTCTACACCAACAAAAAGAACATCGAAGAGGAAATCACTAAATCAATGGCATTTACAGTAGCCCCCAAGAAGATAAAATACTTAGGAATAAATCTTACCAGAGATGTGAAAGACTTATACAAAGAAAACTACAGTGCACTTCTGCAAGAAACCAAAAGAGACTTAAATAAGTGGAAGAACATACCTTGCTCATGGATAGGAAGGCTTAACATTATAAAAATGTCTATTCTACCAAAAGCAATCTATACATTTAATGCAATTCCGATCCAAATCCCAAGGACATTCGTTAATGAGATGGAGGAACAAATCACCAATTTCAAATGGAAGGGAAAGAGGCCCCGGATAGATAAGGCATTACTGAAAAAGAAGAACAAAGTAGGAGGCCTTACTTTACCTGATTTTAGAAACTGTTTTACCGCCACAGTAGTCAAAAGAGCCTGGTACTGGTACAACAAAAGATACATGGACCAATGGAACAGAATTGAGAATCCAGACATAAATCCATCCACATATGAGCAGTTGATGTTTGACAAAGGCCCCAAAACAGTTAAATGGGGGAAAAGACAGTCTTTAACAAATGGTGCTGGCATAACTGGATATCCATCTGCAAAAAAATGAAACAAGACCCATACCTCACTCCATGCACAAAAACTATCTAAAAATGGATCAAAGACCTAAATATAAAATCTAAAACGATATACATTATGGAAGAAAAATAGGGACGATGTTAGGAGCCCTAATACATGGCATAAACAGTATAGAAAACATAATAAGGAACATAGAAGAAAAACTAGATAGCTGGGAGCTCCTAAAAATCAAACACCTTTGCTCATCCAAAGACTTCATCAAAAGAGTCAAAAGACTACCTACAGACTGGGGTAAAGTTTTTAGCTATGACATTTCTAATCAGCACCTGATCTCTAAAATCTACATGATACTGCAAAAACTCAACTGCAAAAAGGCAAATAACCCAATTAAAAAATGGGCAAAAGATATGAATGGACACTTCACTAAAGAAGACATTCAGGTAGCTAACAGATACATGAGGAAATGCTCACGGTCATTAGCCATTAGAGAAATGCAGATCAAAACTACAATGAGATTCCATCTCACTCCAACAAGGCTCGAATTAATCCAAAAAACACAAAATAATAAATGTTGAAGAGGCTGTGGAGAGTTTGGAACACTTACACACTGCTGATGGGAATGTCAAATGGTACAACCACTTTGGAAATCGTTTTGGCGCTTCCTTAAAAAGTTAGAAATAGAACTACAATGTGATCCAGGAATCCCACTCCTTGGAATATATCCTAGAGAAATAAGAGCCTTTACACCCATGTAAGCAGCACTGTTATCGCAGCACTGTTTACAATAGGAAAAACATGGAAGCAACCAAGGTGCCCGTCAACGGATGAATGGATAAATAAATTACAGTATATTCACACAACGGAATACTACACATCGATAAAGAACAGTGAGGAATCTGTGAAACATTTCATAATATGGAGGAAACTGGAAGGCATTATGCTGAGTGAAATTAGTCAGTTGCAAAAGGACAAATATTGTATAAGACCCCTATTATAAGAACTTGAGAAATAGTTTAAACTGAGAAGAAAACATTCTTTTGTGGGTACGAGAGGGGGGAGGGCGGGATGGTGGGAGAGGGGCATTCACTAATTAGATAGTAGTTAAGAACTACTTTAGGTGAAGGGAAAGACAGCACACAATACAGGGGAGGTCAGCACAATTGGACTAAACCAAAAGCAAAGAAGTTTCCTAAATAAACTGAATGCTTCGAAAGCCAGCGTAGCAGGGGCAGGGGTCTGGGGACCATGGTTTCCTGGGACATCTAAGTCAATTGGCATAATAAAACCTATTAGCAAAACATTCTGCATCCCACTTTGAGGAGTGGCATCTGGGGTCTTAAATGCTTGCAAGCAGCCATCTAAGATGCATCAATTGGTCTCAACTCACCTGGATCAAAGGAGAAAGAAGAACACCAGGGATACAAGGTGATTACGAGCCCAAGAGACAGAAAGGGCCACATGAACCAGAGACTACATCATCCTGAGACCAGAAGAACTAGATGGTGCCAGGCTACAACTGATGACTGCCGTGACAGGGAACACAACAGAGAACCCCTGAGGGAGCAGGAGAGCAGTGGGATGCAGACCCCAAATTCTCATAAGACCAGACTTAATGGTCTGACTGAGACTGGAAGGACCCCAGTGGTCATGGCCCCCAGACCTTCTGTTGCCTCAGGGCAGGAACCATTCCTGAAGCCAACTCTTCAGACATGGATTGGCCTGGACAATGGGTTGGAGAGGGATGCTGGTGAGGAGTGAGCTTGGATCAGGTGGACACTTGAGACTATATTGGCATCTCCTGCCTGGAGGGGAGATGAGAGGGTAGAGGAGGTTAGAAGGTGGTGAAAAGGACTGGAAAAGAGAGAGTGGAGGGAGAGAGCGGGCTGTCTCATTAGGGGGAGAGTAATTGGGAGTGTGTAGCAAGGTGTGTATGGGTTTTTGTGTGAGAGACTGACTTGTTTTGTAAACTCACTTAAAGCATAAAAATTATTAAAAAAAAAAAAAAAGATCCATCTATACGCCGCCTACAAGAGACACACCTTAGACTTAGAGACACAAACAAACTAAAACTCAAAAAGAACATTTCAAGACCTTTTCTGAAGTACAACTCTTTCAGTGATAGGATAATATCCATACACCTACAAGGAAGACCAGTTAATACAACTATTATTCAAATTTACCCAACAACCGCTAAGGCCAAAGATGAAAAAATGGATGATTTTCACCAGCTTCTGTAGTCATAAATTGATTGAACATACAATCAGGATGCATTGGTAATTATTGGTGATTGGAATGTGAAATTGGATTGGAAACAAAGAAGGATTGGTATTTGGAAAATATGGCCTTGGTGACAGAAAAGATGCCAGAGAGCACATGATAGAATTTTGCAAGACCAACAATTTCTTCATTGCAGATACCTTTCTTTTAGCAACATAAACAGTGACTGTACATGAGGACCTCGCCAGATGGAACAGACAGGAATCAAATCAACTACATCTGTGGAAAAACTTGATGAAAAAGCTCAATATCATCCGTCAGAACAAGTCCAGGGGCCAACTGAGGAACAGACCATCAAAGCATATGCAAGTTCAAGTTGAAACTGAAGAAAGTTAGAGCAAGTCAACAAAAGCCAAAGTATGACCTTGAGTATATCCCACCTGAATTTAGGGACCAGCTCAAGAATAGATTTGACATGTTGAGCACTGATAACCAAAGACCAGAGGAGTTGTGGATTGACATCAAGGATATCATCCACGAAGAAAGCAAGAGGTCATGAAAAAGACAAGAAAGAAAAGACCAAAATGGATGTCAGAAGAGACTCTGAAACTTGCTTTTGAACGCCAAGTAGGTAAAGTAAAAGGAAGAAATGACAGTAAAAGAACTGAACGGGAGATTTCAAAGGGCAGCTCTAGAAGACTAAGTATTATAATGACATGTGCAGTGAGCTGGAGATAGAAAACCAAAAGGGAAGAACATACTCAGCATTTCTCAAGCTGAAACAACTGAAGAAAAAATTCAAGCCTCGAGTTGCAATAGTGAAGGATCCCATGGCGAAAATATTAAACAACACAGGAAGCATCAAAAGAAGATGGAAGGAATACATAGAGTCATTATACCAAAAACAATTGGTCGATGTTCAGTCATTTCAAGAGGTAGCATATGATCAGGAACCAATGGTATTGAAGGAAGAAGTCCAAGCTGCACTGAAGGCATTGGCGAAAAACAAGGCTCCAGGAATTGATGGACTATCAATTGAGATGTTTCAACAAACAGATGCAGCACTGGAAGCCCTCACTTGTCTATGCCAAGAAATTTGGAAGACAGCTACCTGACCAACTGACTGGAAGAGATCCATATTTCCCAAGAAATCCCAAAAAATCATTTCCCAAGAAAGGTGGTCCAATCAAATGTGGAAATTATCAAGCAATATCATTAATATCACACACTAGTAAAAGTTTGCTGAAGATCATTGAAAAGCAGCTGCAGCAGTACATTGACAGGGAACTGCCAGAAATTCAGGCCAGATTCAGAAGAGGACGTGGAACCAGGGATATCATTGCTGATGTCAGATAGATCCTGGCTGAAAGCAGAGAGTACCAGAAAGATGTTTGTGTGTGTTTTATTGACTATGCAAAGGCATTCAACTGTGTGGATCATAACAAATTGTGGATAACATTGGTAAGAATAGGAGTTCCAGAACACTTAATTGTGCTCATGAGGAACCTTTACATAGATCAAGAGACAGTTGTTCAGACAGAACAAGGGGATACTGATTGGTATAAAGTCATGAAAGGTGTGCGTCAGGGTTGTATTCTTTCACCATACCTATTTAATCTGTATGCTGAGCAAATAATACGAGAAGCTGGACTATATGAAGAAGAACAGGGCATCAGGATTGGAGGAAGACTCATTAACAACCTGCGTTATGCAGATGACACAACCTTCCTTGCCGAAGAGGAAGAGGACTTGAAGCACTTACTAATGAAGATCAAAGCCTTCAGTGTGGACTGCACCTCAACATAAAGAAAACAAAAATCCTCACAACTGGACCAATGAGCAGCATCATGATAAATGGAGAAAAGATTGAAGTTTTCAAGGATTTCATTTTATTTGGATCCATAATCAACAGCCATGGAAGTAGCAGTCAAGAAATCAAAAGATGCAGTGTATTGGGTAAATCTGCTGTAAAGGACCTCTTTAAAGTATTGAAGAGCGAAGATGTCGCCATGAAGACTAAGGTGCCCCTGACCCAAGCCATGGTATATTCAATCACATCATATGAATGTGAAAGCTGGACAATGAATAAGGAAGACCGAAGAAGAGTTGACGCCTTTGATTTGCGGTGTTGGCAAAGAATATTGAATATACCATGGGCTTCCAACAGAACAAATCTGTCCTGGAAGAAGCGTGGCCAGAAGGCTCCTTAGAGACAAGGATGGCGAGACTGCGTCTTACATACTTTAGACATGTTGTCCGGAGGGATCAGCCACTGGAGAAGGACATCAGGCTTGGCAGAGTACAGGGTCAGCGGAAAAGAGGAAGACCCTCAACGAGGTGGATTGACACAGTGGCTGCAACAATGAGCTCAAGCATAACAACGATTGTAAGGATGGCTCAGGGCCAGGCAGTGTTTCGTTCAGTTGTGCACAGGGTCGCTAGGAGTTGGAACCAACTCTACGGCATCTAACAACAACAACAGTATCTAGCACAATGTCCTGCACTTCATATGCTCCAAATACATAAATGTTTGTTTAATGAATAAGGAAAGACATGGATGAGGACTGCCATTCAGGCTAGGTGCCAGATGCCGAAATTTCCCGTTTTCAAAAACTAATGGTTCCCAAGAGACAGAAAAGGCCATATAAATCAGAGACTACATCAGCCTGAGACCAGAAGAACTAGATGGTGCCTGGCTACAACCGATGACTGCCCTGACAGGGAACACAGCAGAGAATCCCTGAAGCAGCAGGAGAGCAGTGGAATGCAGAACTCAAATTCTCATAAAAAGACCAAACTTAATGGTCTGACTGAGACTAGAAGGACCCCGGAGGTCATGGTCCCCAGACCTTCTGTTAGCCCAAGACAGGAACCATTCCCAAAGCCAACTCTTCAGACAGGGATTGGACTGGACTATAAGATAGAAAATGATACTGGTGAGGAGTGAGCTTCTTGGATCAAGTACACATGAGACTATGTGGGCAGCTCCTGTCTGGGAGATGAGAAGGCAGAGGGGATACAGAAGCCAGCTGAATGGACACAGAAATACAGGGTGGAGGGAAGGATTATGCTGTCTCATCAGGGGGAGAGCAACTAGGAGTATATAACAAGGTATATATAAATTTTTGTATGAGAGACTGACTTGATTTGTTAACTTTCACCTAAAGCACAATAAAAATATAAAAAAAAAAAAAACTGATGGTAAATACTTTTGAGCAAACATCAGGACTTTTCCCTGGGAATTCTAAAATACCAGTCACTCTGATGTCTTTGCCCCAGAAGACAGAGTTTCTTTCCAAGGCCTTTAATTTGCACTGATTCTCATTTTCTCTTCCGAAGGCATTTCTTTTTGTCTTTGGTATTCTCCTGCACTCAAGAACCTTGTAGCCTAATAGGATTATGAATGAAGGCGAACACAGGCATGAGGCAAGGCAGTGTATAACTTGAGATAAAGAAAGTCATAACAACCGTACAGAACAGAGTAGAACTGCCCCATTGGGTTTCCAAGGATTGGAACTGCCAACCATTTGGTTAGTAGCTGAGCTCTTAACCACTGTGCCATCAGGATTCCAAAGAAAGTCTAAAATAAATCATAAGACCAATGCAAATTGACATAAGAAGTGTTGTAGTTGTTCTTGATGTCTTCAGCTTTGACAATTTCTCAACAATTTTGCTCTCCCCATACCTATAGAAGACATTGGATTTTTGTGAATCTTTTTTCTCTTCTAAGTATTACCCTAAAAAATAAATACATTTTAAGTACCATTCAGCTATAATCCAAAGAGAATCCAAAACACTTCATCACCCTTCCCCTTTTTTTCTGTGCTTTATTGTACACAGAGATATACTATTTTTCCAGTTGCTATTGAGTTGATTCTGACTCATGGTGACTGCATGTGTGTCAGAGTAGAACTGTGCTCCATAGCCTTTTTTCTGAGGCACTTCTGGGTGGACTCAAGCCACCAACCTTTCGGTTAGCAGCTGAGTGTGTTAACTGTTTGCATCATCCGGGGACTAGGCATTACAGGGGATGCTAAAATGAGTTCAGGTCGCTGGTTGGTGCAGACAGTTTAAACTCGACTGTTAATCAAAAGATTGACAGTTTGAATCCACTCAGTGGCGCTATGAAAGAAAGTCTGGAGATCAACTTCCGTAAGATTACAGCCACTAAAAATCCTATGTAATGCAGTTCTAATCTGAAACACGTGGGGTTACCATGAGTAGGAATTGACTCGATGGCAACAGGAAGAAAAATGAGTTAAAGTTGTAAACCCTGCACTCAAAAACTGTGCAGTCTAATGGGGTTATGAATGAAGGAGAATACAGGAAAGAGACAGGTATATAACTTGAGATAAAGTCTAAAATAAATCATAAGACCGTTGGAAATTGATGTAAGACTTGTCATAGCTGTTCTGGATATCTCCAGTTTTGACAGTAAAAAGAGGCACTAGGAATAGCTGGAGCCCTGGTGGTGCAGGGGTTGAGAACTTGGCTGCTAACCAAAAGGTCAGCAGTTCCAATCTATCAGCCGCTCCTTGGAAGCTCCATGGGGAAGTTCTGCTCTGTCCTATGGGGTAGCTATGAGTCAGATTCAACTCAGCAGCAACGGGCTTGGTTTTTGGGTTTTAACAATAGTTACGGAATGACAATAGGCATCAACCAATACTGTCTTGGACAAGTTGGGATATAAAATCACCCTACTCCTAAGTCTCTTTAGCTTTGTTTAAACTTTTTACTATGGACATTTTTATACCACATGAAGAATTGAGATAATTGTATAATCAATACCAAATATTCCTCATCCAACCTAAACAATTATCAACATATGGTCAACATTATCTTATCTATACCCACACTAACTCCCCACCCCTATATATTGAAAGCAAATCCAAAGCTTTTTCTTGATTCATCAATCACTTTTACCCCACTTGACTTTCTCCCACCTTCCTTACCCAATCCCACCACCATCCTCACCCTTCTTTATATTTTCACTTTCAGCCCTGCAGCTCTGATGGTCCAGTTCCACCAGGACACAGATCCTTAAAGGTCATCCCTGCACACCGAGCAGCTCAGAGGGAGGAGTCACACCACCAGTGCCTCACACCCTGTCCTCTTTTTCTCTGGACAGATGGCTTCATAATGGCAGCTCCATAATGATGGTTGGTGAGGCTGGGGTGTACTTGAGAGTTGCTCTTATGTTGCTCTGGCTTGGGGTCTCTGACCTCTCCCATGCTGGGTCCTACCAACGCCTCAGCTCCCCAGAAGTGGTGATCCCTTTGAAGGTGACCAGCAGGGTTAGAGGCGCAAAACTTCTGGGCTGGCTTTCCTACAGCCTGCACTTTGGGGGCCAGAAATACATTGTCTACATGAAAGTCAAGAAACTCTTAGTTTCCAGACACCTCCCTGTGCTCACTTACACAGACCAACGTGCTCTCCTTGAGGATCAGCCATTTGTCCGGGATGACTGCTATTATCATGGTTATGTGGAGGGGGTCTCTGAGTCCCTGGTTGTTTTTAGTGCTTGTTTGGGGGGCTTTCAAGGAGTGTTACAAATAAATGACCTCACTTATGAAATCGAACCCATAAGGCACTCTACCACATTTGAACACCTGGTTTATAAGATAAACAGCAATGAGACACAATTCCCACCCATGAGATGTGGTTTAACAGAAGAAGAAATAGTACGCCAACGGTTAGAGTATCTAGAAGCTGAGAACTCGACTCTGAAACAAAATTCTATTGATGCCTGGTGGACCCATTCATGGTTTCTGGAGCTGGCTGTGGTAGTAGACAATGACTTCTTCATTTATTCCGAAAGCAATTTCTCAAAGGTGCAGGAGGATGTATTGCTTATTGTCAGTATAGTGGATTCTATTTATCAGCAGTTGGGTACTTATGTGATTTTAATGGGGATTGCTATTTGGAATCAAGAAAATATTTTTCCAATAATAAGCATAGAACAGGTTCTGGAGAATTTCTGTCATTGGAAACAAATCAGTCTTTCCAGGCTGCAACATGATGCTGCACATCTTTTCATAAAATATTCATTTAAAAATGTACTTGGCTTAGCATATGTTGCAGGAATTTGTCATCCTCCTATCGATTGTGGAGTTAATAGTTTCCAAGGAGACCTCTGGTCTCTTTTTGCCCTCACTGTGGCCCATGAGTTAGGTCATACTTTAGGTATGCAGCATGATGAGGAATTCTGTTTGTGTGAGCAAAGGGGTTGCATCATGAATGCTATCAGGATGGTAGCAAAGAGATTCACCAATTGCAGTTATGCTCAGTTTAGGAAGACCACTTTAAACCAAGGATCCTGTCTGCACAATTTTCCAAGACCATGGGAATTCTTTATGCTGAAGCGCTGTGGAAACATTGTGGTCGAAGGAGAAGAAGAGTGTGACTGTGGATCTGTACAGCAGTGTGAACAAGATCCCTGTTGTCTGTCGAACTGCACTCTGAGTCCTGGAGCTGCTTGTGCATTTGGGCTTTGTTGCAAAGACTGCAAGTTCATGCCATCAGGGGAACTCTGTAGACAACAGATCAATGAATGTGATCTTCCAGAGTGGTGCAATGGGACATCCCATCTGTGCCCAGAAGATGAATATGTGCAGGATGGGATGCCCTGTAGTGGCAGTGCGTACTGCTATCAAAAGAGATGTAATAATCATGACAAACAGTGTAGGGAGATCTTTGGCAAAGGCGCAAAGAGTGCATCTCAGAGCTGCTACAAAGAAATCAACTCCAAGGGAAACCGTTTTGGCCATTGTGGTATAAATGGCACAACATACCTGAAATGTAATACCTCTAATATCTTTTGTGGGAGAGTTCAGTGTGAAAACGTGAGAGAAATTCCCCACCTGAGTGAGCATTCTGCTTTGCAGCACACTCTCATCAATGGTGTCTCCTGCTGGAGTATTGACTATCATTTAGGGATGGATGTATCTGATGTTGGAGAAGTGAAAGATGGCACAGTGTGTGGTCCAGGAAATATCTGTATACACAAAAGGTGTGTCAGTCTGTCTCTCCTGTCACAAATCTGCCTCCCTGAGACCTGCAACAGGAAGGGGGTCTGCAATAATAAACATCACTGCCACTGTGGCTATGGGTGGTCCCCTCCCTACTGCCTGCACAGAGGCTACGGGGGTAGTGTTGACAGTGGTCCAGCATCTGCAAAGAGAAGAGTTTTCTTGCCGCTAACTGTGATTCTTACTTTGTCTGCTTTCTTTTTACTGTTAGCTGTTGGGCTTCACAAGTATCTTCAAAAACGTTCTGGTCCCAAGGAAACAGACTAAGGTTCACTCTTCAGGTTAAGAAAATGTCTCTTATTTAATACCCCATGCATTATTAAGTTTTAGTCTCTTGGCAATAGAAATGTTAGCACATTGCTGGGAGACAGTTTACAGGAAAGCATAGAAATCTTTCCTTCTTTGTGTCAAAATCATTGCCATCAAGCAAAGGTAATTTCCACAATGTTCCTATCTACTGTTCATTGTTTTAAACAGCAAATAAAGCTCCAGTTTTTGCCCTCAGTTAGTCTCTTTGTGTTTCTTGATCACAGATAAGACTCATGGGAAATGCAGGAGACAGACATCAGAGGATCCATGAGATGAACTTTGCCTTTCTACTGCTGTTTACTAATTTGGGAAAATTACGTAAGTTTTCTGACAGCCTACTTCAAAATCTGAAGGGATGATGATAATGATACCTGTCCCACTCAACTCCTTGGGTTTATCTGGTAATCAAAAGAGAGAAAGGAATGAATTCTTATTAAATCTAAAACTAATTATTTGTTTAATAAAACCTCCTGATTGTGTTCCCTGTGTGCTTCCTAGCCAAATTTGTCTGTTCTAACTTTATGCCTTAATTTGGGAGTTAGCTATCCTCTTAGAGTATTTGCTTGGAATACGAGAATATAAGCTCCATGAGGACATGGTTGTTTTTGTCTATTTTGTTCATTTTTATCCCCAATACCTACAACAGTACCCAACACATGGTAAATATTTGAATAATGTAGTCCCAAACTTATGACATACTCAAGTTATGATGAGTCACACAACTGTCCTTTTTTTTGTACACCTTATTATTAGTACATCTTGGGAGGAAGGTATGGGAAAATCCATGCAGAGTGTATGGGCAAAAATGCTGAGTTAGGTGAACATGCCCCAAGCATTTGATCAGGATAATATGATGGAAGAAATCTGTGGAAAAATCATCCATATGACAAGAATGCTGAATTTAGAACTTGCTATTTTTTGTCTCGAATGTGGAAACCCTGGTGGTATAGTGGTTAAGTGCTACAGGTGTTAACCAAAAGGTTGGCAGTTCGAATCCACCAGGTGCTCCTTGGAAACCCTGGGGAAGTTCTACTCTGTACTATAGGGTCACTATGAGTCAGAATCAACTCAATGGCAATGGGTTTGGTTGTTTTTTTTTTTTTAATCTCTGTTGTAGAACAGCTCACAGACCATGAAGAAGGGGAATTGACAGATCAGAACTTAATGGATTTTGAAGAAGAAAAAAATGTTGGGGAAGAAATAATGAGGAAGAGGAAGGAGAGAAGTTGTCAAAAAAATTTATAGTGAAAGGATTAGCTGGAGTTTTTTTTTTTTTTTTCATAAACTAAATCAGAGGCTTCAGTTGCTTGAAAACATGGACCCAAACGATGATCACTTTGCTAAAGTCCATAGGCAGATTCAGGAAGCAGCAAGGTGTTACCGCAAAATATATGAAGAAAAAAAGAAAAGGACCATACAGACATCTCTCACTAATTTTCTGACTAGAAACGCTATCCTCATTTCCAGGGATAATCCAGATGATTCAGAACCTTCCGCAAGTGGAGTTATTACTGCAACTGACAAAATGCCAAGATCATCCAATTCTTCTCCAATCATTGGAGTGAATTTTTATGATTTGTGTATTTTTTATTTACGTATGTATTAAAATATATCTGTAAATTTATATGTAATGTTTCCAACTCCCAAAGACAAAGATTGGGTTTATAAAGATACTGATAATAAAAGGTAATGAAAACTAAAAATATATATATTTGACTTACATCATAACGGACTTAATGATGGAGTCGTGGGAACGGAAACCTGTCATAAGTTGGGGACTACTTGTAATAAATTTGAATGAAATATTGAACTCATGAATAGTAATTAGGAAAACTAAAAATAATACTTTGGTCATCTTTTTAAAATCACTGGAAGTCTTGCTCAAAATCCAACTTTGAATATTTAAAATATGTGTATTTAAAATGCTTTTTGCCCCTGCTGCACTTCACCAGCCTCTTTGACCTCACTTTGTCTTCTCAGTCCATTCTGAGTGTTTTTGGAAAGCCTTTCTCTTAAAAACACAGATCTAATCAGATACTGTTGGTATATGTTTGGTCCAAATAACTTCTGAATGGCAGTCTTTGTAAATTGAGACAAATGACTTTATTTTTTCACTCTTTTTTAAAATTGTACTTTAGGTGAAGGTTTACAGAACTAGTTTCTCATTAAACAGTTAGTACATATATCGTTTTATGACATTGGTTAACAACCCCATGACATGTCAACACTCTCCCTTCTCAACCTTGGTTCCCTATTACCAGCTTTCCTGTCCCCTCTTGCCTTCTAGTCCTTGTCCCAGGGCTGGTATACCCCTTTAGTCTTGTTCTTGTGTTATGGGCCTGTCCAGTCTTTGGCTGAAGGGTGAACCTTAGGAATGACCTCATTACTGAGTTGAAAGGGTATCCGGGGGCCATACTCTCAGGGTTTCTCCAGTCTCTGTCAGGCCAGCAAGTCTGATCTTTCTTTTTGAGTTAGAATTTTGTTCTACATTTTTCTCCAGCTCTGCCTGGGACCCTCTATTGTGATCCCTGTCAGAGCAGTCAGAGGTGGTAGCCGGGCACCCTCAAGTTGTACTGAACTCAGTCTGGTGGAGGCTGTGGTAGTTGTGGTCCATTTAGTCCTTTGGACTAATTTTTCCCTTGTGCCTTTGGTTTTCTTCATTCTCCCTTGCTCCCGAAGGGGTGAGACCAGTGGAGTATCCTAGATTGCCCCTCACAGGCTTTTAAAACCCCAGACGCTACTCAGCAAAGTAGAATGTAGAACATTATCTTCATAAACTATGTTATGCCGGTTGAGCTAGATGTTCCCCCGAGACCATGGTCCCCACAGCCTTTAGCCCAGCAATTCGGTCCCTCGGGGAGTTTGGATATGTCAGATGACCCTTTTGATGGCATTTTTCATTATGCTTTGCCAACTTTTGCATCCTCTGGCTATTTTCTGTTTTGTGTATTCTTGGTTGTGTCATCCCTCTGTACATTTGGACATGCAATTCACATTCCCAAAATGCTGTTTACCGCCTTACTTTGACCTGGCCAGCTCCTAGTTTTCTCTCAATAGAGGTTAAATATCACATCTTTGGAAAAGCATTTCCTAATGAAATGTTAGGTGTTCCACTTGTGTGCTCCAGTCACTTTGTACAAGCGCTATAGTTTGGTGCACTCTAGGAATAAACAAAGAGAGATTCTAACAACGTACCAGCCAGGGACAGAAAGAAGAAAACGGTATTTAGTGGAGCCATAGAAACAGGGACAAGGTAACCAAGAAGTCAGTCTGATTAAACTTGGCTATGGAAGATGAATTACAAAGAAAAAGATACACGTTTTAAGTGTGTATGTCCACATGATGAAAACAGAGAAGGCACTCCAATTTATTCATTTTCTGTTGAAAGAGTTTAATTTTTTAAAATTTGATTATTCAAATTTATCCAATATGCTATATTTTTTGAGTTTTGTATTATTGCTTGAAATTATGTTTGAAGAATCTATTTGTCATTTTCTGCGATTCTGTTGGTTTCAGCTTTTATGCTTAAATCTGGGATTTATTTGCTATAAAGAACATAACACATATATCTTTTCAAATGGCTAGTGTTTTAGTCATCTAGTGCTGCCATAACAGAAATATCACAAGTGGATGGTTTTAGCAAAGAGAAATGTATTCTCTCACAGTCCAGTAGGCTACAAGTCTGAATTCAGGGCATCAGCTCCAGGGGAAGTCTTCCTCTTCTCCGTTGGCTCTGGTGGAAGGCCCTTGTCATCAATCTTCCCCTGGTCTAGGAGTTTCTTAGCACAGGAACCTTGGGTCCAAAGGACACACTCTGCTCCCAGCACTGCTTTCATGGTGGTATGAGGCTCCCCTGTTTCTGTTTGCTTCTCTCTTTTATATCTCAAAAGAGATTGGCTTAAGATATGATCTAATCTTATAGATCACATCAACATAATTGCCACTAATCTATCTAATTAACATCATACTAATAGGATTTACAACACATAAGAAAATCACAGCATATGACAAAATGGTAGATAATCACACAATACTGGGAATGGTGGCCTAGCTAAGGTGACAGATTTTGGTAGGGGGGACACAATTCAATCCATGACATTCTACCCTTTGGCACCCCAAAATTCATGTCCTTGCCACATGTAGAACATACTCACCCCATCATATCATAGTAAAAGTCTTAATTCAACTCCAAGTCCAAAATCCAAAAATTCCTTTTCATCTGTGAAATCTAGAATATAACTTATCTGTTTCCAAAGTACAGTGGTGGAACAGGCACAAGCTAGACATTTCCATTACAAATGGGAGAAATTGGAGGGAAAGAAGGCATAACAGGCACCAGGCAAGTCAGCAGCACACATTACATTCACCCTCAAGGCTTGAAAATAATCCTCTGTTCTCTGAGACCACTTATACAATGGCCCTGCACTCCAGACCCTGGGTATTGGCCATACTGTCTGGATTCTGAGCGGAGGCCCCTTGGCCCTGGGCTTCAGCTCCAACTTTCAGGCCCACTGGAACAGCAAAACTGCTCCCTCGGCTTTAGGCGCACCATTCTCTTACTCCATCTGAGTGGAGACTCCACCCTTAGAAATACCAGAGGCCATGGCTCCACCCTTTAAGACCCCAGAGGTCATGGCCATACCCTTTGGGACAGAGGCAGCTCGGCTTCCTGTGTTCCTTCTCTTCTCAGTTTCTGTTTCCTGGTTTCTTGGCTTCTCAGCCCGAGTCTGTCCTGTGGGGCCAAGTGTTTCAAAGCTCTGTGGCTCCACCCGTAAGTGCCTGGAGGCACCCCACTCCACCTGTAAACTTCGGCTGGAAGGTACTCAGCTCTCTTCCTCCGTGGGGTAGGCAAGCCTAGCTCCACTGATAAGTGCTGAGAGGCACCCCACTCCACCAGGAAGCCTTCTGTGCACAGGCACTCAGCTCTCTCACTCTGTGGGTTGGCTCCAGTGCCATCTTGCACTGGTCTCCTGGTTCTTCCGTTGCCAGTTCTCTGCTGCTGCCAGTTCTGCTTACCAAAAGCAGCCCACTAGGCACTCACAGTCCATATTTTAGGTATATGTTAGAGCAGTACCCCACTCTTTTGGTACCAAATTCTGTCTTAGTCATCTAGTGCTGCTATAACAGAAATACAAGCGGATGGCTTTAACAAACAAGTTTATTCTCTCGCAGTCTAGTAGGCTAGAAGTCCAAATTCAGAGTGTCAGCTCCAGGGGAAGGTTTTCTCCGTTGGCTCTGGAGGAAAGTCCTTGTCATCAATCTTCCCCTGGCCTAGGAGATTCTCCTTGCAGGACCCCTGGGTCCAAAGGACAAACTCTGCTTCCAGTGCTGCTTTCTTGGTGGTACGAGGTCCCCAGCTCTCTCCTCACTTCCCTTTCCTTTTATCTCTTGTAAGATAAAAGGTGATGCAGGCCCCACCCCAGGGAAATTCCCTTTACATTGGATCAGGGATGTGACCTCAGCAAGGGTGTTACATCCCACTCTAATCCTCTTTAACATAATCTAATCTTGCCTCATTAACTACAGGCAGAGATTAGGATTTACAACACATAGGAAAATTATATCAATCACAAAATGAAGGACAACAACACAATACTGGGAATCATGGCCTAATAAGTTGACACATATTTTTAGGGAACAAAATTCAATCCATGACAGCTAGGTAGTTGTTCTAACATAATTTATTGAGAAAACCATTTTTCCCCTATTTTACTGGTAAATTGAGACTTTGTATTGCATTTTAAAGTTGCTGTTAGGTGCCATTAAGGTGCTTTCGACTTACAGCAACTCTATGCACAGCAGAAAGAAATACTGCCTAGTCATGTGCCATCCTCACAATTGTTGCTATGTTTGAGCCCATTGTTGCAGCCACTGTATCAATCCATCTCATCTAGGGTCTTCCTCTTTTTCACTGACCCTCTACTTTACCAAGCGTGATGTCCTTCTCCAGGGATTGGTTCCTTCTAATAACATGTTCAGAGTAAGCCAGACAAAGTCTCACCATCCTTGCTTCTGAGCAGCATGCTGGCTGTACTTCTTCCAAGACAGATTTGTTCGTTCTCCTGGTAGTCCACAGTATATTCGGTATTCTTCACCAACACCATAATTCAAAGGCATCAATTCTTCTTAAGTCTTCCTTATTCATATGCTTTCGCATGCATATGAGGCGACTGAAAATACCATGACTTGGGTCAGGCACACCTTATTCTCAAAGTGACATCTTTGCTTTTTAACACCTTAAGGAGTTTTTATGCAGCAGATTTGCCCGGTGCAATACATTGTTTGATTTCTTGACTGCTGCTTCCATGGGCGTTGATTACGGACCCAAGTAAAATGAAATGCTTGACAACTTCAGTATTTTTGTCTGTTTATCATGATGTTGCTTATTGGCCCAGTTGTGAGGATTTTTGTTTTCTTTATGTTGAGGTGTAATCCATACTGAAGACTATATCTTCAACAGTTAAGTTCTTCAAGGCCTCTTCACTTTCACAAGCAAGGTTGAATCATCTGTATATCGCAGGTTGTTAATGAGTCTTTGTCTGATCCTGATGCCACATTCTTCATAGGTTAATGATTTCTCTCCCTCATACATAAGAGTAGATTTGCATGCAGGTTTTTTTTTTTTTTTATCAATGCAGCGCTTTAATCTTTGAATTTTATATCTGGGAGCTTCACTGAGATACTGCATAACAAAAATGTGTGGCCTGAGCGTGTATTTTGGCAGTCCCATATCACTTGAGCCCCTGGCTCTCTTTGATTCCTCCTCTAAGTTCCAAATTTGGTAAAAAGCAAGCTCTTTGGCGCCTGCCTGCTAATACAATTTCCAATACAATTTGGCGCCTGCCTGCTAATACAATTTTCCAATACAATTCTTTAAAATAATATCTTTTTTATCATTGTAAAAATATAGATAACATAAATTTGCCATTTCAACATTTCTCATGTAAAATTCAGTGAGACCAATTACATCAATCAAGTTGTGCAAACATCATCAACATTCATTGCCAAGTTTTCTATCCCAATAAACAAAAACACAAACTCAGTGCTACCCAAATAATGACCTTCCCTTTTCCCATCCTCCTACTCTTGTTTGTCCACTACTATTTGGTAACATCAGTGTAGGATCCTATTTTTAATTTCATGGTCTTAACTATTTCGAGGTTTCTGTGGGATGGCAGATGATCTGTTCTCTGTTCAATGGCAAACAATAGGGAACTTGGTTTTTTAGTGTTGTCTGTTTTTTTTTTTTTTTTGTCTTTAGGATTCTGTTGTTTCCTGATATCTGAGACTACATGTTTAATAAGTTTATTAGAGTTTGGCTATCCACTTGTAACCGAACACCACCTGGGTTCTTGTCTTATTAGCTGATTGAAATAAGATGGGCACTGATTGCAACAGAAACAGAAAGTGGCAAGTTTATTGTCTACGCATACAAGGAGCGGGTGGGGTCTAGTGATCTTAAGGCCACGTGCTCACTGACTAAGGGGGCTGGGGAGCTTTTTGTTTCCAATGGCCTCAGGGGGTTGGGTTTGGTACCCAGAATTTTCTGCCTTTGGCCCTCCCATGCCTATATTGGGGCGGGGGGTCAGTTGAAGGATGTGATTTCAATCTGTGCATGCTTCAAGGTGTAACTAGGGCTAGTCAGTGGACGGAGCCACTACCTGCTGCGACTTTCTGCTCAAAACAAGCTTGTGGTTAGCAAGACAAAGAGAGGGGGGAAGAGGTGTTGATTGGGGTTTTCAATATGGCTGAGCAGCCTGTTTCAATCCCCCCTTTTTGTTGTAGGTTTCTCTATCTTGGGAAACAGGGCGCCGTGTCTCTCTAGCTGCTTCTTGCTGGATGGGGGCGTAGAGGCCTAAGGGCTAGAAAAGTGGAGCTTTTGTGTTCTCTGAGTTAAACTGTTTTATCTCTCTTGTATCTATAAAAAAATAGTGGCCCTTTATTAGGCTGTTGTCTCTCTTCTTGATAGGGGGATGGGTCGAAATTTCCAGGCAACCGTCATTTGGAGTTGGAACTTTTGAATCACTTGAAATGACTCTACCCTTCAGGGGAGAAGGCATCGACTCATTAAGGCATACACCAAGAAACATAAGCTTATCTAGAGAGAGGAACAACACAAGCAAAGGTTAAAATAGAAATTGGTAAAATGGCTAGTGCAAAAACAATTCTTAATACTTTTATAGTACTTATTTTTATGATACTTATTTACCGGTCTTTGTTTCATCTCTTGAGTAGCCACGTAAGTCTTTTCACTAGCTCGCATTTTTTTAAAAAAGGCAAAAGTGGGAAGTAGACAAGCATGTTGTTAGAGTCATGTCTTTTCAAGTCTTAAGAATATTAAAAAAAAAAAAAACAGGGTATAAAATGAGCAAAGCCATTGAAAGCTTCACCTTTTCACAAATTGGCTAGAACCTGTGATCTTATATTCTGAATTGTCTTTTTTAATGATCATTGGCACAGGTTTCAGTAACGACAGTCAGGAGGGTCTTCGTTGGTCCAACAAATTTCTATTTACTAGGTGTTAATAGATGAGTGGAAAGTCTTTTGTGTTCTGGCTTATGTGAAAGTTTCCCTACAAGACTTTTTCTGAGATGATTCTATCTATTGTCTTTATACCTCAGGACCCAGTTGATGTGTCCTTGTGAGTCCAGCTCTAGCTGGGTCACATTCTCTATGCTCAAGGACAGGTAATAATGACTCTAATATTATTTCTTAAATCATTTCTTCTTTTTGGTCAGAGACTGGAGATACCACATCAATGATCAATACGTGGACTTGGTCAAGCTCCTAGATGGCAACCATGGCAGGTTCTTTAAACTCACGGTGCTGGTTTTCCACTGGATACCGTCTGGTTTTTCACCAGGTTCTTAAGAGCAAAGTTCTTATTAATTGTATTGTTGAAGTGAGCAGACTCAATGTACACCAACATTTTAGCCCTAGGCCTTCTTTTGTCTTTTAGGTGTGTAAGACAATAGGACAAATTTTTATTATGCCTAATATTACCAGGATGTAGATTAAGAACATTACTTGTAGTAGTACAAATAAATCTGGTGTTTGTAAGGGTGTTACAGTATGTGACTAAGTAGCTTGCTATCCAGTGTTATGTATATCCTGTTCTATTTCTCCTGTGTTATTTATCTAAAAGTAACAAGAGGTATTTGCTACAGCATACATTACACTTTCTTGGACCAATAAATAAAAATTTAAGGCTATTTTGTTATCTCATGTCACCTTGGCTTAATGAGGTAGAGATCACTGTTGTGTTTTTATGTCACTAACAATCACTATGTCTGTTATTTGTCACATACTGATTGATAAACTTCTTAAAAAGATTTCTCCAATTCTAATATACCGTAAGTAGGAATTAAATTTGCCAACCATACCTTGAGTGTTGGACCAATCGGCTTTCTTCTGACTCTCGTTTTACAAAGGATAACAAATTAACATTACCTTTCTAGTATTTACTACGAATATCTAAAGATAATTTTTAAAGTTCTCAAAGTGTATTCATTGCCCAGATTAACTAGGAATCTAAATAAGAAATTGTCTATGTAAATTCACTATTAGTTGGAAACGGATCATCTAAATTTGTTTCGTTGGATCTACCACACAAAAACATATCATTTATAAAGCACACAAAGTTTGTCTAGAGAAAACAGAAGGCATAGAAAAATTTATATATGACAAACAAGTTTCTATTAAAGAATACGTGATTAGCAAGATAATACAGGATGGACTTCTGTTGGAGCTCTCTAGTTAATCTGTCTAAAACATATTAAGTGTTTTCCCTGAGGGCAAGCTGTGTCTTATTGGTTTACTTATTAAGTCATGGGTCACTTTCTCAAAAAGGAAGTGGAATTTAAGACAAAATGGAGTCTAGTTATGAGGTTGATCTCTGAGATCCTGATTTCTTTAAGTTACATAATTTTCTATATAGCAAGAGGGTAAGAGTTTGATTACAAGCATTAGACAGGTATTTTATACAACATTGTCTTGAAAACTTATTAAACCAATTACTGATTTACCTTAAATATAACTCTATTTGCTGATCTTTGGAGTCAGTTTCTCAAAACAGACTGAATTCTTCAAAAAAAAAAAAAAAGCACAATACCCAGAGCAAAATGGTCTTGTTAGTTTTCTGGACAATTATTTGACTACTAGGGGCTTTAGGAATCAGTTTTTTCCTTAAAGCTCAAGGTTTAAAAGGACAACCAGAGGCAATGGCCTGTGTAGGTTGTCCCAACCTCTATGAAAGTCAGCAATCTGGATTTTAGGAAAATTATATACAGTCTTTCACGGTTCCCTCTTTGGATCAGGATCTTGTAATAGAAGCTTTAATTAAAAAGGTTTAATAAATGGTAATTGGACACTATCTGGTTTTTAAGATCTCAGGTACCATACAATAAATCAGGAGGTAGACTAGAAACACTAACACTAGGACAATTGTCTGAAATAATCAATGAAGCCATGACTCTAAGGTCTTTGAACCAAGGAAACAAATCTCATGAGGTGTTTGTTTACACATAAGTAGCATCAGTAGCTGTTTTTCATGTGTCTCAGTAACAACTACATTCTCTCAAACCTAAGATTGTGTATTAATATAAACACAGCAACATTTACCTATTAAGGAACAAACTATTCTTTCAGAGAATAGAAAATCTGATGTTATTCTAATTTGTAAAATCATAGCTCAAATTTTAGACACTTTTCTGGTTATGATATTTACAACTTCGCTAAGTTTACCAAAAGGAACTTCTAATTCAAGAGTTAAAATAATTAAACCCATTAGGTAGATAATTTAGGAGAAAAGAGGAAAATGATTTCTTATATTTAGAATGTAGGACTTTAAGGCATTATTTCCAGAAAGAAAGACTTTAAAATATCAGAAATATTTTTACATAAAACCCATAGTTTATCATTTCGTTTACTCAGTCTTATGTAGTTAACTTCTGTTGCAGGTGATTCTGGATCGACTGCAGTTTGCAAAACCATCAGCTTCTGTATAGAGTTCTGGAAATCTTGACTGAGTCTAGTCACAGTCTTTTTTTTTACAAGTTCAATACAGTCCATATTTTTTGTTGAGATATTCTGGTCAAATGTTTTGAGAAAATCGGCAAAGTAAAAATTTATCTGTAGATGACAAAACTTATTATGGCCATGATTAATTTATAAGCATAACTCTTAATAGTCAAAGACCTGATAGAAATTAATTACAAGCATAATGTAAAGGCCAAGTAAAATCAGTTAAAAAAAAAGAAAAAACCTTAGATAAAATTATTTTGAAATATACTCACTAATAAACATATTTTTAAAGAACTTCAGATATAACACATAATAATCTTGACACATAAAACCGTATAGTTAGTATATACTAAGAATATACCAAGATTATCAAGTCTCTAAATACCTGAATAGTAATAAAAAAAAAATTAACTTCATAGGTAAATGATTTGAATTCTCCAGTAAAACTATTGGCTTTGTTGATGTTAGATTCAAAAAGTAAAGTTTGAACCAAGTTAGCAATAAAGAAATAATAAAATTATGACATAATATTATGCATTTGTTGTCTAGTATTAGGCAAAAACGTAAGAGGAAATACTAACATATAAATTTTAACCCAAAGGTTAACAACAGGTTCCATGTATTTTATAACATGTTAAATAAACCTTTTCAGCACTTTTATAAAAATTTTGTGGCTTTCTATGAAGTTTCAAACTTGTCAAGAGTTTATCATAAGTTACTATGAAACAATACTTGTTATTTCACCAAAGATCTCAAAATAAAAACCTTAGCTTTTTTTCTTCTTAAAGCCATGCGGCTTGGTTTCTGACTGAGGTATCTTATTCTAATGAGACCAAACCTTTGTTTTAGTGGCAGGTTACATTAATAAATTAACTCTTTAACTCAGAAATGAAAGAAAATTTTGTTATTTTAACAGCAAGAAACCTAATTCTTTGTTTTATGTGCTATAAAAACTCTTAAAAATCTCATAAATTAAACCATTAAGCTTCAGTCAGATAAACCTTTTGACCATATCAAATAAATTTCTTTTTAATAAACTTCTTAAAAGTTGTCTTTGTTGTATATCTCTTATAGTACAAAAAAAAAAAAAACCAAACCCAGTGCGGCCGAGTCGATTCCAACTCATAGCAACCCTGTAGGACAGAGTAGAACTGCCCCAGAGAGTTTCCAAGGGGCACCTGGCAGATTTGAACTGCCCACCCTTTGGTTAGCAGCCGTAGCACTTAACCAGTATGCCACCAGGGTTTCCATCTCTTATAGTGAAAAATGGCAAAAATGAACTCACGTATGAGCTGACCCAAATATACACACACATATATCCTTTCTCTTGTGGTATAAAAAGCAAAAGTATATAAGCTTAAGGTACGACAAACATCTATTAATTCAACATCAATAAGTTACTTAAAAGGTCTTAGAAATTATTTTAAGCCTGTAAACCATAAAACATAACAAATTGAAATAAAGTTGCTTTAAATATTCCAAGTTTTCATTTAACTTTTACTATTTCCCATATGTATATATATATTTTTTCCAATCTAATTTTAGCCCTTAAAGATTTCATCAACTGGCTTTGGAAATCACAAAGTCTTTGCTTAATCAGCCAATTCATTGATGTGGATATAACCTTTAAGTCTCTGGCTAGGGTTGGAAACATTTTTCTAGGCCATTTTGGGTATGTCATTATGATTTTTATTTGACCTTGGTGGCTGAGGACTGGGGGCTGAGGAAGCCTGATTTTGTCCCACCCTACCTACCTTTTAAATCCAGGTAGAAGACAAGATTAGGTGTCCTGATTCATTTACATATGTTTAAGTGCACCTAGGCATTTTGAAAGGCAAAACAATTTCTTTCTCTTTATCTCAGAGTAACTTGGCAGGTCAGTTCTATTAGCCAAGAGATTTTTAACCCTATACTTCTTTCAGTTTTTGAAGCTTTTCTTTTAGCGCAATAGGAATTTATTTGTCTCATGCACTGCAGTCAAGAGTTTTCTCAGCTCTGGGAGAGAACGTCCTTTTAAAATCTTAACACTGTGCCCAGGGTGTTCTCTGTATTGTGATTCAGATCCCAGTCTACACTGAAAATCTGTTTTCGTCTTGTATCTCTCTCTCTTCTTCTTCTTTTTTTTTTTTTTTTTAAGAAAGAGGAAAAAAAAAAAAACTTTAAGGCCACGGAGGGACTCTCAAGCTTATTTTCTTGGGCTATTCTCAAACCAAGACTTATATCTACAACCCACAGCTAGGGTTGGTAATTCTTGGGATTACAGTCTTAGGGGTGAAAACAAACAAACAAACAAAAAAACACCCTTTTCTATATGGAAGAGAAAGAGGAAATAAAATACGGAGAGCAAAAAGAGCAGAGTGGATACTAAGATGAAAAAGAGGAGAAGAATCTTCTGAAAAACCGCAGAGGGACTTGAACCCCCCAAACCGCCAATGGGGCGAGGGCCCCTTAATTAGGCGAGAGTGGGTCCCAGTGGGCCACAACCCCTATTTCCCTTGTTTCTATGGGTTCTGGTCTTAGGACTGCGCTTGGCCACCCTCTTCATGCCTAACTCCCGAGACCAGTGGAACAACCTGGTCGAGTGTGCTTACCTGAAGTTAGAGGTCTCACAGGTCCAGTTTCTGTTCCTGAGCTGAGGTGGGGACGCAGGGGACTTTGTCCCGAGCGGGAATCACTGTAACCGCCCAAGACTCCTTACCGATCAAATGAGATCAGGGTGCACCTTAAGGGGTATCAGGGGTCCCGATACTCACTGCCCGGGTTTCACAGTCAGCTGTCCCGGCGGAGTCGCCAGAATTTGTAACCTAACGCCACTTGGGTTCTTGTCCTGTCTTATTAGCCGATTGAAATAAGAGGGACACTGCTTGCAACGGAAACAGAAAGTGGTAAGTTTATTGTCTACGCATACAAGGAGCGCGTGGGCTCTAGTGACCTTAAGGGCACGTGCTCGCTGACTAAGGGGGCTGGGGAGCTTTTTGTTTCCAATGGCCTCAGGGGGTTGGGTTTGGTACCCAGAATTTTCTGCCTTTGGCCCTCCCATACCTATATTGGGGCGGGGGGTCAGTTGAAGGATGTGATTTCAATCTGTGCATGCTTCAAGCTGTAACTAGGGCTAGTCAGTGGACAGAGCCAGTACCTGCTGCGATTTCCTGCTCAAAACAAGCTTGTGGTTAGTAAGACAAAGAGAGGGGGAAGGGGTGTTGATTGGGGTTTTCAATATGGCTGAGCAGCCTGTTTCACACTCAGAGTCCTCCTTGTTTGTTTTGTGTTGCATCAAAATGTGTTTTTTAAACACTAAAGATGAGGACCCTCTTCCATCTTCCAAAACCTCGGCGTTTCGTCTTTACTCATTAAATGGACCAGATAGTTGTCAGTATGTACAAAAATGGGGTTTCTATACCAAAGATGGTATTTACATACAATGGCTTTCTAAGAAACATTTAAATTTAGTACAGTGACATACCTAAAGAAAGCCTTAGAATAAAAAGAAAACCTAATCCAAGCAGAGAACAGTCAGCTTTCTTTGATTAGTATGCTAAATCTGCTAAACAGAGCACAAGTAGCACTATAATCTCTTCAAAAGATTCTTTAAATAAGGCTAAGGAAAGCAGAGACAGGAAATTTATAACAAGTTAGACATTTAAATTAAAAAAGAGGGCATTCAGCAGCTACATTAAGGTGATTTAACAATTCCTCAAACCATAAGCAAGTTCAGACCTTAAAAAAAAAACTGATTAAAATATCAATTTTGTTATTGGGATACAGAGGCTGGAAAAATGATTGTCCTACTGAATTCTTTTTTTTTAACAAGATTACTCAGATTCTTAACATGATATGCCTCTCAAGGATCCAGCAATGCTGAATTATATCTTTGCTTTTGGTTAACTGATCAATATTCTTAATGGAAACCAGTTTTAATGGTGAAGGTTGTGTGTCAAATTGGCTGGGTCATGGTTCTCAGTGGTTTGGCAGTTATGATGTAATTTGGCAGTTATGTAATGATGCAATCAACTCCATGATGACATCTTCTGTGAGCAGCCAATCAGTTGAAAGGGCTTTTCCTTGGAGATGTGGCCCTCCTCCAGTATATAAAGGAATGTTCCAGCAAGGCTCTTGCTCTGAATCCTGCATCCAGCTCATAATCATCTGACCTTCAGTTCTTGGGACTTGAGCTAGCAGTTTACCTGCTGATCTTGGAATTCTTCAGCTTCTGAAGCCTGAGAGCAAGCAGCCTGCCATCTTACCTCCCGATCCTGGATTCATCAGCCTCCACAGCCTGTGAGCCAGCAGCTTATGGTCTGATCTGTCGCTGTTGGGTTCATCAGCCTCCAGCCTGATGCCTGATCCATGGACTTGGTACTTGCCAGCCTCTACAACCCTGTGAGCTATTTCCTCGAGATAAATCTCTCTCTCTCTCTCTCTCTCTCTATACCCCCATGCATCGGTCAGTTTGTTGTACTGTGGGGCTTGTGTGTTGCTGTGATGCTGGAAGCTATGCCACCAGTATTCAAATACCTGTAGGGTCAACCATGGCAGACAGGTTTCAGCTGAGCTTCCAGACTAAGACAAACTGGGAAGAAGGACCCTATGGTCTACTTCTGAAAAGAATTAGCCAGGGAAAACCTTATGAATAGCAGTGGAACATTTTCTGATATAGTGCCAAAAGATGAGCCCTTTGGAAGTCACTCAAGAGATGACTGGAGAAGAGCTGCCTCCTCAAAGTAGAGTCAACCTTCATGATGTGGATGGAGTCAACCTTTCTGAACCTTCATTGGCTGATGCAGCACGACTCAAAATGTGAAGAAACACCTGCAAACCTACATTTAGAAATCGGAACATAGAATGTACGAAGTATGAATCTAGGAAAATTAGAAATTGTCAAAAGCGAAATGGAACACATAAACATCAGTATCCTAGGCATTAGTGAGCTGAAATGGGATGCTATTGGCCATTTTGAATCAGACAATCATGCAGTCTACTATGCCAGGAATGAAAACTTGAAGAGGAATGGCATTGCATTCATTGTTAAAAAGAACGTATCAAGATCTATCCTGAAGTACAGTGCTGTCAGTGATAGGATAATATCCGTATGCCTACGAGGAAGACAAGTTAATACAACTATTATTCAAAATTATGCATCAACCGCTAAGGCCAAAGATGAAGAAATTGAACAGAATACTGCATGGTTTGAAGTCAACAAAGGTGTGTGTCAGGGTTGTATCCTTTCACCATACCTGTTCAATCTGTATGCTGAGCAAATAATCCGCGAACCTGGAGTATATGAAAAAGAACGGGGCATCAGGATTGGAGGAAGACTCATTAACATCCTGAGTTATGTAGATTGCACAACCTTGCTTGCTGAAAGTGAAGAGGACTTGAAGCACTTACCGATGAAGATTAAAGACCACAGCCTTCATTATGGATTACACCTCACATAAAGAAAACAGAAATCCTCACAACAGGGCTAATAAGCAACAACATGGTAAATGGAGAATATTAAAGTTGTCAAGGATTTCATTTTACTTGGATCCATGGTCAACACCCATGGACACAGCAGTCAGGAAATCAAAAGGCACATTGCATTGGGCGAATCTGCTGCAGAAGACCTCTTTAAAGTACTAAAAAGCAAAGATGACTTTAAAAAAATTTTTTTATAGTACTTTAAGTGAAAGTTTACACATCACATCTGTCTCTCACACAAAAACTTATATACACCTTGCTACATACTCCCAATTGCTCTCCCCCTAATGAGACAGTCCGCTCCCTTCCTCCACTCTCTCTTTTCATGTCCATTTTGCCAGCTTCTAACCCCCTCTACCCTCTCATCTCCCCTCCAGGCAGTAGATGCTAACATAGTCTCAAGTGTCCACCTAATCCAAGAACCTCACTCCTCACCAGCATGCCTCTCCATCCCATTGTCCAGTCCAATCCATGTCTGAAGAGTTGGCTCCGGAAATGGTTCCTATCCTGGGGCAACGGAAGATCTGGGGGCCATGACCACTGGGATCCTTCTAGTCTCAGTCAGACCATTAAGTCTAGTCTTGTGAGAATTTGGGGTCTGCATTCCACTACCCTCCTGCTCCCTCAGGGATTCTCTGTTGTGTTCCCTGTCAGGGCAGTCATCAGTTGTAGCCGGGCACCATCTAGTTCTTCTGGTCTCAGGATGACGTAGTCTCTGGTTTATGCAGCCCTTTCTGTCTCTTGGGCTCGTAATTACCTTGTGTCCTTGGTGTTCTTCATTCTCCATTGGTCCAGGTGAGTTGAGACCAATTGATGCATCTTAGATGGCTGCTTGCTAGCGTTTAAGACCCCAGACGCCAATCTCCAAAGTGGGATGCAGAATAGATTTTATTATGCCAATTGACTTAGATGTCCCCGGAAACCATGCTCACCAAACCCCCGTCCCTGCTATGCTGGCCTTCGAAGCATTCAGTTTATTCAGGAACCTTCTTTGCTTTTGCTTTAGTTCAGTTGTGCTGACCTCGCCTGTATTATGTGTTGTCTTTCTCATCACCTAAAGTAGTTCTTATCCACTATCTAATTAGTGAATACCCCTCTCCCACCATCCCTTCCTCCCCCCTCTCGTAACCATCAAAGAATATTTTCTTCTCTGTTTAAACTATTTCTTGAGTTCTTATAATAGTGGTCTTATACAATATTTGTCCTTTTGCAACTGAGTAATTTCACTCAGCATAAAGCCTTCGAGATTCCTCCATGTTATGAAATGTTTCACAGATTCATCACTGTTCTTTATGTATTCCATTGTGTGAATATACCATAATTGATTTATCCATTCATCCGTTGATGGGCACCTTGGTTGCTTCCATCTTTTTGCTGTTGTAAACAGTGCTGCAATGAACATGGGTATGCATATATCTATTTGGGTAAAGGCTCTTATTTCTCTAGGATATATTCCAAGGAGGGAGATTGCTGGATTGCATGGTAGTTCTATTTCTAGTTTTTTAAGAAAACGCCAAATTGATTTCCAAAGTGGTTGTACCATTTTACAGTCCCACCAGCAGTGTATAAGTGTTCCAATCTCTCCACAGCCTCTCCAACATTTATTATTTTGTGTTTTTTGGATTAATGCCAGCCTTGTTGGAGTGAGATGGAATCTCATTGTAGTTTTGATATGCATTTCTCTAATGGGCAATGATTGTGAGCATTTCCTCATGTATCTGTTAGCTACCTTAATGTCTTCTTTAGTGAAGTGTCTATTCATATCTTTTGCTCACTTTTTAATTGGGTTATTTGTCTTCTTGCAGTTGAGTTTTTGCAGTATCATCTAGATTTTAGAGATCAGACGCTGATCAGAAATGTCATAGCTAAAAACTTTTTTTCAGTCTGTAGGTAATCTTTTTACTCTTTTGGTGAAGTCTTTGGATAAGCATAGATGTTTAAATTTTAGGAGCTCCCAGTTATCTATTTTGTCTTCTGTATTATTCGTAATGTTTTGTATACTGTTTATGCCATGCATTAGGGCTCCTAATGTTGTCCCTATTTTTTCTTCCATGATCTTTATCGTTTTAGATTTTATATTTAGGTCTTTCATCCATTTTGAGCTCATTTTTGTGCATGCTGTGAGGTATGGGTCTTGTTTCATTTTTTTTGCAAATGGTTATCCAGTTATGCCAGCACCATTTGTTAGAAAGACTGTCTTTTCCCCATTTAACTGCTTTGGGGCTTTTGTCAAATATCAACAGCTCATATGTGGATAGTTTTATGTCTAGTCTGAATTCTGTTCCATTGGTTTATGTATCTGTTACCAGTACCAGGCCGTTTTGACTACTGTGGTGGCGTATTAGGTTCTAAAATCAGGTAGAGTGAGGCCTCCCACTTTGTTCTTCTTTTTCAGTAATGCTTTACTTATCCAGGGCCTCTTTGCCTACCATATGAAGTTGGTAATTTCTTTCTCTGTCCCATTAAAAAATCTCATTCAAATTTGGATAGGAATTGCATTGTATCTATAGATCCCTTTTGGTAGAATATACACTTTTATAATGTTAAATCTTCCTATCCATGAGCAAGACATGTTTTTCCACTTCCAAAACCCAAAATCCACTGCCGTCGAGTCGATTCGGACTCATAGCGACCCTATAGGACAGAGGAGAACTGCCCCATAGAGTTTCCAAGGAGCGCCTGGTGGATTTGAACTGCTGACCTTTTGGTTAGCAGCTGTAACTCTTAACCACTACGCCACCAGGGTTTCCGTTTTTCTACTTTTGTAGGTCTCTTTTGGTTTCTTGCAGAAGTGTTTTGTAGTTTTCTTTGTGTAAGTCTTTTACATTTCTCGTAAGATTTATTCCTAAGTATTTGCTCTTCTTGAGGGCTACTGTAAATGGTATTGATTTGGTGGTTTCCTCTTCAATGTTCTTTTTGTTGGTGTAGAGGAATCCAACTCATTTTTCTGTGTTTATCTTGTATCCCGATACCCTGCTGAACTCTTTATTAGTTTCAGTAGTTTTCTGGAGGATTCCTTAGGGTTTTCTGTGTATAAGGTCATGTCCTCTGCAAATAGGGATACTTCTACTTCTTTCTTGCCAATCTGGATGCCCTTTATTTCTTTGTCTAGCCTAATTGCTCTGGCTAGGACCTCCAGCGCACTGTTGAATAAGAGCAGCGATAAAGGTCATCCTTGTCTGGTTCCTGTTCTCAAGGGAAATGCTTTCAGGCTCTCTCCATTTAGGATGATGTTGGGTCTTGGCTTTGTATAAATGCCCTTTATTATGTTGAGAAATTTTCCTTCTATTCCTATTTTGCTGAGAGTTTTTATCATGAATGAGTGTTGAACTTTGTCAAATGCCTTTTCTGCATCAATTGATAAAATCATGTGATTCTTGTCTTTTGTTTTATTTATGTGGTGGATTACATTAATTGTTTTTCTAATGTTGAACCATCCCTGCATACCTGGTATGACTCCCACTTGGTCATGGTGAATTATTTTTTTGATATGTTGTTGAATTCTATTGGCTAGAATTTTGTTGAGGATTTTTGCATCTACATTCATGAGGGATATAGGTCTATAATTTTCTTTTCTTGTGGTGTCTTTACCTGGTTTTGGTATCAGGGATATGCTGGCTTCATAGAATGAGTTAGGTAGTATTCCATCCTTTTCTGTGCTTTGAAATATCTTTAGTAGTAGCGGTGTTAACTCTTCTCTGAAAGCTTGGTAGAACTCTACAGTGAAGCCATTAAGGGCCAGGGCTTTTTTTTGTTGTTGGGAGTTTTTGGATTACCTTTTCAATCTCTTTTTTTGTTATGGATCTACTTACTTGTTCTACTTCTGAATGTGTTAGGTTAGGTAGGTAGTGTGATTCTAGGAATTCATCCATTTCTTCTAGGTTTTCAAATTTGTTAGAGTACAATTTTTCGTAGTAATCTGATATGATTCTTTTAATTTCAGTTGGGTCTGTTGTAATATGGCCCATCTCATTTCTTATTCGGGTTATTTGTTTCCTTTCCTATATTTCCTTGGTCAGTCTGGCCAATGGTTTATCAATTTTGTTAATTTTTTCAAAGAACCAGCTTTTGGCTTAATTCTTTCAATTGTTTTTCTGTTCTCTAATTCATTTAATTCTGCTCTAATTTTTATTATTTGTTTTTTTCTGGTGCCTGATGGATTCTTTTGTTTGTTCAAGTTGTAGGGACAGTTCTCTGATTTTGGCTCTTTCTTTATGTATGTGTGCATTTATCGATATAAATTAACCTCTGAACACTGCTTTTGCTGTGTCCCAGAAGTTTTGGTAGGAAGTGTTTTCATTCTCATTGGATTCTATGAATTTCTTTATTCCCTCCTTAATGTCTTCTATAACCCAATCTTTTCTGAGCAGGCTGTTGTTCAGTTTCCAAGTATTTGATTGCTTTTCCCTGATTTCATTTCTCAGGTCATCCCTGATGTCTTGAAGCATTCTGTAAATTAGTTTTTTATATTCTGTATCTGATAATTCCAGGATTGTATCTTCATTTGGGAAAGATTTTGATTCTTTTGTTTGAGGGGTTGTAGAAGCTGTCATGGTCTGCTTCTTTATGTGGTTTGATATCGACTGCTGTCTCCAAGCCATCACTAAGATATTGTAGTGATTTATTCTATATTTGCTCACTGAGTCTTATCTTGTTTTGTTTTCTTTCAATATACGTGGATGGGCTACTAGATTGTGCTGTCTTGATTGCTGTAGCCCTTGACTTACTTATGACCTATTACCAGCTGGTTTGGGCTGTTACCAGATATATATGCCTGAGTCCATTCACTATTCTTGAGTAGAATCTGATTTTGGGTCATCAAGTGTGTGATGCACCCTAACACCTATCCACCTTGAGAAGTAGTGGTGATAGTTGTGTGCACCAGATTCTATTAGCGGGTGGGGTTCACACTCCAGGGGGGGCAGGATGCTGACAGGCTTCCCTCAAGTGTCAGTGAGGTAGGTGTGTCTCTATTCCTAAAGCACCTTGGTGGGAGGGCTCTGCAGCTGTACCTTAGGCCCCCAGTGCAAGTACCTCTACAGATTGGTAGGTGTCACCCTCCTTATACCCCTAAGGCAGGAGGCTAGGTGGTCTGGGGGGAGCTTCAGCCCTCGGTTCCCTGTTGTGGGTCAGTGAGGGCTCTGTTGAATATGCAGAGATATCAGACCTGGGAAACTTGTATTTTCAGTAAATCTGCTAAAAAAAAAATGCAGTCAGACCCCTATCAGAAATGCCTTTGCATTATAATAGCCACCTTGTTCCCTGTAGGGATGAAAGCCCGAGATATGGATCACATATGCTTGGCTAGAGCTGGTTCTGTGATTTTAGTCCAATTAGGGAAGGATTTTTGGTCCCTGGGTTTTTTGTGGTTGCTTCTCTCAGGCCGGAAGAATGGGTTAGAAAAAGACCAAAAAAAAAACAAGGGAAAAGAAAAGCTGCGGAGCAGTTCTCCCTCTCGCTCAGGAAATTCCAATGTTAATGAAGCCACCTGGGAAGGGGAGGGGAGGGTTCAGAAAAACAGGAGAGAGTAGCAGCCTGGAATATAGACAAAGTTACTTATCTTGCTTGGGATGATTATTTTATCTGAGATTCCCGAGGGGCGTGTCGCCTATGTGTGCTGGCTGGGTAGAGATTGCCCCCGAGGGTCAAGCCCGCAGAAGCCGCGGTCAGTTCCTCCGCTGCCAGTCCAAAGCCCAGCATCAAGGTTCCCCGGCTGGGATGCTGCACTCCTGGCTCCAAAACCAGTGGCTGCCTCCCGGGGACTTCTCTTCCCGCCAGCCGTGTCGCCACGCTGTCTGCGTGTACTGGCTGGGCCCCCTCCCGAGGTCAGTTCAGGGGGGTAGGGCTGCGCCCCGTGTTTGCGCCATTACAGGATGCCGTGCTCAGCACCCCTGTGCCCAATCGAAAGCCTGGCACCAAGGTTCCCCAGCTGGGATGCTGCACTACCAGCTCCAAAACCAGTCGCTGCCTCTCGGCGACTTCTCCTCCTGCCAGCCGCGTTGCCGCGCCGCCTGCGCTGACCGTCTGGGCCCCCTCCCGAGGTCAGTTCAGGGGGGTAGGGCTGCGCCCCGCGTTTTCGCCATTACAGGATGTTGTGTTCAGCTCCCCTGCGCCCAGTCCTAAGCCCGGCGCCAAGGTTACCTGACTGGGACGCTGGCTCCAGGCTCCGAAAACAGTCCCTGCTTCCCCGTAGTTGTTCGTTTTCAGTCTCTGTCACTCAGGTCAACTCTTTAAATCTGTGTTTGTTGTTCAGGGTTCGTAGATTGTCATGTATGTGATCGATTCACTTGTTTTTCTGAGTCTTTGTTGCAAGAGGGATCCGAGGTAGCATCTACCTAGTCAGCCGTCTTGGCCCCCCTCCATCTCCACTGAGCTTTTTACTGGAAATCCTATCCTTCTCCAAAAGTGGTGTGTTGAAGTCTTCTAGTACAATTGTGGAGGTGTCTATCTCACTTTTCAATTCTGTTAAGGTTAGTTTTATGTATCTTGCAGCCCTGTCATTGTGTGCATAAATACTTAATATGGGTATATCTTCCTGGTAAATTGACCCTTTAATCATTATATAGTGTCCTTCTTTATGCTTTTTGGTGGATTTAAATTTAAAGTTTATTTCGTCAGAAATTAATATTGCCACTCCCCCTCTTTTTTGATTGTTGTTTGCTTGATATATTTTTTCCATCCTTTGAGTTTTAGTTTGTGTCTCTAAGTCTAAGGTGTGTGTCCTGTAGGCAGCATATTGACGGATCGTGTTTTTTGATCCAGTCTGAGACTCTCTGTCTCCTTATTGGTGCATTTAGTCCATTTACATTCAGCGTAATTATAGATAAGTATGAGTTTAGTGCTGTCATTTTGATGCCTTTTTGTGTGTGTTGTTGACAGTTTCATTCTTCCACTTGCTTTTTTGTGCTGAGAAGTTTTTCTTTGTAAATTGTGTGTTCCTCATTTTCATAGTAGTTGAATTTACTTTTGCTGAGTTGTTATGTTTTTCTTGGTTTTTATTTGGAAGTATGGAATCGTTAGACCTTAATTTTTTTTTTTTTTTGATATTTACCCCTATTTTTCTAGGTGAAAACCTAACTTGTCCTTATATCACCTTGTATTCCTCTCTATATGGAAGTTCTATGCCTCCTGTATTTCGTCCCTCTTTTTTGATTATTGTAATCTTTTACATAATGACTTCAATCATCCCCTGTTTTGAGCATTTTTTTCTTTTTTAAATTAATCTTATTTTGTTTTTGTGATTTCCCTATTCGAGTTCATATAAGGATGTTCTGTGACCTTGTGTTGTGTTGGTATCTGATATTATTGATTTTCTGACCAAAGAATTTCCTTTAGTAATTCTTGTAGCTTTGGTTTTTGCAAATTCTCTAAGCTTGTGTTTATCTGTAAATGTTTTAATTTCACCTTCATATTTGAGAGAGTTTTGCTGGATATATGATTTTTGGCTGGCAGTTTTTCTCCTTCAGTGCTCTATATATGTCATCCCATTGCCTTCTTGCCTGCTTGGTTTCTGCTGAGTAGTCTGAACTTATTCTTATAGATTCTCCTTTGTAGGTGACTTTTCTTTTATCCCTGGCTGCTTTTAAAATTTTCCCTTTAACTTTGGTTTTGGCAAGTTTGATGATAATATGCCTTGGTGATTTTCATTTTGGATCAATCTTGTATGGGGTTCGATGAGCATCTTGGATAGATATCCTTTCATCTTTCATAATGCCAGGGAAGTTTTCTGCCAATAAATCTTCAACTATTCTCTCTGCATTTTTTGTTATCCCTCCCTGTTCTGGAACTCCAATCACATGCAAGTTATTCTTGATAGAGTCCCACATGGTTCTTAGGGTTTCTTCATTTTTTTAAATTCTTTTATCTGATTTTTCTTCAACTCTATTGGTGTCAGTTGCCTTCTTCACCAACTCCCCTACTCTACATTCCAATTGCTCGATTCTGCTCCTCTGACTTCCTATTGAGTTGTCTAATTCTGTAATTTTACTGTTAATCTTTTGGATTTCTGAATGCTGTCTCTCTATGGATTCTTGCAGCTTATTAATTTTTCCACTATGTTCTTGAATAATCTTTTTGATTTCTTCCACTGCTTTATCAGTGTGTTCCTTGGCTTTTTCTGTTGATTGTCTTATTTCATTTCTGAGGTCATCCCTGATGTCTTGAAGCATTCTGTATATTAGTTTTTTATATTCTGTGTCTGGCAATTCCAGGATTGTATCTCTATTTGGGAAAGATTTTGATTCTTTAATTTGGGGATTGGTAGAAGCAATCATGGCCAGCTTCTTTATGTGATTTGATATCAACTGCTGTCTCCGAGCCATCCATAAGATATTGTAATGATTTATTTTATATTTGCTCACTGAGTCTTATCTTCTTGTTTTGTTTTGTTTCAATATTCCCAGAAGGGCTACTAGATCACACTGTCTTGATTATTGTAGCCTTTGAATCACTTATGTCCTATTACCAGCTGGTTTGAGCTGTTACCAGATATATAAGCATAAGATTCCATTCACTATTCTTGAATAGAATCAGCTTAGGTGTTCTGATTTTGGGTCACCAAGTGTGTGGTATAGACTGTCACCTATTAACTTAGAGGAGTAGTGGTGATAGTTGTGTGCACCAGATTCTAGTAGCGGCAGGGGGACACACTCCAAGGAGGGCAGGATGCTGACAGCCTTCCCCCATGTGCCAGTGAGGTAGGTGTGTCTTTATTCCTAGAGCACTTGGTGGGTGGGCTCTGCACCTGTACCTTAGTCACCCAATGCTTGTACCTCTAAAGATTGGTAGGTGTCACTATCCTCAGACCCCTTTGGCATGTGGCTAGGTGGCTTGGGTGGAGCTTCATCCCTCAGTTCCCCACTGTGGATCAGTGAGGGCTCTGTTTAATAGGTAGAGAGGCATCAGACCTCAAAAACTTGTCTTTCCACTGCTCTGCTAAAACAATTACAGTCAGATCTCTATCAGAATTGCTTTTGAATTATAATAGCCACCTTGTTCCCTGTAGGGATGAAAGCCAAAGACTGTATCTCATATGCTTGGCTGGAGCTGGTTCTGTATTTTTACTCCAGTTTAGGGAAGTCAGAGAAGGATTTTTTCCCCCCTGGGTTGTTAGTTGCTGCATCTCTCAGGCCAGGAGAATGGGTTAGGGGAAAAAAAAAAAAAAAAAAAAAACCCTTGCAAAGCACTTCACTCCCTAATCCAGGAAATTCCAATGTTAATGAATTCACCTGGGGCAGGGAGGGGAGGGATCAGATAGATAGGAGAGAGTTACTTATCTCGCTTGGTGATGGCTGTTTTATCTGAGATTTCAGAGGGGCGTGTGGCCTGTGTGCGCTGGCTGGGTCGAGATTGCCCCGGAGAGTCAGGCCTGTGCTTGCACCATCTCAGGAAGCCGTGATGAGCTCCTCCGCTCCTAGTCCAAAGCCCAGTGCCAAGGTTTTCTGGCTGGGATGCTGCACTCCAGGTTCCAAAACCAGTCGCTGCTTCCCGGTGATTTCTCCTTCTGTCAGCTGTGTCGTGCAGCCTGCGAGCTCTGGCTGGGTTTCCCCGGAGGTTACTTCAGGGGGCTAGGGCTGCATCCTGTGCTTGCGCCGTCTCAGGAAGTCGTGCTCAGCTCCTCTGCGCTTAGTCCAAAGCCTGGCGCCAAGGTTTTCTGACTGGGATGCTGGCTCTAGGGTCCGAAAACAATTGCTGTTTCCCCATGTTTGCTCGTTCTCTTGACAGCCGCGTCAGTGTGCAGCTTGCTTGCGCTGGGTGAGTCTCTACCAAGGTTACTCCAGGGGGCTAGGGGTTAGGGCTGTGTCCCGTGCTTGCCCCCTCTCAGTAAGCCACAATCAGCCCCACCTCTCTGGCACCAGGGAACCGCGAGGGCTCAAGGCTATGGCGTGGGACACTGGTTCCAGAAGTGGTCGCTGCTTCAGGGTGTGGCTTTTCATTCCCCTGTCACTCAGGTCAACTCTTTAGTTCTGTGTTTGATGGTCAGAGTTCATAGATTGTCATGTGTGTGATCGATTCACTTGTTTTTCCGAGTCTTTGTTGCAAGAGGGATCCACAGTAGCTTCTACCTAGTCAGCCATCTTTGGAATAATCTCTTTGTTTTGTTTTGATATGTCCAAATGGGTTGCTTGAGTGAGCTAGCTTGATTATTTTCTCTTTTGGAGCTCTGATGTCCTGTTCCCAGATGGCTAGAGCTGTTATCAGGTATATCAGTCTAGGAGTCCATTCACTTTTCTTGTATGAATTCAGCTCAGGCGTCCGGGTAGCTGAGCATCAAGTATGTTGTACAGGCTCTGTCCTACAGTCTTAAAGGGGCAGGAGTGATTGGTGTATGTACCGATATCTGATTGCAGCAGAGGGTCACGCTGTGAACAAGGCAGAGGGTTGAGAACTGACCCCCAAGTGTCTTTGAGGAAAGTGCATCCCTGTTCCCTAGAGTGTGCAGGTGGGTAGGTTCTGCGGATGGAGCATGGGCACACGATGTTTTTGGTTGTAAGGACTGGGAGGTACCAGTTATCCTTGGACCTCTGTTGCAGGTGGCTGGGTGACCTGAGTGGAGCTACCAGTCCTTAGGCCCCTGATATGGGTAGGTGAGGACCATGTTTAATAGGCAAAGCAATGTCAAACATCAAGCACCCACCTCTCCACCGCACAGCTGAAATGGTTGGAGTTGCCAACAAGGGCCTATTCTCCTGAAATAGGCCCACACAGGTCCATGCAGAGAGGAAAGGTGCTCAAAGTCCACAGACCTTTTATGCCTGGACAGGAGCCACTTCTGTCCTGAGCTCTCTCGGTTAGTGGAGCTGGCAAACTGTCTTTTCCCCCAAATGCAAATTTTCTCCCTCTCCAAGGCTGGGAGGGTGGCTCTAGGCACTCAACAGTGCCTATCTCCGGCCCAGGGAATTCAGCTGCTGAAGCTGGCTGTGGCGTGGGGCGGGGGCATGTTAAAATATATGCAAGTACTTAGGTTTTGCCGAGAGCACCGTTCTTCTCTGGTTCCAGAGGTGTGAGCAGGCTATGTGGCTGGCTGCTTCTCCCTGAGGAAACTGCGGCTGAACGCTAGTATCAGCCTGCCTCCACGGCTCCGGGAATGGTGTCTGAGAGCTCCCCGTGATTCAGGTCCGGTAACTCCTCTCTGCTTCTGAACCATCTCTTCCTCCCCCTGCCCCTCTGTTCGTTTTCTAAGCTTGCCTTTGATGCTCAGAGCTCCTAGCTTGTCATAAATATGCTCGTTTCACTTGTTTTTCCGGGTCTTTGTTGTAAAGAGGGTTCGCCTGAAGTGTCTGTTCCACCATCTTGGCTCCACCTTCTATGCGTTGATTCTTAATGAGTGATATTTTGGATGCATTGAATTTAGCTTATATTGTGTCTCTTCCTTATTGTCTGATAGATATGTAGAAATGTGTGTAGCATAAACTTTAATGTCAGTGTTTTGTAATGTTTGCCAAATGTCTTTTTTCCAAAAATTTTTTAGTCATTTTTATGTCAAGTGTTGGACATATGTCCAAGCCATTAGCAACTGTTCATGAGTTTGTACATAAATATATATAATTTTTATTTTTCCATTAAGGTTTGTTTGATTGCCAAGTCCACAGCCACCAATTTTGTATATTTGGGCAATTTACCTACAGCTTGTGTGGTTAGGATCATGTTTTTTGAGATCCTCAAGACTGCAGCCTTCCAGCGTATTCTCAATGGGGTCATGGTGGCTCACCTATCTGTAAATGATACGTTGATGACTGCTGCAGACCAGGGTGGTCCCCATCACCCACCTATTTGGACTTGGATTGTCTCACTCCTCGGAAATTCTGACAAGCCTGTGATCTAGTGCTGCTATAGCAAAAATACCATAAGTGGGTGGCTTTAATAAAGAGAAATTTATTTTCTCACAGCTTAGGAGGCTAAAAGTCTGAATTCAGGGTGTCAGCTCTAGGGGAAAGCTTTCTCTGTCGGCTCTGGAGGAAGCCTTGTCTCTTTGAGTGTCTGCTCCTGGGTGATCTTCACGTGGCTTGGCATCTCTCTCCCCTCATCTCTACTTCTTTAGCTTGTTTGTTTAATTTTTTTTTTTACAGATCAGAAGTGATTGATTTAAGACTCACTCTACACTAATCCCATCTCACTAATTCAACAGAGACAACCCATTCCTAATTGGCATTATCACCACAGCCATAGAGGTTAGGAGTTACAACATGTATTTCTAGGGGACCCCGTTCAATCCATAACACTAGCCATTGGCAATGCTCTGATTTTCTTAGCTAAGGCAGAGGGTCAACCATACACCTGTATGTCCTGCTTAGGAATGTTCTGTGGAGAACTCTGTGGTCAGACGGCACATCTTTCGTGAGTCAGGCATTTGTTGGACCCATGCTAGAATTGGTTGAGGTATGTGAAGATGAATACTCCTTTTTTTCTTCTTTCATTAGTGGCTCTGTATGTTGTAGCACTTCATACAAAGCCCACATACATTTTTCCTTGGGGGAATATTTGTGTTCCTCCCAAGGAAACTTTCAGATCAAAAGCTAATAAGGTTAAGGTTCTTGTCTACAACAATCATGTGGCAAAACCTCATGGGTATAAGCATTTTTTATCTAAGCATTAGTTCAGTCTGTATAGGTGTAAGTGTCTGATGTGTTTGTACTGATAATTTTAAAAGTGTTAGAGAATGTTACTGTGTAGGCTGCCAAGTAAATGTCTTTACAAATATCGCATAAATGGTTTTAAGAATTATTCTTAAGCAAAACCTACTAGATTTTGTGTTTTCCTTTTGGTGGGGGGGGGGTAGTGCCTGTAGCAATTTATTTTGATTATAGGATTAGGAATTGTTCTCCCTTTAGATGACTAATTTTTTAAAAATCTTGTCATGTTTGGTCCTTGAATTTTATTGGGATAAATTATTTATCCTCTTCTTGTAAGAAATGATATGACTTGTCCTATTATAATGATGTCACCTACATAAGACATAACTGTGGGTGCCTGTATCTGGTAGCACTCTCTCCACTTTAGGTGAAGCTCTATTTAGGTTTTCATAATTAATATCAAGTCTATATGAACTGCTGTTTTTTGTTTGTTTAAAGAGGCCAAATAGGGTTGTTGTATGGAGAGATGGTCGGAACAATTACATCTTTATTTAAGAGATTTTAAGTTTAAATTTTACCTGTGAGATCTTTAAATCTTTCTTTAAGGTTACATTGTGCATATTTACCGATTTTAAATAATAGATAATAAATACCACTGCAGTTTATTTGGTAGTAATTAAGTTAGTAATATGAATAGACTTTCTTCTTTTATTAGATAAGTGTGGAAGTATAACGTCTATTACTAAAATATTTTTAGCATAGGTTTTATTAAATAGTTATTTTTATGGAAAGATTATCATCAATTGAGTCAGTTTTATGAACCCATGTGTTTTTTATTTAGTTTACCACTTTGGCCTTTTATATAGGCTCCATTATTATTTATCTTCTGTGAAATTCTTTTTTGTATCACAGTAATTTGTGGTCTAATATTTGAAAGTAAAAGAATATTTAAAAAATTTTAGCTACCTCTTTTAGGTTTAAGGATAGGTACAATTGGGTTATTAAAGGGAGAAGCAGTGGGGATAATCATCCCTTTATTAATTAGGTTGTATATAATAAGATTTAATCTTTGAAGTCCCCACACGTCTGTCAGTTTATTGTACTGTGGTGACCCATGGTGTACAAGTTTCAGCTGAGCTTCCAGACTAAGAAAGACTAGGAAGACAGGCCTGGTGGTCTACTTCTGAAAAGATTTAGCCAGTGAAAACCTTATGAATAGCAGCGGAACACTGTCTGATACCAGTGCCAGAAGATGAGCCCCTCAGGTTGAAAGGCACTCAAAAGACAACTAGTGAAGAGCTGCTTCCTCAAAGAGGAGTTGACCTTAATGAAGTAGATGGAGTGAAGCTTTCAGGACATTCCTTTCCTGATGCGGCATGACTCAAAATGCAAAGAAACAACTGCAAACATCCATTACTAATCAGAACATGGAATGTACGAAGTATGAATCTAGGAAAATTGGAAATCATCAAAAATGAAATGGAATGCCTAAGCATCGATACCCTAGACATTAGTGAGCTGAAATGGACTGAGTGTAGACTAGCATTGGCCATATTGAATCAGACAATCATATGGTCTGCTATGCCATGAATGACAACTTGAAGAGGAATAGCGTTGTATTCATCAGCAAAAAGAACATTTTAAGATCTTTCCTGAAGTACAACACTGTCAATGATAGGATAATATCCCTAGGACTACAAAAAAGACCAGTTAATATGACTGTTATTCAAATTTATGCATCAATCACTGAGGCTGGAAAAAAAAAAAGCCTTTAAAATCTTACTACCAATCCATTCTACCTTCTACATATACTTCCACTATCCGCCATCTCCACCACAATATACTTCAGCCAGAGATTTTCCACCTTCATATTTCCAGATTTTTGCTAATATCATTTCCTCTTCTTATAATGCCTTTCCCTATTTCCTCTGCCAGATACAACCCTACTTATTTTCCAAGAATTAGCTCAAAGACTGATTCTGTAGAACCTTTATGGTATTATCTCAGGCAGAATTATTTCTGCCCAGTTCTTCCATATAGAATGTATCTCCCTCTACTACAGCTCTGGTTGTGTTCTACTTTAGTTATTATTGTATTTTAATTTTTTATCTACTGGACTCTGAAATTGCTAGAGGACTAAGAAACATGTCTTACCTATATCCCAACATGAAACAGAAGAGAAAGTGACTGTGTACTTCTAGCACTGAGTAGTCTCAAAAAAAAAAAAAAGACTTTTCATATAAAATGCAATATTTACAAATTTACCCAGAGAATGGGAGAAAAATTTTCCAAACTACATGCCTGAAAGGGGCTTGTAAAGAACTATTACAATTCAATAATAAAAAGCCAAATAACCCAACTAAAAATGCTAAATAATTTGAATAGTGATTTCTCCAAAGAAGATGTACGAATGGCCAATAAACACGTGAAAAATCATCAACATAACTAGCCATCAGAGAAATGCAAATCAAAACCACAATGAGATACCACTTCACAACCACTAGAATAGCTCTAATCAAAAAGATAGATACAAACAAGTGTCGATGAGGATGTAGAAAAACTGGAACCCTCATGTGTTGCTGGTTTTAATATAAAATAATACAACCACTTTGCAAAACAGTCGCCAGGAATTCCACTCCAAGGTATATACCCAAGGGAAATGGAAACATATTTCAACACAAGAACTTGTATACAGATGTTCATTGCAATGTTATTCATATTAGTGAAAAATGGAAATAACCCAAATATTCATCAACTGATGAAAGGATTAAAAAAAAATGATATATTCATACAATATAGTGTTACTTACAAGAAAAAGAAATAAAGTACTTTTTCAGTAAATGCTATAACTTACACAATTTTGCAGCAACAGCGCTAACAACCAAAAATATGGGTGTGCTTACATAGATAAATATCTATGCACGTATGTGTTTATAAAGGTATATATGTGTATAAACATATGCATGTATAGGTATATCTGTAGGCATGTGTGTGCTGCATATATATTGAGCCCATTGTTGCAGCCAGTGTGTCAATCCATCTCATCAAGGGTCTTCCTCTTTATTGCTGACACTCTACCAAGCATGATGTCTTTCTCCAGGGACTGATCCCTTCTGATAACATATCCAAAGTACATGAGATGAAGTCTCGCCATCCTCACTTCCAAGGAGCACTCTGGCTGTACTTCTTCCAAGAGAGACTTGTTTGGTTTTTTGGCAGTCCACGGTATATTTAATATTTGTCTTAGGCTGGGTTTTCTAGAGAAGCAAAACCAGTAAAGCGTATAAGCATATCAAGGAAACAGCTCATGCAATTGTAGAGGCTGGAACACCCCAAGTCCATGGATCAGGATAGAGGCTTCTCCTGATTCCCGTAGCCACAGGGGCTGGTGAACCCAAGATAGCAGGTCAGAGAGCAGGGCTCTTGTTCGCAGGCTATGAACAAGGTCTTGGATCAGCCAGATCATATGGCCCAAGTGGAAGACCAGCTTGCACAGCAGCCCGTACCTATTGTAGAGCCTTCTCTTGTTCTGGGCCCTACTCAAAACTAGCAGCTTGTCAAGTCACTTGATAAATAGGTCACAGTAACACACCCAAATGAGGAATATGTCCCATCCAAAATCCGCAGAGCCCCAATAGGCATCGTTCCCCCTTTTTAGTAGTGGGAGCAACCAGATGCAATAACTTATCCTTCACTTTAGAAGGAATATCTTGACATGCCCAACACCACTGGACCTCTAGAAATTTCACTGAGGTTGAAGATACCTGAATTTTTGTGGGATTAATTTCCCACCCTCAAGCACACAAATGTTTTACCAGTAAGCCCAGAGTCACTGACACTTCTTTCTTACTAGGTCCAATCAGCATGCCATCAGTGTATTGGACCAGTGTGATGCCTTGTGAAAGGGAAAGACGATAAGTTTCCTGCAGACTAAATTATGACAAGCCTGGTGAGCCGATGTACCCTTGAGGTAGGCAGCTGAAGGTGTATTGCTGCCATTGCTAGCTGAAGGCAAACTGCTTCTGATGGTCCTTTGAAACAGGTATGGAGAAAAAGGCATTAGCCAGATCAATAGCTGCAGACCAGGTACCAGGAGATGTATTAATTTGCTCAAGTAATGAAACTATATCTGGAATAGGACCTACAATTGGAATAACCATGTGGTTAAGTTTTTGATAATCTACTGTCATTCTCTCAGATCCATCTGTTTTTTACACAGGCCAAATAGACGAGTTGAATGCAGATGTGCTAGAAATCACCACCCCTGTATCCTTCAAGTCCTTGATGGTGACAGTAATCTCTGCAAGCTTTTGATTTACTATTTTCCTAGGTAGGGACAGTTCTAATGGCTTCCTTTTGGCTTTTCCTACCATAATAGCCCTTAGTCCATTTTTGAGGGATCTAATGTGGGGTTCTGCCAGTTGCTGAGTATATCTATTCCAATTATGCATTCTGGAACTGGGAAAATCACTACAGGATCGTTTCAGGGACCCACTGCACCTACTGTAAGATGGACATGAGCCAAGACTCCATTAATAATGTCCCTAGGGAAGGACGTTATACTTGGTAAAGTAGAGGGTCAGGAGTTGCATTGACAATGTGGCTGCAGCAATGGGCTTAAGCATGATAAAGATTGTGAGGATGGAACAGGACCGGGCAGTGTTTTGTTCTGTTGCACATAGGGTCGCTATGAGTTGGAACCAACTCGATGGCACCTAACAACAACAAAAGCATCCACGGGTGTTGATCATGGATCCAAGTAAAATGAAATCCTTGACAACTTCAATCTTTTCTCCATTTATCATTGTTTCACTTATTGGTCCAGTTGTGAGGATTTTTGTTTTATGCTAAAGTGTAATCCTGTGACAGTGACAATTTCTGTTGCTGTTGCACACTACTCTGATATTGCATGTTGACACATCACAGGTAAAATTGAGGTCATGAAAATCGGTACAATTATGTTCAAGACAGGCCCTCAATTATACGCCTTTCGTCTCTTACTGATTACTCTTCTGACACAAGCAGAGAAATCACATGCTCAAATTTGGAAGAAGCCTCCAGTGGTTTGATTTCATAAGTAAAGTCATTCACCTGCAGCATGCCACGCAGACCCCCGTAGCAGGTGTCCAGTGTGGCCACGGACCCAGGAACCTCTTCCAAGTAGCTAAAGAACAGTCTCAGGGGACAAAGGGGTAATCTTCCTGCATGGCACCTTGGTCATTGCTGGTAACAACAGGAAAGTGTCTGGGCAGCAAGGTCTTCCAGACCTTCATGTGAATTACATGTCTTCGACCCTGGAAGTGCATGCTGTAGGAGAGCTGACCTGACCTGTCAGCTCCACTCAGCTTGTGGGGCACCTTCCTGGGAATCACAACTTCAGAGGAAGTGAAGCGCCATCCTGGTTTGGGCCATGGTAGCAGCAGATAGAGGTCAGGAGTGCCCAGAGCACCAGCAGGAAGAGAGGACTTCTCAGGAGTCCCTCAGCCCAGGCAGGCCCCATGAATGAAGGAGCCTATAACCAAGAAAACTCAATCAAGTGGGAGTCAAGGGTGTCTGTCCCTGAAACAGCAACTTTCCCAGAAAAGCAGTAGTGAGGAGAGGAGAATAAAGCTGGGAACAAGGCCCAAATGAGTGATGCAGAGTCAGGGGCATGACTATTATATAACAATGAATGTGTGCTCATTGGGGGAGGCTGGATTACTGAGCTGGTGACTTCGGGACTGGGAAATAGATAAAAGGAAACAATGAGAGGAACTAGGAAAAACTGAATATATATAAGGGCTAAAATGTCCCTTATTCTCTTCAGGATGTCATAAGAGAAGAATGAATACGTTTGCTACAACTTTAGAAAAGATAATGACATTTTTCTCAAACTATATATATATATATATATATATATTTTTTTTTTTTTAAATAATGAGTGAGTCCTGTTCCTGCTCCTCTGCTCTGATTTGTATTGTAGCATGTAGACTGCAGGCTTTCATCCTTTTTTAGGTCCCCTTGTGACAGACTGAAGTCAGTATTTTCTAGTCTTTCAGGTTACTTTTCATGAGTTGACACTAGGCAACTGTCCTAATGTAGGACAAGACCCTCCTCCATTCTTCCTCTGATTTCTTTTACTATATGAAAATCCTAATCTACCTAAGCTCATGGCCAGATCTGCACTAGATATATGGTCTGGAATGCCATTTACATCCTCTTTAGGTGGCATGCTTTCATAAAATAAAATTTTGAACTGCAGTGGCCCTTTGGATTTCTTGGGGCTTGTCGAATATGTGCCTTTTGTGGCAACTTAGAAGAAAAGGAAAATAAATAGCTAACAAACCATGGGTAGTTTACATCAACTAGCACAAAGCAGTAAAGAAAATAAAAAATTTGAACACATTCTTATCTTTTGAGGCTGTCTCAAAGAACTTCAACTTTCTTACCGTCAGAAAGAATTTTTCCTTTCTGTCTCTGCTTCTGCCTCTTCTAAACCCACTCCTTTCTCACAACCCTCCTATCCTTTCCCTGTCATCTTTTCTGTCCCTTGCTCCTCTTCCTGCCTTCCTCCAGGCGATTCTGACCATTAGACATGGAACTTAACCCACTCTGGATATGCTAACATCCTAGAATTAGGGGAAAAAATACGACTAAAGTCTAATTCTGAAGTATTCATTTCAGTGTTGACTGGCAGTACTCCAATCCTGCCGACCAGGGCAAGATGAATAATATGTCTCAAATGTCTGGAACAAATTAGAAGCCACTTTTAAGGAATGCTCAGGGTAAGGCCATAACACTGACACTTCCACCTTTTTGTGTTAATACTCTATAACCTAAGACATTAGATGTTCAGAAGCATAAAATAGGCTGGCAGGCCACACCTACATGTCCTCAACTTACTACACTTATTCCAGTAGCTTGAAGGTGGCATTATAGACAAAGCAAAAAACATACATGTGCAAACTCATGGTAGTTCAAGAGAAACATTTTGAAGGAAACAAAAGGCTCTTCATATATAGAAAACAATTCAGTAAGGATACATACAGATATTGGAAAAGGAGGGGAAAAAAAAAGGTGTCTTAGGGTGGGTTCTCTAGAGAAGCAAAACCAGTGAAGTGTATAAATATATATAAAGTTATATGAAGGAAACGGCTCACATGATTGTAGGGGCTGGAATGTCCCAAGTCCATGGATCAGGATAGAGCCTTCTCCTGATTCATGTAGCTCCAGGGTCTGGTGCACCCAAGATTGGCAGGTTGGGAACAGGGCTCTTGCTCACAGACTATGAAGATCCACAAATCCCAAGATCAGCAGATAAGCTGCTAGCTCAAGTCCAAAGAACCAGAGGTCAGACAAACAGGAGGCAGCTGCAGTATCCAGAGCAGGCAAAAGCCAGAATGTTCGCTTCCGTTCAGATGCAGCCCACATGCCACAGAAAACTCCCTTTCAACTGATTGGCTACTCACAGCAGATCCCATAATGGGGGTGATCACTTATGAACACTGCGAATCATGGCCCAGTGAAGTTGACACATAATCTTAACCATCACAAAAGGCTACAGGGCCCACACAATTATCCTCTTTTGGCCAACAGGCTGCTCAAACAGTAACAAAATGACTTCTCTCCACACACTTTAATCTCCACAGTGGCCTTTGGATCAGCAAGGAGAAATAGCCTTATTAGTAAATGGTCACCCAACTCCACTTGTAGAAGACACTGGTGCAACTATGACTTGACAAGGGCACCATAAACAGGCTTCAGCCCTTCATGAATGAAGATCTGGATTGAGTTAGCAGATAAGATACCCAGATAAAAAGGGCTGGCCAAGAGAGCTATATAAAAGATGGACAAATTAAATTGTCCTGGCATGGCAATCCTATTGATTCTCTGTTTCTTCATGCTTCTCCTGCCTTTTGTGGCTACATTCAGCCTGATTCCAAATTTCCAGAAAGAGGGTTGATCTGCAGCTTGAGGTGTTTAAGCAGCATGAATCTAGTTCAAATAGCTGGTAAGACCCAGTTCTCGTGCACTATCTATGAAATGATTTCTTCCTATTCTCTTTACCTAAATTTTTGAGTCAGTCCATGTATCACACATTGAGTTCCATCCTGTATTAATAGACAGGCTCTACTTTGAGGAGGCAGCTCTTCTCCAGCCCCAACCAGAGGGACTTATCTTCTGGCACTATAACAGACAATGTTCTCCTGCTATTCATAAGGTTTTAACTAGCAATTTTTTTTCAGATTAGACTGGCAGGTCCTTCTTCCTAGTCTGTGTTAGTCTGGAAGCTCAGCTGAAACCTGTGCACTATGGGTGACCCTGCTAGTATCTGAATACCGGTGGCATAGCTTCCAGCATCACCACAACACACAAGCCCCCACAGTATGACAAACTGACAGACGGGTGAGTGTAGCAGGAATCAACATCAACATACAAAATCAGCTGGGTTCCTATACACCAATAAAGAGAACCTTTGAAAGGAAATCAGGAAAATGATATCTTTGATAATAACCCCTAAAAAAGATAAAATATGTAGGAATAAATCTAAACAGAGAAGTAAAAGATCTATACAATGAAAACTATAAAACCCTATTGCCAGCAACCAAAAGAGACCACATACATGGAAAAACACGCCATGCTCATGGATAAGGAGACTCAACATTGTGAAAATGTCAGTTCTACCCAAAGTGATCTACAGATACCATGCAATCCTGATCCAAATACCAACAGCAGCAAGATGGAAAAACTAATCATCAAATTTACATGGAAATGGAAAAGGCCCTGGATAAGCAAAGCATTACTGAAGAAAAAGAACAAAGTAGAAGGCCTCATACTACCTGATCTCAGAACCTACCATATACAATCCTGGTATTCAAAACAGCCTGGTACTGGTACAATGACAAACACATAGACCAATGGAACGGAATCGAGAACCTAGATGCAAATCCGTCAAACTATGATCAACTGATCTTTGACAAAGGACAAAAACCCACTAAATGGGAAAAAGATTTTGGGAAAAAGACAGTCTTTTTAACAAACGGTGCTGGCAAAACTGGATGTCCCTCTGGAAAAAAATGAAACAGGACCTATACCTCACACCATACATAAAAACTAACTCAAAATGGAACAAAGTTGTAAATATAAAAACAAAAATGATAAAGATCATGGGAGAAAAAATAGGGGCAATGCTAGGGGCCTTAATACATGGCATAAATAGAATACAAACCATAACTAACAATGCACAAATATCAGAAGATAAACTAGATAACTGGAAGCTCCTAAAAATTAAACACTTATGCTCATCAAAAGACCTCACAAAGAAGGTTAAGACAGTACACAATACTGGGGAAACCAGCACAACTGGTCCAAGGCAAGGTCATGGAAGCTCCATAGACACATCCAAACTCCCTGAGGGACTAAATTACTGGACTAAGGGCTGTGGGGACCATGGTCTCGGGGAACATCTAGCCCAATTGGCATAACATAGTTTATAAAGAAAATGTTCTACATTCTACTTTGCTGAGTAGAGTTTGGGGTCTTAAAACCTTGTGAGCAGCCATCTAAGATACTTCACTGGTTTCACCCCGTCAGGAGCAAGGGAGAGTGAGGAAAACCAAATACACAAAGAAAAGATTAGCCCAAAGGACTAAATGGACCATAACTACCACAGCCTCCACCAGACTGAGTCCAGTACAACTAGATGGTGCCTGGCTACCACCACTGACTTCTCTGACAGGGATCACAATAGATAGTCCTGGACAGAGCTGGAGAAAAATGCAGAACAAAATTCTAACTTCAAAAAAAGACCACATTTACTGGCCTGACAGAGACTGGAGAAACCCCAAGAGTATTACCCTGGACACCCTTTTAAATGAGTAATGAAGTCACTCCTGAGGTTCACCCTTAGACAGGCCCATAAAAAAACAAAAGGAGACTAAAGGGGCAAGGACTAGAAGGCAGGAGGGGACAAGAAAGCTGGTAATAGGGAACCCAAGGTCGAGAAGGGATAGTGTTGACATGTCGTGGGGGTTAGTAAGCAATGTCACAAAACAGTATGTATACTAATTGTTCAATGAGAAGATGGTTTATTCTGTGAAACTTCATCTAAAGTACAATAAAAAAAATAGTGTTCATCAAAAGAGTAAAAAGAGAACCTATAGACTGGGGAAAAAGTTTTGGCAATGTGATGTACAACAAGGGTCTAATCTCTAAAATCTGTAGAATACTTCAACACCTCAACAACAAAAAGACAAATAATTCAATCAAAAAATGGGCAAAGAATATGGACAATTCACCAAAGAAGACATTAAGGCAAATAACAGATACATGTGGAAATGCTCCTGATTATTAGCCAATGTTGTTGTTAGGTGCCGTGGAGTCGGTTCCCACTCATAGAGTCCCTATGCGCAACAGAACAATACACTGCCCAGTTGGCACCATCCTCATGATCGTTGTTATGCTTGAGCCCACTGTTGTAGCCACTGTGTCAATCTACCTCGTTGAGGGTCTTCCTCTGTTTTGCTGACCCTCTACCAAATATGATGTCTTTCCACAGGGACTGATCCCTCCTGATAACATGTCAAAAGTATGTGAGACAAAGTCTCACCATTCTCATTTATAAGGAGCATTGTGCCTGTACTTCTTCTAAGACATTTGTTTGTTCTTCTGGCAGTCCAGGAGCCCTGCAGTGGTTAAGAGCTTGGCTGCTAACCAAAAGGTCAGCGGTTCACACCCAACAGCCACCTCTCGGAAACCCTACAGGGCAGTTCTACTCTGTCCTATAGGGTCGCTGTGAGTTGGAATCCACTCAACGGCAACGGGTTTGGTTTTTTGGTCTGGCAGTCTGTGGTATATTGAATATTTTTGCCAACACCATAATTCAAAGGCATCCATTCTTCTTCAGTCTTCCTTATTAATTATTTGCTTTAGTAAGCACATGATCCTATTGAAAATACCATGTCTTGGGTCAGGCACACCTTAGTCCTTAAAGTGACATCATTGCTTTTTAACACTTTGAAGAGGTCTTTTACAGCAGATCTGCCAAATTCAATACATTGATTTCTTGACTGCTGCTTCCATGGGCGTTGATTTGGGATCCAACTAAAATAAAATCCTCGACAACTTTTTTCTTTCATTTTTCATGATGTTGCTTATTGGTCCAATTGTGAGGATTTTTTTTCTTTATGCTGAAGTGTAATCCATACTGAAGGCTCTGTGTAGTCTTTGATCATCAGTAAATGCTTCAAGACCTCTCCACTTAAAAGCAACCAAGGTTGTGTCATCTGCATAACACAGGCTGTTAATGAGTCTTCCTCCAAACCTTATGCTGCTTTCTTCTTCTCATAGTCCAGCTTCTCAGATTATTTGCTCAGCATACAGATTGAAAAAGTATGGTGGGAGGATACAACCCTAAAACACACCTTTCCTGATTTTAAACCACACAGTATTCTCTTGTTCTGTTTGAACAACTGCCTCTTGGTCTACATAGAGGTTGTGAGGGCAATTAAGTGCTTTGGAATTCCCATTCTTCACAATGTCATTCATAATTAGTTATAACCCACACAGTTGAATGTCTTTGCGTAGTCAAAACACCACACGTAAACATCTTTATGGTGTTGTCTGCTTTCAGCAAAGATCCATCTGACATCAGCAATGGATATCATGTCCTCTTCTCAATCACGCTTGCATTTCTGGCAGTTTCCTGTTGATGTACTGCTGCAACCGTTTTTGAATTATCTTCTGGAAAATTCTGCTTGAGTGTTATATTAATGATCTTGTCCAATAATTTTCGCATTCTGTTGGATCACCTTTCTTTAGAAAGGGCACAAATATGGATCTCTTCCGTACTTTGTCTTCTTGAACTGCCCTTTGAAATCTTCTGTTCATCTCTTTCGTGTGGTCATGTCTTCCGTTAGCTTTAGCTACTCTACGTCCAAGAGGAAGTTTCAGAGTCACTTCTCCGTCTTTCCTCTCTAGGTGGCATAATTTCAGAAAATACAATCTCAAATCTTGAACGCCAATGACCATTTGGGGGCTTGTCTTTGGTTTTGGCAAGTGTGATTATGACATGTCTTCGTGAATTCCTTTTGGGGTCTATCCTGTATGAGGTTCTCTGATCTTCTTGGATAGATATCTTCTCATCTTTCATGATATTAGGGAAGTTTTCTGCCAGGAAATCTTTGACAATTCTCTCTGTGCTTTCCACTATCCCCCCTGTTCTGGTACTCTGATCGCTTGTAGGTTTTTCCTCTTCATAGCATCCCACATACTTCTTAGGCTTTCTTCATTCTTTTTTCTGATTTTTACTCAAACAAATTGGTGTCAAGGATTTATCTTCAGTCTCTCTAGTTATGACTTCCATTGTCTCAATTTTGCTCCTATGACCTTCTATTGAGTTGGTCTAACTCTGAAATTGTATTGCTAATCTTTTGGATTTCTAGTTGCTGTTTTATATCATCTCTAGAAGCCTGTTTATTCTGTTTTTTTTTTTTTTTTTCTTGTAACTGAAATCTTCTATTGTTTTGTCTGTGTGTTCCTTGGTTTGGTCTATATTGTACCTGATCTCCTTCTTGATCTCTTGGAGAGCTCTGTATATTAGTCTTTTGAGTTTTTATCAGGGAGTTCCATTGCCTTATCTTCCTCTGGAAGGTTTTCTGGTTCTTTATTTTGGTCACTTGCTGGAGCCATCTTATCCTGCTTCTTTATATGAATTGATATTGACTGTTGACTCTGAGACATGAATTATTATATTTACTTATTGTTTTTGTTTACTACATCCTGAATTTTTGTTTTGTTTTGTATTGGTATGTTCAATTAAGCTTGGTGTGTGTGCTACTCTGGCAATTAATCTGGCCCTGTTGAAGCTCTCATCTCCTGTCTCCAGGTGGGTGGAGCAGCTAGTAGGTGTGTGAGCCTGGTAGTCTGTTCACTGTCCTTGTAGGGCTGCTGAAGTTGTAGGCAGCATTTTTGGTGAGGTGATTAATCTGTCCTGCTGGTCACCTGGCCGTGGGTGCGGAAGGTGTTCTCCCTGGTCATTGGGTTGGGTGTTGTGCATGTGTTCTACCGCTTACTTGTTGGTTGGGGCTCAGGTGCCCAGGTCATCGGTCACTGAGTGTGTGGTGTGGAAACTCTCACCTCCAGTCCTGGGATGATAGGGCTGCTCGGAGCAGGCACAGGTCTCTGGTTGCTATGGGTGCGATGGGGAGTTCAAACAGGGAGCTATCAGCTATCCTCAGATCCCCAGATGCATCATGTTCTGCTGTCTGCCAGAGTGCACAGAGGGGAGGGAAATGCAGTCAGTCCTTGTATACCCAGTGGCATTGGCTGGATGGGTGGGGGGGGCACCGCTAGTTCTCAGGCCCCCAGTTGTGGGTGGCTAGATGGAGAGGGTGGTACTGTAGGCCCTCAGGCCCCCAGGTGTGGGTGGGTGAGCCCCCTTCTTAGGAGGTAGGGTGTTACTGAATGCACAAACCATAGGTTCCACATGGCTGCTGCAGGTTAAAATCAGCTTCAGCTGGAAACTCTGCCTATTTCATCCTAACGAGGGCATGCTGTGCCAGGTCAGTCAGCAAGACACTGGTGCAGGTGATTGGCAGGGAAAAGGTGTCTGTGGAACACCTATGCCATGCCAAAGGCTTGGCAAAGGGACAGGCACCTCTGAACCAGGCTGTGAGTCCCCAGCTTAGGAGGCGTGGCACTGTTGAATGCCTCCAGACTGGTGTCAGAGTGGAGAGGGGGGATGGATGAGGAGAAGGGAGTACTCCTCATCCATGGGGTTCGGGTACAGGAAGGCGTGTGGTGCATGTGGTGGGTTTGGTGCTCGCACTTAGCTTTCGTAGTTCTGGTGTCACTCCTGTTAGGTTCTGGAGGTATGTGCAGAGTCAGTGCTGCTTAGCTGCACCAGACGGGGTGCATTTCGACTTGGGATGCTGCTGTTTGACCCAATATGTCTGCACTGTGCAGACTCAGCTAGCAGGGCACCAGTAATCCTGTGATCTGTAATTCCCCATTTCTGCTCTTTTTGAATTGTCATTCCTTCCACCTGTCACTCAGTCTGATTCTTCAGCTTTGTCTTTGATATTTAGGGTTCCTAGATTGTCATATATATCCAACTTACTTGTTTTTTGGGGTCTTTGTTGTAAGATGGAAGAAACAAAGCATCTGTGTAGTCCACCATCTTGGCCCCATCTCCCGGGGCTTGTCAATCTTGTGCATCTTTGATATAAAGGGAAATAAAATAGCTAACACTTCATGGGTAGCTTACAGCAACTGGTACAAAGAAGTCAAGAAAGGAAACAATTTCAACATATTCTAATCTTTAAAAAATTTCAACATTCTCTCACAAAGACTTTCTTCTGTCTACCTCTCCCACTGCCTCTTGTAAACCCACTCGTTTCTCACCTCCCTCCTATCCTTTCCCTATCTCCTTCCCTGCTCCCTTATGCCTCTGACACCCTATCTCCAGTCCTTTCTGACCATGACCCCAAACTTTAGCCACTTTGGTTATGCTAATGTCCTAGAAATAGGAAAAGAAATACCTTTAAACTCAAATCTGAAGTATTCTCCCCTACTGATGACTGGCAGTAATTCAATCCTGTTGACAAGGGCATGATGAATATGACTCAAAGGTCTGGCACAGATTAGAAACCACTTTTAAGGAATACTGACACTTCTACCTTTTTGTGATAAAGGCCTATAACCTGAAATATCAGATGCTGCTCAGAAGCATAAAATAGGCTGGCAGACCACACCTGAAAATTCTCAAGTTACAAAACTCAGTCCAGTGTCTTGAAGATGGCATGATAAAGAAAAAACCACACACTCAAACTCATACTGCTGCAAATTAAATAGTTTGAGTGAAACAAAATGCCCTTCGCATATACAAAACCATTCAAAAAGGATGCAGGCACATATTGGAAAAGGGAAACAAAGAGGGGGAAAAAGGCTACAGGGCTCACACAATTATCCTCCTTGGCCAACAGGCTGCTCAAACAGGAACAAAATAACTCCTCCCCACGAACTTTAGTTTCCACAGTGGCCTTTTGATCAGCAAAGAGAAATAGCCCTGTTAGTAAATGGTCATGCAACCTCATTTAAAATAGACGTTGGTGCAACCATGATTTGACATGGCACTATAAACAAGGCTCAGACCTATCAGGAATGAGGGCCCGGATTGCTCTACAAGATAAACCACCCAGCCAAGAAGGGCCAGCCAAGAGCGAAGTAGATGGACAAATTACTTTATCCTAGCTTGGTAATCCTATTGATTCTCTACTTCTGTATCCTTTCCCTCTCCTTTTTGGCTACCCTCAGCCTGATGCCAAATTTCCAGGAGAGATTTGATCTGAGGCCAGAGGTGTTTAAGCAGCATGAATGGAACTCTAATAGCTGGTCAGACCCTGTTGTAGTGGACTATTTATGAAGTGATTTTCTTTCTGTTTATTTTTACCTAAATGTTTGCATCAGTACATGTTCAGACATTAAGCTCCATCCCGTATTAAAAAACGGACTGCGCTTAGGCAATTCCTGAGATATTAAACATGAAATACTATGACTTCAATAACCAGAGATATTAAGAGTGATATTACAGTCACTTAGGTGATGGTTTTACAATAAACACAAAAGGCCAAAGACATTACACTTGGAATAAGTCAGGTTTAGCACAAATCAAGAAAATATTGAGTGGAACAACAGCTTTTTTTTTCTAGTGCTAATTAAATGCCTAAAAGATTTCAAGTCCTTCTTAGGTGCTTTCTTTTGATCATTACAAAAGCATAAAAAAGTGCATTTCATCCCTGAATGTAAAATGTGGACCCTGAAATTTTGAAAGACTAAGTAGCTTGCCCACGATCACTTAGTGGCAGGTGACAGAGCCACTGTCCAAATTCACAACTCAATGACACAAAAGTCTTTGATCTTACCACTGTATCACTGACAAATATTACAATTTACACTTATTTGTTAATCTTTAACAATAAGATGAACAAATAACAACAACAATAAAGTGCCTAACAAATTGGGGGTAAAAAATGTCTTTAAACTTGATGAAACAAGTATACGAGTTATTCTATTTGCTACAAGGGCATATAAAGAGGGGTAGGATTCAAATCCTGAATAAAACCCCAGAACCCAGTGCCATCAAGTAGATTCCGGCTCTTTATGATGATAAATCTTGAATAGGTTTTAATTAATTAATTTTTTCTCATTGCCGGTGAGTTGGTTAAAACTCATGGTAAACCAGTGTGGATCAGAATACAACTGTGCTCCGCAGGGTTTTTAATGGCCGCTTTTTCAGAAGTAGCTTACCAGGAATTATTTTGAGGCACCTTATGGGTGAACTTGAACTTAAAAGCCTTGAGTTTCCCTTTCCTGAATCTAAGAGTTTCTGCTATCACTTATGGGAGTAAAAATTTGACCAGAAATGACAGTTAACCAAATTTAAACACACAGACACTTTGTGTTTCTTACTTGTCAAGTCATTTTATTTCAGGGTGACAATCTCAGAAAAACTAAAGGATGACATGCTTGTCAAAGTGAATATTGATCATTTTCTCAGAAATTGCCAATGGTTTTTCTTCACTGAGTGGGCTTCATTTACTTGTTTTCTTGAGCTTTTTTTACTGTCTTCATTTTTCTAAGATTTTTTATTGTTGAAAGTGCACCAACAATTAATGAAGCTAGAAAAAGTATTAAACGCATGATTATTATAGCTAACGTCTTGTTTATATTAACAAGTATTTTGGCTCGAAGGCCAAGTTCCTTGTCAGGTGGAGGGCCACTATCTATACTACCACCTGCTCCTCTTTGTTCACAAAATGGTGGTTTCCAACCTCGCTGACAGTGACAATTATTGTTGTTGTTGCACACTCCTCTGTAATTGCAGGATGACACATTACAGCTGTAGCCTATGTCTTGATAATAGGTACAGTTCTGTCTAAGACAGTATCTTCCTGGACCGCACGTGGCACCATCCACTACAAGCCCCATGTATGGCTTCTCTGTTCCAAAGTGGGCATCGTATCCAAAGCACCTTTCTTCTTTAACATCATAAACTACTATATGGCGAAATGTAGAGTGCTCACCTCCACCAGGGACCTGTGTGACACCTCGACAGTGCAGCAGTCCACAAAAAACATCATCCTCTTCACATGGAACAGGTTGTCCTCCCCCTTTTATCACTCTCACCCCACAGTTTCCATATCGGTTACCTACTGTGTTCAATTTCTCATAGCATACTGGTGCCGCATCTTGTATATCATAGCCAAAAAGGGCTTGACATTGCATATCACGGTCACTACAATTTCCTCTCACACAAACGGCTACTGCCGAACAAGGGGTTCCATCCTGAATATAAGCGTCATTTGGGCACTCATGTGTTTTCCCATCACAGTATTCTGGTAGATCGCAAATGCCAAGTGTTTCCCTGCAAAGTCTTCCAGGAGGAGCATATTTACAGTTCCTGCAGCAATCTCCTTCATCACAGAAACTGCCAAGGGTCAGGGCACAGTTTGTCGTACAACACTTATCTTGAGCACATTCTTTTAAGGAGCCACAATCACATTCTTCCCTCATGTTTACAATCTTGTCTCCACAACGAGGAGCTATGTAAGGATAATTATGATATGGAGTATTTCTTTCACTCAAACAAGGATCCCACCTGTTAAGCAGTGCAAAGAGTACACCATAAGAACAATTACTCAGCATATCTAGAAGACCAGGCACAGGAGCCATGACACAGTTGCTTCTTCGAAAACAGTGACAACCAGTTGTATCATGTGTAAGGCCGCAGATATGACCTAGTGCATGTGCGGAAACAGTTGCAGCCAGAAATATGTGATAATCTGACACAAATACATACGATGCTCCCCAGTTTGGATTGCATATTCCTGCGTGGTGGGAATAATATGTAGCTCCTCCAATTTTATGTCCTGTATAAAGCAATGAAGTATCATGCGGAATTTCAGCAAAAAAGGTATAATATTTCCACAAACCGAAACGTGTTACCGCGTGTGAAACACTATTGGCCCAAAGATTTACGCTATCCGCACCATCCCATATGCACAGCAGACGTACACAGGCATTAAGGTGAACAATTCCATAAATGGAATCAATTATGTTGTTTATAATCACGACATTTTCTATTATACGTGAAACGTTATTGTTCTGGGAGGTTAATGAATTAGAAATTGTGTAGTGAAGTTTTAATTTTTTCCTATGTCCCACCCACAGATACACAGGGCCTGCTCTAGGAGTTTCAGTGAGTTTTTCCTCTTCAAATGCTTCATTTGTATCTTCCCCTTCATTCGTACACCTTTCAATTCCTGATGATTTTTCATCTGACACAAGCAGAGAAACCACATGCTCAAATTTGGAAGAAGCCTCCAGTGGTTTGATTTCATAAGTAAAGTCGTCCACCTGCAGCATGCCACGCAGACCCCCGTTGCAGGTGTCCAGTGTGGCCATGGAACCAGGAATCCCTTCCAGGTAGCTGAAGTAGTAGCAGTCTCGGGGGACAAAGGGGTAATCTTCCTGCATGGCACCTTGGTCATTGTTGGTAACAACAGGAAAATGTCTGGGCAGCAAGGTCTTCTTGACCTTCATGTGAACTACATGTCTTCGGCCCTGGAAGCGCATGCTGTAGGAGAGCTGACCTGACCTCTCGGCTCCACTCAATTTGCGGGGCACCTTCCTGGGAATCACAACTTCAGAGGAAGTGAAGCGCCATCCTGGTGGGCCATAGGAGCAGCAGATAGAGGTCAGCAGTGCCCAGAGCACCAGCAGGAAGAGAGGACCTCTCAGGAGGGCCTGGGCCCAGGCAGGCCCCATGAGTGGGGGAACCAGTAGCCAGAGAAAACTCAACCAAGTGGGAGTCAAGGAGGACGGTCCCTGAAACAGCAACTTTCCCAGTAGGACAGCGATGAGGAGTATAGGGTATAGCAGAAGACATGGCTCTTGTGCATGATGCAGGGTCAGGGGCATGGCTATTACATAACAATGAATATGTCCTCATAGGAGGAGGTTGGGCTTACTCACCTGGGTACTCTAGGGCAGAGCATAGAGAAGAGAAAAAAATGAGACAAATTGGGAAAAAAATATGTACATGTGGACTAAAAGTTCTTTTATTCTCTAATGGATGTCAAAAGGGGAAAATAAATGTGTTTGGTGCAACTTTAGGACAGATACTTTTTTCTCAAACTGTAAACACTAAGTCTCTGTTTGTTTGTTTTTTTTTTTAAGTAGCATGTAGGTTGCAGGATCTCATTCTTTTTTACGTCCACTTTGTGACAGAATGAAGTCAGCATTTTCCTTTTGTCTTTTGAGCTACCCTGAATAAGAAGAGACTTAGGCAACTTTCCTTTGGTAGGGCAAAGCCTTCTCTTCATCTGATTTCTTTTACTAGGGGAAACTCCTAATCTACCAAACCTATGATCAGATCCCTCCTATCACCTTTTCTGTTCCTTACTCCTCTTCCTTTCTCCAGACCATTAGACATGGAACTTCATTCACTCTGAATATGCTAATGTCCTAGAATTAGGAAAGAAAAAAATACCACTAACGTCTACTCCTGAAGTATTCATTTCAGTGTCGACTGGTAGTAATCCAATTCTGCTGACCAGGGCATGATGAATATGTCTCAAATGTCTGCCATAGATTAGAAGCCACTTCTAAGGAATAGTCAGGGTAAGGCCATAACACTGACATTTCCACCTTTTTGTGTTATTTCTCTATAACCTGAAATATTAGATTCTGTTCAGAAGCATAAAATAGGCTGACAGACCATACCTACACATTCTCAACCTATAACACTTAGTCCAGTAGCTTGAAGGTAGCATTATAAATAAAGAAAACCACACCCACTCAAACTTATGTACTGCAAATGAAACAGTTTGAAGAAAACAAAAGGCCCTTTACGATACATAACAATTCAATAAGGACCAGAAAAGAAAAAAAAAAAAAAGGAGAAAAATGGCTATAGGTTCCACACAATTATCCTCTTTTTGCCAACAGGCTGCTTAAACAGTAACAAAATGACTCCTCTCTACACACTTTAATTTCCACAATCGCCTCTGAATCAGTGAGGTAAATGGTAAATGGTCACTCAGTCTCATTTACGGTAGACACTGGTGCAACCATGATTTGACACCCCACCCAGTGCCGTCGAGTCGATTTCGACTCATAGCGACCCTGTAGGACAACGGCACCATAAACAGGTTTCAACCCTGTCATGAATGAAGATCTGGACTGAGCCAGCACGTAAGACACTCAGACAAGAAGGGCTGCCCAAGAGAGATGTATAAAAGATGGACAAATTAAATTGTCCTGGCTTGGCAATTCTATTGATTCTTTGCTTCATTCTTCCCCTCGGGTGACTTTAAATTTCCAGAAAGAGATTTGATCTGAGGCCTAAGGTGTTAAAAGAGCATGAATCTAATTCTAATAGCTGGCAAGACTCTGTTCTAGTGCACTCATTATGAAGTGAATTCTTCCTGCTTTTATTAAATTTTTTCTTTTTTTTTTTTAGGTCTCTAGGATTTTTTTAATTGTTCTTTAGGTGAAAGTTTATAGCTCAACATAATTTCTCATTCAAAAATTTATACACATATTGTTTTGTGACATTGGTTGCAATCCTCACAATGTGACAGCACACTCCCCTGTTCCATCCTGGTTTCCCTGTGTCCATTAGGCCAGTTCCTGTCCCTTCCTGTCTTCTCATCCTGCTCTTGGACAAGAGCTGCCCATTTGGCATCGTGTATTTGATTGAACTAAGAAACATGTTCCCTATATGTATTATTTTTTTATAGGTCTGTCTAATCTTTGTCTGAAGAATGGGCTTCGGGAATGGTTTCAGTTCTGGGTTAACAGAGCATCCAGACGCCATAGTTTCGAGGGTTCCTCCAGTCTCTGTCAGACCATTAAGTCTGGTCTTCTTTTGTGAATTTGAGTTCTGTTCTACATTTCTCTCCTGCTCTGTCCAGGACTCTCTGTTGTGTTCCCCGTCAAGGCGGTCATTGCTGGTAGGTAGGCGCCATCTAGTTCTTCTGGTTTTACTAAATTTTTGCATCAGTACTTGTATCAGGCCTGTGCTGTCTTTTTTTTGTTGTTTTTCCTTTTCCAATATCTGCATGTATCCTTAGTGAATTGTTGTCTATATGTGAAGGGCCTTTGTTCTCTTCAAACTGTTTCAGTACGTGAGTTTGAGCGTATGTGGTTGAGAGTGTGATGTAAGCTCCATCCTGTATTAATAGACAGACTGTGCTGAGGCAATTCCTGAGATAGTAAACATGAAATACTATGACTTCAATAACCAGAGACATTAAGAAGTGATATTACAGTGATGGTTACTTGGGTGATGGTTTTACAATAAACACAAAAGGCCAAAGATATTACATTTGGAATAAGTCAGGTTTAGCACAAATCAAGAAAATATCAGTTGGAATAACAGCTACTGCTTATTAAATGCCTAAAAGATTTCAAGTCTTTCTTAGGTGCTTTCTTTTCATCATTACAGAAGCCTAAAAAAGTGCATTTCATTCCTGAATGTAAAATGTGGACCTTGAAATTCTGAAAGACTAAGTAGCTTGCCCAAGATCACTTAGTGGCAGGTGGCAGAGCCACTGTCCAAATTCACAACTCTGTGACACAAAAGTCTTTGATTTTACTACTGTATCACTGACAAGTGTTACAATTTATGCTCATTTGTTAATCTCAAACAATAAAATGAACAAATAATGACAAATTGCCTAACACATTGGAAAAAATGTCTTTAAACTGGATGAAACAAGTATATAAGTTATTGGATTTGTTACAAAGGCATCTATAAAAAGTTATGATCCAAATCATAAGTACGTTTTCATTTTCTCTTATTTTTTTCCAGTTGCCAGTGAGTCAACTCCAGCTAATGGTGATCCTGTGTGTATCATATCACAACTATGCTCAGTCGCTGATTTTTCAGACGTAGCTTGTCAGCCATTTCTACATATGCCCCTGTGGGTGAACTCAAACTTCCAAGCCTTGAGTTCTCTTTTACTGAATGTAAGAGTTCCTGCTATCACCTCTTTGAGTATAAAGAATAGGGGCAGAAATGGAAAGCTAACCATATTTAAACACAAAATTTCTAATTTGTCAAGTCATTTTATTTCAGGATGACAGTCTCAGACTAACTAAAGGATGATATGGTTGTCAGAGTGGTTACTGATCATTTTCCCAGGAAGTTCCAATGTTATTTTCTCCATGGAGTGGGCTCCTGTTAGTATTTACCAAAGTTCCAGAATTATATCGGCGCCAGTGTTTTCCGCACTCCCTTGTTTTCCCTACCTAGTTTCATTTGTGTAAGGCCACCAATGAGAAATGAAAACAGAAAAAGTATTAGATGACTGAGCATTGCAACTAGCACCTTGTCTACATTAACAAGTACTTTGGCTCGAAAATCACTTTCTTTGTCAGGGGAGGACTACTATCTATATACTACCACCTGATCCTCTCTGTTCACAAAATGGCTGCTTCCAACCATGCAGGCAGCGACAATTTCTGTTGCTGTTGCACACATCTCTGAAATGGCATGTTGACACATTACAGGTAAAATTCAGATCATGATAATAGGTACAATTCTTTTAAAGATAGTATCTTCCTGGACCACATGTGGCACCATCAACTACAAGCCCCTTGTATGGCTCCTCTGTTCCAAAGTGGGCATCGTATCCAAAGCACCTTTCTTCTTTAGTATCATAAACTGCTAAATGATGAAAATGTAGAGTGCTCGCCTCCGCCCGGGACTTGTGTGACACCTTTGCCGTACAGCATTCCACAAAAAACATCATCTTCGTCACATTTAACAATTCGTCCTCCCCCTCTTATTACCTTCACCCCACAGTTTCCAAATCCGTCACCTATTATGTTCAGTTTCTCATAGCATGCTGGTGAAGCATCTTTTACCTTATAACCAAAAAGGGCTTTGCATTGTATTTCACGGTCACTACAATTTCCTCTCACACAAATGGCTATTGCTGAACATTGGGTCCCATCCTGGACATAAGTGTCATTTGGACACTCATGCATTTTCTCATCACTGTATTCTGGTAGATCACAAATGCCAAGTATGTCTCTGCGAACTCATCCATAAGGAGCATATTTACAGTCATTGCAGCAACCTCCTCCATCACATAAGCTGCCAAGAGTCGGGACACAATTGGTCCCACAACTCGTATCTTGAATACATTTTTTAAAGGAGCCACAGTCACATTCTTCCCCCTGATTCACAATCTTGTCTCCACAATGAGGAAGTACATAAGGAAAATGATTGTATGGAATATTTAGTTCACTCATACAAGGATAAAAATGACAAGCCAATAAGCCACTGCTTTATAAGAAAAATTGCTCGTCATATCTAGAAGACCAGGCTCAGGAGCCATAACACAGCTAGTTCTTCAAAAACAGTGACAACTTGTTGTATCATGTGGAAGGGCTAAGTTATGACCTATTGCATGTGCTGAGAGAGCTGCAGCCATAAATAAGTAGTAATCTTTTAGAAACACATAGGCTGCTTCCCAGTTGGGATTGCATATTCCCTGGTTAAAAGCAAAAATATTTATCCAGTCCCATCATATGTCCTGCAAGAAGCAATGAAGTATCAGGTAGAATTTGACTCCTCCACCCATAATGCTTCCACAAACCGAACTGATTCAAGGTAATTGGAGCAATAAAGGTATCTAAATCTACCATATCCCTATTATTCCATACATATATCAGGCATATAAAGACGTTCATATGCACATGTATATAAATGGTATCAACTATGTTGTTTATAGTTATATTTTCTATTATATGTGTCACATTAATGTCCAGGGGGTGTAATGAGCAAGAAACTGGAGTAGAGTTTTATGAGTTTCCTATGTTTTACCCACAGATACACAGGGCCTGCTCTAGGAGTTTCAGCAAGTTTTTCCTCTTCAAATGCTTGATTTATATCTTCCTCTTCATTCATACACTTTTTATCTCCTATTGATTTCTCTTCAGACACAAGCAGAGAAACCACATGCTCAAATTTGGAAGAAACCTCCAATGGTTTGATTTCATAAGTAAAGTCATCCACCTGCAGCATGCCACGCAGACCCCCGTAGCAGGTGTCCAGTGTGGCCATGGACCCAGGAACCCCTTCCAGGTAGCTGAAGTAGTAACAGTCTTGGGGGACAAAGGGTAATCCTTCTGCATGGCACTTTGGTCATTGTTGGTAAGAGGAGGAAAATGTCAGGGCAGAAAGCTCTTCTTGACCTTCTTGTCAACTACATGTCTTCAGCCCTGGAAGCGCATGCTGTAGGAGAGCTGACCTGGCATCTCAGCTCCACTTAGCTGGAAGCGAAGTGCCACCCTGGTGGGCCATGGGAACAGCAGACAGAGGACAAGAGTGCACTGGCAGGAAGAGAGGACCTCTCAGAAGGATCTCAGACAAGGTAGGACACATGAATGAGGGAGCCTATAACCAAAGAAAACTCAATCTAGTGGGAGGCAAGGGTGTCTGTCCCTGAAACAGCAACTTTCCCAGAGGAGCAGTGTTGAGGAGAAGAAACTAACACTGGGAACATGGCCCCTCTGAGTAATACAGGGTCAGAGTCATGGCTATTACATAATAATGAACACGTACTCATTGCGGGAGTCTGGGCTTACTGAGCTGAGGATTCCAGGACTGGGGATCAGTGATAAAGAAACATTGAGAGAAACTGGGGAAAACAATGTATACGTGGGCTAAAATGTCCCTCGTTCTCTTGTGGATGTCACAAGGGAAGAATAAATGTGTTTACTACAACTTTAGGACAGTTAATGACGTTTTTTTATAAACTATAATGAGTAAGTCCTGTCCTCCTACTCTGCTCTGATTTTTATTGTAGCATACATGCTACAGGCTTTCTTTTCTTTTCTTTTTTCTTTTAGGTCCACCTTGTGACAGAATGAAGTCAGTATTTTCCTTTGGTCTTTCATGTTACTTCTCATTGTAGAGACTTAGGGGACTATCCTAATGCAGGGCAAGGACCTCTTCTGTTCTTCCTCTGATTTCTTTTACCTAAACTCAAGGCCAGATCTGCACTAGATATACAGTCTGGTATGAGGTCGTAATGCCATTTATATCCTCTGTAGCTGGCATGCTTTCATGAAATAAAATCTTGAGCTGCAGTGGCCCTTTGGATTTCTTGGGGCTTGTCAAACATTTGCCTTCTGTGGCACCTTATGAAAAAAGAAAAATAACATAGCTAACAAATCCTGGGTAGCTTATATCACCTAGCCCAAAGAAATAAAGAAACAACTTGAACACATTCTAATCTTTCAAAACCTGTTTAAAAGAACTTCAACTTTCTCACCCTCACAAAGACCTTCTCCCTTCTGTCTACCTCTGCTTCTGCCTCTTATAACCCGATGCCTTTCTCGGCTCCTCCTATCCTTTCCCTATCATCCTTTCTGTCCATTGTTCCTCTTTCTGCCTATTTTGACAGTTAGACCTGGAAATTCAAGCACTCTAGGTATGCTAACCTCCTAGAAACAGGAAAAAAAAAAAAAACATTAAAATCGAATGCTTTTCTTTTCTATAAACTGTTTTACCTGTTAAAAGTCAGTAGTGATAAATGAAAACAGGAAAAGTATTAATTAAAGTGCTGTAACTAGCATCTTGTTTACATTAACAGGGACTCTGGTTCAAAGATGATGTTCTTTGTCAGGTGGAACATTCTCCGAATATACCGTATTTTAGCCCACAAAGCAGTCCTCAATAAAATCCCAAACACTGAAATAATACAAAGCATTCTGCCTGATCACAGCCCCATAAAAGCAGAAATTAATAACAGGAAGAACAAAGAAAAAAAAAAAAAACATGGAAATTGAACAACATCTTGCTTAAAAACAACTGAGTAAAAGAAAATTCCAATGAGAATGAAAACACATCATATTGAACCCTTTGGGACACAAAAAAGGCAGTCCTCAGAGGTCAATTTATAGCAATAAATGCACACATCAAAAAAGGAGAACACACAGAAACCAAAACAGCAGCCCTACTATTACAACAAATAGAAAGAGAGCAGCAAAAGAAGCCCACAGCCACCGGAAGAAAGGAAAGAATAAAAATTAAAGCAGAAATAAATGAAATAGAGAACAGAAAAACAACAGAAAGAATCAGCAAGAGCAAAAGTTGGTTCTTTAAAAAGATCAACAAAATTGGCAAGCCACTGGCAAAAGTGACAAAAGAAAGACATGAAAGGAAACGAATAACCCAAATAAGAAATGAAATGGCAGACATGACAACAGACCCAACTGAAACAACAAGGATCATAACAGAATATTATGAAAAATTATACTTCAACAAATTTGAGAACCTAAAGGAAACAGACACATTTCTAGAAACCACTGTCAACCTTTTGGTTAGCAGCTGTAGCTCTTAACCACTACGCCACCAAGATTTTCAGAAATACGCTGATTACCTAAATTAGCACAAACTGAAATAGAAAATCTGAACAGACGCATAACAAGAGAAGAGAATAAAGAGGCTAAAAAAAAAAAAAAAACCAACAAAAAAGCCCTGGCCCAAATGGTTTCACTGGAGAATTCTACCAAACATTCAGAGGAGAGCTCACTCCAGTACTACTCAAACTATTTCAGAGTACAGAAAAGGAAGGAACATTCCTGAATTCATTCTATGAAGCCAGCATAACCCCGATACCAAAACCAGGCAAAGATACGACGAAAAAAAGAATACTAGAGACCAATATCTCTTTTAAATATAGATGTAAAAATTCTGAACAAAATTCTAGCCAATAGAATTCAGCATCATATCAAAAAACTAATACACTATGACCCAATGGGATGCATACCAGGCATACAACGATGGCTTGATATTAGAAAATCAATCAACATAATACATATATAAGTAGAACAAAAAAAAAGAATCACATGATCATTTTGATGAACACAGAACAGACATTTGATAGAGTCCAAAACCCATTCCTGATAAAAACTCTCAATACAATAGGAATAGAAGGGAAATGTCTCAACCTAATAAAGGGTATCTGTACAAAACCAACATACAACATCATTCTCAACAGAAAGAGGCTGATAATATTCCCCATGAGAACAGAAACAAGGCAAGGATTCCCTTTATCAGCACTCCTATTTAACATTGTGGTGGAAGGCCAAGCTAGAGCAATATGGCAAGGAAAAGAAATAAAGGCCATCCAAATTGGAAGAGAAGGAGTAAAACTATCCCTATTCGCAGATGATATGATCCTATACATAGAGCACTCCAAGATTCTGCAAGAAAACTACTGGAACTAATGGAAAGATTCAGCAGCATAGCAGGAATCAAGATCAACATACAAAAATTAATTGGATTCCTATACGTCGATAAAAAGAACTTTGAAAAGGAAATCAGGAAAACAATGCCATTGATAATAGCCACTAAAAAAGATAAAATACTTAGGAATAAATCTAACCAGGGACGTAAAAGGCCTATACAAAGAAAGCTACAAAACACTATTGCAAGAAACCAAAACAGACCTACATAAATGAAAAAACATACTATGTCCATGGATAGGAAGACTCAACATTGTCAAAATGTTAGTTCTACCCAAAGCAATCTACAGATACAAAGCAACCCTGATCCAAATACCCTCAGCTTTCCTTAACGAGTTGGAAAAAACTAATCACCAACTTATGAAAAGGAAAGAGGCCCTGGATAAGCAAAGCATTATTGAGGAAAAAGAACAAAGTATGAAGCCTCAGACTACTTGATCTCAGAACCTACCATACAGCCACTGTAGTAAAAACAGCCTGGTATTGGTACAATGACAGACAGATACACCAGTGGAACAGAATTGAGAACCCAGATGCAAACCCATTAACCTGTGGTCAGCAGATCTTTGACAAAGTGTCAAAGCCCATTAAACAGGGAAAAGGCTGTCTTTTTAACAAATGGTGCTGGCAAAACCGGATGTCCATTTGTAAAAAAATGAAACAGGATCCATTCCACACATTATACACAAAAACTAACCCAAAATGGATCAAAGACCTAAATACAAAATATAAAATGATAAAAATCATGGATTAAAAACCACGGACAACACTAGGGGCCTTAATACATGGCATAAATAGAACACAAACCGTAACTAACAATGCACAAACACCAGAAAGTAAACTAGATAACTGGGGCTCTTGGAAGTTAAACACTTACACTCACCAAAACACTTCACCAAAGGAGTAAAAAGAGAAGTTAATAGACTGGGAAAAAACTTTTTTGGTTATAACATATCCAACAAAGGCCTAATCTCTAAAATCTATAGGAAAATCCAACACGTCTGCAACAAAAAGACAAACAATCCCATCAAAAAATGGTCAAAGAATACAGACACTTCACCAAAGAAGGCATTAAGGCAGCTAACAGACAAATGAGGAAATGCTATGATCATTAGCCATTAGAGAAATGTAAAAACTACAGTGAGATATCATCTCACCCAGACATTACTGGCATGAATCAAAAAAACAGAAAATAACAAATGTTGGAGAGGCTATGGGGAGATTGGAAATCTTATGCACTGGAGCTCTTATACACAGCTGGTGGGAATGTAAAATGGTACAACCACTATGGAAAACAATATGGCACTTCCTTAAAAAAACTGGAAACCCTAATGACTAAGAGCTGTGGCTGCTAACCAAAAGGTCAGCAGTTTGAATTCACCAGGCGCTCCCTGGAAACTCTATGGGGCAGTTCCACTCTGTCCTGTAGGGTCACTATGAGTCAGAATCAACTAAATGGCAATGTCTCTTTTTTTTTTTTTTTTTGGGAGCCGGGTGAGTGTTTAAAAAACCAGATAGAAATACTATACTATCTAGCAATTCCACTCCTAGGAGTATATACTAGAGAAACAAGAGCTGTCACAAGAATAGAACATGCATGCCCATGGTCATTGTAGCATTATCCACAATAGCAAAAAGATGAAAACAACCTAAGTGTCAATCAACAGATGGATGGATAAACAAATCATGGTACGTACAAACAATGGAATACCATGCAATGATAAAGAACGATGATGAATCCATGAAACATCTCACAAGATGGGTGAATCTGGAGGGCATTATGCTGAGTGAAATTAAGTCACTCACAGAAGGACAAAGATTGCATGAGACCACTATTATAAAAACCCAAGAAAAGGCTTACACACAGAAAAGAACAATCTTTGATGGTTACAAAGGAGAGGATGGGTGAAGAGAGGAAATCGCTAACCGGATAGCAGACAAGTGTTAACTTGGGTGAAGGGAAAGACAACACACAATACAGGGGAAGTCAGAACATCTTGACCAAGGCAAAGTCATAGAAGCTTCGTAGACACATCAACACCTTTAGGGACCAAATTACTGGGGTTGAGGGTTGGGGACCATCTTCTCCGACGACATCTAGGTCAATTGGCATAACATAGTTCATAAAGAAAATGTTCCACATCCTACTTTGTTGAGTAGCATCTGGTGTCTTAAAAGCATGTGAACAGCCAACTAAGATATATCTATTGGTCCTACCCTGTCTGGAGCAAAGCAGAATGAAGAAAATCAAACACAGAAGGGAAGTACTAGTCCAAAATTTTTTGACTAAAGAACCACATGGACCACAGATTCCAACAGCCTAAGCCCAGAAGAACTAGACAGTGCCGGGTTACAACTACCCATAGCTCTGAGAGGGATCACAGTAGAGGGTCCCTGACAGTCGATGATGTTGTTAGATGCCATTGAGTCAGTTCTGGCCCATAGGAACCATATGTACAACAGAACAAAACAGTGCCTGGTCCTGTGCCATCCTCACAATCGTTGTTATACTTGAGTTTATTGTTGCAGCCACGGTTTCAGTCCATGTCACTGAGGATCTTCCTCTTTTTTGCTGACCCTCTACTTTACCCAGTATGATGTCCTTCTCTCTGGGACTGGTCCCACATGATAACATGTCCAAAGTGGGTGAGATGAAGTCTCACCATCCTTGCTTCCAAGGAGCATTCTCGCTGTACTTCTTCGAAGATAGATTTGTTTGTTCTTCTGGCAGTCCATATATTCCTCGGCAACACCACAATTCAAAGGTGTCAGTTCTTCTTTGGTCTTTCTTATTCATTATCCAGCCTTCCCATGCATATGAAGTGACTGAAAATACCATGGCTTAAAAAAAAAAAAAAAAAAAATTTTTTGTTTTTTTGGATCAGGCACACCTTAGTCCTCAAAGTAACGTCTTTGCTCTTTAACACTTTTAAGAGGTCTTTTGCAGCAGATTTGCCCAATGCAATATATCATTTGGTTTCTTTCTTTGTGTGTGTGCATGTGTGTGGGTTATAAACCAAAACCAAACCAAACCTAGTGCCGTCGAGTCGATTCCGACTCATAGCGACCCTATAGGACAGAGTAGAACTGCCCCATAGAGTTTCCAAGGAGTGCCTCGTGGATTCGAACGGCCGACCCATTGGTTAGCAGCCGTAGCACTTAACCATTATGCCACCAGGGTTTCTGTGTGGATTATATCCAGCAATATTTATTTGAAATTAAAGTTGAGAAATCATTAAAATATCTAGTGATTAATTCATTAAAAAATAAGAAGCTCATTACGTTAACATGAATAACAAAGATTTTTTATTAAAAATTACTATATGTTGCAAAACTAAAAGAAAATTTTTTATTGTGCTTAGGTGAAGGTTTACAGAGCAAATTAGGTTCTCACTAAAAAATTAATACATATATCATTTTGTGACATTGGTTGACAACCCCGTGATGTGTCAATACTCTCCCCTTCTCGACCTTGGGTTCCCCATTTCATTTGTCTAGCTCTCCTGTCCCCTCCTGCCTGCTCCTCCTTGCCCCTCGGCTGGTGTGCCCATTAAATCTTGTACACACTGTTGTGCTACGTATATTATTGTTTTACAGGTCTGTCTAATCATTGCCTGAACGGTGAATCTCAGGAGTGACTTCATTACTGAGCTAAACTGGTGTCCGGGGGCTGTACTCCTAGGGTTTCTCCAGTCCCTGTCAGACCAGTAAGTCTAGTCTTTTTTTGTGAGTTTGAATTTTGTTCTACATTTTTCTCCATCTTTGTCTGGGACCCTCTATTGTGACCCTTGTCAGGGCAGCCAGTGATGGTAGTTGGGCACCATTGAGTTGTACTGGACTCAGTCTGGTGGAGGCTGTGGTGGTTGTGGTCCATTAGTCCCTTGGACTAAAGTTTCCCTTATGTCTTTGGCTTTCTTCATTCTACCTTGATCCAGACAGGAGGGGACCAGTAGACATATCTTAGATGGCTGCTCACAAGCTTTTAAGACCCCAGATGTTACTCACCAAAATAGGACGCAGAACATTTTACTTATAAACTATGTTATGCCAATTGAGCTAGATGTCCCCTGAGACCATAGTCCCCAGTCCTCAGACCAGTAACTCAATCTCCATGGCAGTTTGGATGTGTCTATGAAGCTCCTATGGTGGGAAAAATATGTACTGTCTTTGATTCTATGTCCTGTAAAAAGCAATGAAGTATCATGTGGGATTTTATTAAAGAATCCATAGTATTTCCACAAACCTAATGCAGTTACTACACATGAAACACTAGGATTGTTGAGATTCACCTGATCCACACCTTTCCATATGCACAACAAACATACACAGACACTGATATGAATAATCCCATAAATGGAATCAAGTATACTGTTTATAATCACATTTTCTACTATATCTGTAACATTTTCATTTTGATTGTCTAATGAGTGAGAAATTGTATAGTGAAGTTTTAAGAATTTTCTGTGTCCCACCCTCAGATACACAGGGTCTGCTCTTGGAGTTTCAGTGAGTTTTTCCTCCTCAAATGCTTTATTTATATCTTCTCCATCATTCATACACCTTTCAACTGATGATTTTTCATCTGACACAAGCAGAGAAACCACATGCTCAAATTTGGAAGAAGCCTCCAGTGGTTTGATTTCATAAGTAAAGTCGTCCACCTGCAGCATGCCACGCAGACCCCCGTAGCAGGTGTCCAGTGTGGCCATGGAACCAGGAATCCCTTCCAGGTAGCTGAAGTAGTAGCAGTCTCAGGGGACAAAGGGGTAATCTTCCTGCATGGCACCTTGGTCATTGTTGGTAACAACAGGAAAATGTCTGGGCAGCAAGGTCTTCTTGACCTTCATGTGAATTACATGTCTTCGACCCTGGAAGCGCATGCTGTAGGAGAGCTGACCTGACCTCTCGGCTCCACTCAACTTGTGGGGCGCCTTCCTGGGAATCACAACTTCAGAGGAAGTGAAGCGCCATCCTGGCTGGCCACAGGAGCAGCAGACAGAGGACAGGAGTGTCCAGAGCACCGGCAGGAAGAGAGGACCTCTCAGGAGGGCCTGGGCCCAGGCAGGCCCCATGAGTGGGGGAGCCAGTAACCAGAGAAAACTCAATCAAGTGGGACTCAAGGAGGACGGTCCCTGAAACAGCAACTTTCCCAGCAGGGCAGTGATGAGGAGACTAGAATAAGTCTGGGGACATGGCCCCTGTGCATGATGCAGGGACAGGGTCATGGCTATTACATAACAATGAATATGTCCTCATAGGAGGAGGCTGGGCTTACTAACTGGGGACTCTAGGGAAGAGCATAGAGAAAAGAAAATGAGAGGAATTAGGGAAAATAAAATGTATATGTGGGGTAAAAGTTCCCTTATTCTCTAGTGGATGTCACATGGGGAGAATAAATGTGTTTGGTGCAACTTTAAGACAGACAGACTTTTTTCTCAAATTATAATCAGTAAGTCTGATTTTTTTTTTTAAGTAGCTCACAGGTTGCAGGCATTCGTTCTTTTTTAGGTCCACTTTGTGGCAGAATGAAGTCAGTATTTTCCTTTTGTCTTTTGGGTTACTCTGCCTGAAGAGAGACCTACGCAACTTTGCTATGCAAGGCCCTCTTCTCTTCATCTGATTTCTTTTACTACGGGAAACTCTTTATCTACCCAAACCTATGGCCAGATCTGCACTAGTTATATCTGCACTAGTCTGGCATGAAGTTGATATGCTATTAATTTCCTGTATAGGTGGCATGATTTCAGGAAATAGAATCTTAAATTGCAGTAGCCCTTTGAGTTTATTACAGCTTGTCAAACTTGTGCGTCTTTGTGGCACCTTAGATGTAAAGGGAAATAACATAGCTAACACACCATGGGTAGTTTATATCAACTGCTATAAACAAGTGAAGAAAAAAGAAAAAAACAATTTCAACACATTCTAATCATTAAAGACCTGTTTTAAAGAACTTTAACTTTCTTACCAATGCAAGGACATTCTCTCTTCTTTCTGCCTCTGCTTCTGCCTCTTATATCCCCTGGTTTCTCACCTCCCTCCTATTCTTTCCCTATCCTTTTTTCTGTCCCCTTGCTCCTTTTCGTGTCTTTCTCCAGTTCATTCAGACTATTAGGCCTGGAAATTAAACCACTCTGGATATGATAATGTACTAGAAATAGGGGAAAGGAAAGAAAAAAAAAAGCAGTTTAAAGTCTAACCTTGAAGTATTCTGCCCTACTGTTGACTAGTAGTAATCCAATCCTCTGACAAGGGCATGATGAATCTGTCTCGAATGTCTGGCACAGATTAGAAGCCACTTTTAAGGAATACTCAGAGCTAGGCCACAACACTGACACCTCTACCTTTTTGTGATAATGGCCTATAGCCGGAAATATTAGATGCTGTTCAGAAGCATAAAGTAGGTTGGCTAACCACACTTAAACATTCTCAACTTATGACACTTAGTCCAGTAGCTTGAAGATAGCATGGTAAAGAAGAAAATCAAACACACTCAAATTCACGGTACTGCAAATTAAACAGTTTGAGTGAACCATACACCCTTCACATGGACAAAACAGTTCAATAAGGATACTGCAGATACTGAAAAAAAGGCGGCAGGGGGCAGAGGGTGGGGAGAAAAAGCCTACAAGGCCTACACCGTTACCCTCCATTGGCCGACAGGCTGCTCAAACAGGAACAAAATGATTCCCCTCTCCACACTTCGGTGTCCACGTGGCCTTTGGATTAGCAGGGAGAAGTAGCGCTATTGGTAAACCTGTTTACCAACTGTCTTCTATAAACCTGTGACCATGATTTGACAAGGGCACTATAAACAGGTCTCAGACCTGGCATGAGTGAATATCTGGATTGCTCTATCAGATAAGCTACCCAGACAAGAAGGGTCGGCCAAGAGTGCTGTCTGAAATATACACAAATTACATTGTCTAAGCATGGTGTTGTGGAATAATATTGAATATACCATGAACTTCCAGAAAATTGAACAAATCTGTCTTGGAAGAAGTACATACAGAATGCTCCTTAGAAGCGAGGATGATGAGACTTTGTCTAACATACTTTGGACATGTTATCAGGAGGGACCAGTCCTTGGAGAAGGACATGTTGTTGTTGTTGTTAGGTACCATCAAGAAGGGCATAATACTTGGTAAAATAGAGGGTCAGCAAAAAAGAGGAAGACGCTCAACAAGATGGATTGACACAGTGGCTGTAACAACGGGCTCAAACAGAGCCATGTCTGTGAGGATGGCACACTGTGGGCAGTGTTTCATTCTGTTGTATACAGGGTTGCCATGAGTTGGAACTAGCTTCACAGCACCTAACAACAAGAAGCATGGCAATCCTATTGATTCTCTCCTTTCCATTGTTCCTGTAGTTTTGTTTTTTTTTTTGCTACCCGCAGCCTGACTCCAAACTGTCAGAAAGACATTTGTTCTGAGGCCAGAGGTATTTAAACTCTGATAGCTGGTCAGATGCTGTTCTAGTGCACTATATATGAAGTGATTTCACCCTGCTTCCTTTTATCTAAATTTTTGTGTCAATACATGCATCAGACATTCAGCTCCATCCTGTTTTAATAGACAGGCTGTGCTTAGGCAATTCTTGAGATACTAAACACAAGATACTACAACTTCAATAACCAGAAGCATTAAGAAATGATAATACGCTGATTGATGGCTTCTTTAGATGAATGTTTTACCATAAACACAAAGGTCCCAAGACATGATACTTAGAATAAGAAGTTTTAGCACAACTCAAGAATATTACTGAATGCAATAACCACTCAAACCAGACCAAACCTGTTGTGTAAAGTTGATTCTGACTCATAGCAACCCTGTAGGACAGAGCAGAACTGCCCTAGAGGGTTTCCAAAGAGTGGCTGGTGGATTCAAACTACTGACCTTTTGTTAGCAGCCTGAGCTCTTAATCACTGTGCCTCCAAGCCGCCACAATAACAGCTAGTTAAATGCCTAAAATATTTCAGTTCCGCCCTAGGTGCTTTCTAATGATTCTTACAAAAGTCTGAAAAGTGCATTTCATCCCTGAATGTAAAATGTGGACCTTGAAAGTCCGAAAGACTAAGTAGCTTGCTCGGGGTCACACAGTGCCAGGTGGCAGAACCACTGCCCAAATTCACAACTCTATAACACAAAAACCTTCGATCTTCCAGCTGTATCACTGCCAAGTGTTATGATTTATGCTTATTTGTTAATCTCTAACAATAAAATGAACAAATAACAAAAAGAAAGTACCTAATGCATTGTAAAAAAGGTCCTTAAACCTGGTGAAACTAGTGTATATTATTTGATTTGCTACAAGGGCATCTATAAAAAGTTATGATCCAAATTCTAAATGTATTCTTATTTTGTTTTTTTCCACTTGCCAGTGAGTTGACTCCAACTCATGGTGAACCTATGAGTATTGGAATAGAACCGTGCTCCATAGAGTTTCCAAAGGCTGATTTTTCAGAAGTAGCTCTCCAGCTATTTCTTTTGAAGTACCTCTGGGTGAACGCAAGCTTCCAAACTTTGAGTTCTCTCTCACTGAGTCTACAAGTTTCTGCTATCACCTTGTCTTGGAGAATTTTATCTTAAGAATAAATAAAGAAATGCTCGGGATTGTTGTGTATAAACTCTGTTAGTTTATTGCAAGGTAGTCATTGCAAGGCACGCCAAGTAAGACCTCAAGACATTCATCTAGCATTGGAGAATCAGAATTAACAATTACAATGTTAGTTTAAATGTTAGTCTAAATCTTTAGACTTGAGGCTTTACCTTTAACGAGTGGTGTCAGAGAGGAGAGTTGTCTACCACTGGAATTCAGAGGTGGTCTGAATTCAGTGGTGGTGAGCAGTATCCCAGTCTTCAGACAGGGAATCAGAGAGACCTTTTGCTTTAGTCGTCTGTGAAAATTAGCCAAAATCCATGGGTTTACACATCCTGTGTGCTGTCACGTTCAACTACAATTGGTTTGCTTTATTGCCAGTTAAAGAACCGTTGTATGACGTATTTATGTTTTGTTAATTTATATTACGTTTCTTTGCCAATTTGGGAATTGATTTATGGCATATTTATGTTCTTGTTTGCTACATGTTTCAAGGCCAAGTTAATTAATTAAAAAGTATGGAAATTGTTGTTGCTGTGGCTAGGTGCCGTCAAGTTGGTTCCAACTCATATTGACCCTATGTACAACAGAACGAAACACTGCTCAGTCCTGCACCATCCTCACAATTGTTGCTATGCTTGAGCCCACTGTTGCAGCCACTGTGTCAATCCATCTTGTTGAGGGTCTTCCTCTTTTTTTGCTAATGCTCTACTTTACAGAGCATGATGTCCTTCTCTAGGGACTGATCCCTCCTGATAACATGTCCAAAGTATGTGAGATGTAGTCTCGCCATCCTTGTTTCTAAGGAGCATTCTGGTTCTATTTCTTCCAAGACAGATTTGTTCGTTCTTTTGGCAGTCCATGGTATAGTGAATACTCTTCACCTACACCACAATTTAAAGGCATCAATTTTTCTTTGGTCATCCTTATTCATTGTCTAGCTTTCGCATACATATCAGGCGATTGAAAACACCATGGCTTGGGTCAGGCTCACCTTGGTCCTCAAGGTGACATCTTTGCTTTTTGACACTTTGAAGAGGTCTTTTGCAATTGTTTAGTGATATATTTATGTTCTGTGAATTTATACAGATTTGGTTAATGTTACATTTCATCATCGTTGAGTACAGGTGCACAGCCCAATTTCAGGAAGTAATTTATGACCTACTTCACATACTTCTATTATCTATTTTCAAGGTTAGAACAACTTTCTAATGACTTATAAAAAACCAAGAACCAAGCCTGTTGGCCATCGAGTCGATTCCGACTCATAGAGACCTTATAGGACAGAGTAGAACTGCCCCCATAGAGTTTCGAAGGAGTGCCTGGTAGATTTGAACTGCTGATCTTTTGGTTAGCAGCCTTAGCTCTCAACCACTACACCAACAGCTTATTCTTAATGGTTAAAGAGCATTATAGAAATAAATTATGTTTCTATTTCCAGGTTCAGAAATTCTCTATTTCTGTCTTAACATTATAACTGACTTATAAACGGGTGTTTGAAAGCAGTATAAAAACATTAAAACAGTGTAAAGAAGGTATAGAAGTATACATAATAGTGACTTATATGTATACATTTTAAGAACAGTACAGAATCAGATATATGATAGCATACACAAAGCATAACAATCTACCCCTTGATCTCAAGTCACAGTTCATATTCTAATCTGAGCAATGTTTTCAGAGTAAGCTTTATCAAAAAATTCCAAGTACAATTAATATAATGAAAACAAAATTTTCTTCCATAGGGCTTAAAATTTATTTCCAAAAATTACAAAAGCTTAACTTATTTAACCATCTAAACAAGCTTTTTTGACAGTCTGCTGTTTAGGCAAACATCATTTTTATCACATTATGGGGAAATAAGCATTGGCAAAATGTTTTAAGATGTGTGCAGATGCCATAAATGCTGTTTAAGGAAGTAAATCTTTTTGGAAATTTGTCCTTTGTTTAATTTATCTTTTGGATTATGGATTGTATATATTCATCTCCTGCTTCAAATAGTTGATCATCTGGCCATATTCACCTAGGGTTGATTTTACATTAATTAGAGCAATATTTTGTTTGGCTAGGTGATGGATTTTATGAGTAATTTTTATTATTTCTTTGTTTTGTATGGATCAGGAATAGTATGTTTTGCCTCCAATAGTAATATTTAGAGTATTAATTAATTTAATACAATCTTGAGGGGGAAATTCTGCATTATTGCCATTTGTCCAACAAGTTAGATTTATTAAATTTGTGGAGCATGCAGCAGAGGTCTAGTTTCCCAAATTATTGAGAACTGTTTGTTCAGGCATTAAGAGTACACTTACAGGGACTTGAATATCTGGAACACTAATGTTGTTAAGAGTTATTCAGGTATCATGGTTCCATTGTAGTAATCGATTAGCTGGGATGTGTATGCCTTCTGTGTATAGAGTTGCTTGTTTGGCTCTAAGTATCCATTCTCTTTCTGAAATTGAGGTAACACCATAGTGTGATAATTCAATTTAATAATATTACTTTTTGGGGTTAGAATATTGATTTGACATGTTTCTGTGAATGATATATTAATTTAGATTTAAAGGGATTTTTTGATACAGAAAGGCTCTAATACATAATTGTTATCATTGGTAGGTATGTAAGACCATTTGTCTTAAAGTATTACACATTATAACTAGTTCGTAGGATATTGTATTGTGCCTTTAAATTTTAGTTGTTGTCTAATTATTTGATTATTTATTTATTTTTGTCTGTTAGCTTTGCTTCATATTTCAATAGTATGACCCGTTTATTAATGTTGTCAGTAATTTGTGGTATGTCCTTCATTTGTGTTTCTAAATGTAACAAAGGTACTATAGTATGAGAGTTAAAATTTTGTTGTGTGTTTAAACTTTTTTTAGTTTAGCAATGAGAAGATACAACACCAAGGCGAATTATAATAGATAACACATACTATAAGATATAATAGGGTAAGTTATAATAGATAATATGTAAGATATAATAAGAAGGTGAATTATAACAGATAATACATAATTTAAGTTTTATCATATTATTAATTTTGTTTATTTCAAAGTTAGTTTTAAATGATATAAATGATGAACTCAATATCTAAAGGAAATGAAAAAATCTGTGTCACTAGCTTGATATATGTGAATTATCCTGTTAGGACAAAAATGTTGAGAGCAGTACATGTAAGCAATTGGTTTTTGAGAAAACAATACAGCTTTTGGTGATGTATCTAAAATTATTAAATGCGAAGCACAGGGTCCACCACTCATCTGTCAGATTGTCATACTGTGGTGGTTTGTCTGTTGCTGTGATACTGGAAGTTGTGTTACCAGTATTTCCGGTACCAGCAGGGTCACCATGGTGTTCAGATTTCAGTGGAGCTTCCAGACCAAGACGGACTGGGAAGAAGGACCTAGCGATCTACTTCTGAAAAATCTGCCAGTGAAAATCTTATGGATAGCAATGGAACATTGGCTGATATAGTGCCAGAAGATGAGCCCCTCAAGTTGGAAGGCACTGAAAATATGACTGGGGAAGAACTGCCTCCTCAAAGTAGAGTTGACCTTAGTGATGTGGATGGAGTTAAGCTTTCAGGACCTTCTTTTATTGATGTGTTCGACTCAAAATGAGAAGAAACAGATGCAAACATCCATTAGTAATGGAAACATGGAACGTATGAAGTATGAATCAAGCAAAATTAGAAGTCATCAAAAAGGAAATGGAACCCATAGAAATTGATATCCTAGGCATTAGTGAGCTGAAATGGACTGGCATTGGCTATTGTAAATCACACAATCATATGGTCTACTATGCTGGGAATGACAAATTGAAGAGAAATGGCATCACATTCATCGTCAAAAAAAAAAAAAAAAATTCAAGATCTATCCTGAAGTACAATGCTGTCAGTGATAGGATAATATCCACATCCCTACAAGGACGACCAGCTAATACAACTATTATTCAAATTTATGAACCAACCACTGATGCCAAAGATGAAGAAACTGAAGATTTTTACCAACTTCTGCAGTCTGAAATTGATTAAATGTGCAATCAAGATAAATCAATAATTACTGGTGATTGTAATGTGAAAACCGAAACACAGAAGAAGGGTCAGTAGTTGGAAAGTAATGTCTGAGTGACAGAAGTGACACCTGAGACCGCATGATAGAATTTTGCAAGATCAATGACTTATTCATTGAAAATACCTTTTTTCAACAACATAAACGTTGGCTACAAATGTGGACTTCACCAGACAGAATACACAGAAATCAAATTGATGACACCAGTAGAAAGTGATGATGGAGAAGCTCAATATCATCAGTGAGAAGAAGGCCATGGACCAACTGTGGAACAGATCATCAATTGCTCATGTACAAGTTCAAGTTAAAACTGAAGAAAATTAAAACAAGTCCATGAGAGCCAAAGTATGACCTTGAGTATATCCCACTTGAATTTAGAGCTCGTCTCAGGCATAGATTTGATATGCTGAACACCAGTGACTGAAGAACAGATGAGTTGTAGAGTTGTAGGATGATATCAAGTACATCATACATAAAGAAAGCAAAAGGTTATTAAAAAGATAGGAAAGAAAGAAAAGACAAAAATGAGCATCAGAAAAGACTCTGAAACTTGCTTTTGAGAGTAGCTAAAGTGGATGGAAAAAAATGATGAAGTAAAAGAGTTGAACAGAAGATTTCAAAGAGCAGCTCAAGAGACAAAGTAGTATAATGAAATGAGCAAAGACCTGGAGTTAGGAAACCAAAAGAGAAGGACATGCTCAGCATTTCTCAAGGTGAAAGAACTGAAGAAAAATTCAAGCCTCGAGTTGCAATATTGAAGGATTCTATGGGCAAAAACTGAACAACATAGGAAGCATAAAAAGAGGGTAGAAGGAATATACAGAGCCCCTGACGCAAAAAGAACTGGTCAATGTTCAACCGTTTCAGGAGGTAGCATATGATCAAGAACTGCTAATACTGAAGGAAGAAGTCTAAGCTGCACTGAAGGCATTGGCGGAAACGAAGGCTCCAAAAACTGATGGAATATCAACTGAGATGTTCAACAAACAGATGCAACACTGGAAGTGCTCACTCGCCTATGCCAAGACATTTGGAAAACAACTACCTAGCCAACCAACCAAAGAAAGGTGATCCATTAGAATGCAGTAATTATCAAACCATATCATTAATATCACACGCAAATAAACTTTGCTGAATAATTCAAAAACAGTTGTGGCAGTAAATTAACAGGGAACTTGCTAAAAATTTAAGGAGGATTCAGAAGAGGACATGGAATGAAGGATATCATTGCTGATGTCAGATGGATCTTGACTCAAAGCAGAAAATACCAGAAAGATGTTTACCTGTGTTTTATTGACTATGCAAAGGCATTTGACTGTGTGGATCAAACCAAATTATGGATAACATTGTGAAGAATGAGAATTCCAGAACATTAATTGGGCTCATGAGGAACCTGTGCATAGACCAAGAGGCAGTAATTTGAATGGAACAAGGGGATACTGCGTGGTTTAATATCAGATGTGCATCACAGTTGTATCCTTCACCATATTTATTCAATCTGTATGCTGAGCAAATAATCTGAGAGACAGCTGGGCTATATGAGGAAGAATGCAGCAATAGGATTGGAGGAAGGCTCATGGATAACCTGCAACATGCAGATAACACAACCTTACTTGCTGAAAGTGAAGACGACTTGAAGCATTTCCTGATGAAGATCAAAGACTACAGCCTTCAGTATGGATTACACCTCAACGTAAAGAAAGCAAAATTCTCACAAATGGATCAATAAGCAACATCACAATAAATGGAGAAAAGATTGAAGTTGTCAAAGATTTCATTTTACCTGGGTCCACAGTCAACACTCTTGGAAGCAGTAGTCAAGAATTCAAACAATGCATTGCATTGGGCAAATCTGCTGCAAAAAAAACCTTTTAAAGTGTTAAAAAGCAAAGATGTCACTTTGAAGATGAAGGTGCACCTGACCCAAGCCATGGTATTTTCAACTGCCTCATATGTATACGAAAGCCAGGCAAAAAATAAGGAAGACTGAAGAAGAACTAGTGCCTTAAATTATGATGATGGTGAAGAGTATTGAATATACATAGACTGCCAAAACCACCAAACCAAACCCATTGCCATCAAGTCAATTCCAATTCCTAGTCACCCCACAGGACAGAGTAGAACTGCCCTACAGGAATGGCTGGTGGGTTCAATCTGCCAGTCTTTTGGTTAGCAGCTGTAGCTCTTAACCACTGTACCACCAAGGCTCCAGAGGAACAAACAAATCTGTCTTGGAAGAAGTATAGCTGGAATGCTCCTTAGAAGTGAGGATGGCAAGACTCCATCTCAGGTACTTTGGATATGTTAGCAGGAGGAACCAGTCCTTCGAGAAGGACATCATGCTTGGTAAAGCAGAGGGTCACTGAAAAAGAGGAAGATCCTCAACAAGATGGATTGACACAGCCCAAACGTAGCAACAATTATTTCTAGATAAACAGAAATTAAGGGACTATGAAAAACCAAACCAAACTTACAAGAATTATTAAAGGGGGTCCTCAGAACAAAAAACATCAGATCACAGCCTGAATCTAAGATGTGAGATTGTACTAGCCAGATACCAACCTAGGAAATGAACTCTCGAGGACTATCCAAAACCGAAAGAATTGCAACAGGGAACTAGACAGGTTAATCTGTAAATGACAACAACGTCAGAACAATAAAAAAGGGAATAAATGGTGTAGGTATAGAACTTTCTAATGGGGAGGATACCAAGTAATAATAAACTGGTTCAAATCTAGGAAGATAAGGGTAAATTTCAAGGTAACCACAAAGAAAGCTAACAAACCTACTCATGAAAATAAAGAAGAAAAATGTAAACTCTCAGTAAAAACAAAATCTACAAAACAAATGAAAAAAAAAAACAAACAAACAAAAGGAATTCAACACAGGAAAATGAGGGGAACAAAGAAAATGTCAGCACCACCAAAAAAAGCACTACAAAATGACAGCAATAAACACACCTATTAATAATCACACTGAATATAAATGGCTTAAATGTACTCATAAAGAGACAGAGTGACAGAAAGGATAAAAAAACAGGATCCATCAATATGCAGCCTACAAGAGACACACCTTACAAACAAAGATGTAAATTCATTAAAAATCAAAGGATGGAAAAAAATATATCAAGTAAACAACTACCAAAAAATATCAGGAGTGGCAATACTAATCTCAGATAAAATAGACTTTAAAATAAAATCTACTATAAAAGAGAAAGAAGGTCACTATATAATGATTAAAGGGATGATCTATCATGAAGACCGAGCCATAACAAACATCTACACACCCAATGACAGGGCTCCAAAATATATAAAAGAAACTCAAACAGCACTGGAAAGAGAAACTGACAGTTCCACAATAATAGTAGAAGAGTTTAACACACCACTCTCAGTACATAACAGAACATCTAGAAAGAAACTCAACAAAGATACAGAAGAGCTCAAGGACATAATCAGCCAACTTGACCTCATAGATATATATAGAACACTCCACCCAACTGCTGCAAAGTACATATTCTTTTCAAACACACATGAAATGTTCTCCACAATAGACCACATCTTAGGCCACAGAGCAACCCTCAACAAAATCCAAAACACTGAAATAATACAAAGTATCCTCCCTGACCACAATGCCATCAAAGTAGAAACGAACAGCAGGAAGAGCAAGGAAAAAAAATCAATTACAAGGAAACTGAATAACACCCTGCTTAAAAAAAAAAAAAAAAAAAAAAATTTTTTTTTTTTTTTTTTTTTAAAAACCACTGGGTAATAGAAGAAATCGAAGATGGAATAAAAAAAATTCCTAGACTGAAAACACATCATACCAAAACCTCTGGGACAGAGCCAAGGCAGTGCTCAGAGGTCAACTTATGGCCATAGATGCACACATCAAAAAGGAAGAAAGGGACAAAATCAAAACATTAGCTACACAACCTGAACAAATAAAAAGACAACAGCAAAAAAAAAAAAGAAAAAAAAAGCCCACAGCCATCAGAAGAAATGAAATAATAAAGATCAGAGCAGAAATAAATGAAATAGAGAATAGAAAAACAACAGAACCAAAAGTCGGGTCTTCGAAAGGATCAAGAAAATCGACAAACCACTGGCCAAACTGACAAAAGAAAAAAACAAGAGAGGACACAAATAGCCCAAATAAAAAATGAAATGGGGAACAATACAACAGACTCAAATGAAATAAAAAGGATCATAACAGAGTAATATGAAAAACTATATTCCAGTAAATTTGAAAACCTAGAGGAAATGGACGAACTTCTAGAAACACACTACCTACCTAAATTAACACAAAATGATGTTGAAAATCTGAACAGACCCATAACAAGATTAGAGATTGAAAAGGTAATAAAAAACAAACTCCCAACAAAAAAAAGCCCTGACCCCGATTGCTTCACTAGAGAACTCGAGCAAACATTCAGAGAAGTGCTTACGCCAGTACTACTCAAACTATTTCAGACCATAGGAAGGGAAGAAATACTTCTGAATTCATTCTATGAAGCCAGCATAACCCTGATACCAAAACCATGCAAAGACTCCACAAAAAAGAAAATATACACCAATATCTCTCATGAATATAGATGCAAAAATTCTCAACAGAATTCAGCAAAAAATTCAAAAAAAAAAAAATACACCACAACCAAGTAGGATTCATACCAGGTACGCAAGGATGTTTCAACATTAGGAAATCAATCAACGTAATCCAACACATAAATAAAAAAATCACATGATCATCTCAATCGATGCAGAAAAGGCATTTGACAAAGTCCAACACCCATTCCTGATAAAAAAAAAAAAAAACTCTCAACAAAATAGGAATAGAAGGTAAATTCCTCAACATAGTAAAGGGCATCTATACAAAACAAACAGCCAGTATCATTCTTACTGGAGAGAGGCTGAAAACATTCTCCTCGAGAACAAGAAAAAGACAAGGATTCCCTTTATCACCACTCCTATTTAACACTGTGCTGGAAGTCCTAGCTGGGGCAATAAGGCAAGAAAAAGAAATAAAGGGCATCCAAATTGATAATGAAGAAGTAAAACTGTCCCTATTTGTGGATGATACGATACTATACATAGAAAACCCAAAAGACTCCATGTGAAAATTACTGGAACTAATAGAAATATTCAGCAGAGCATGATACAAGATCAACATACAAAAATCAGTTGGATTGCTATACGCCAAGAAAGAGAATGATAAAAAGGAAATCAGAAAAACAATACCAATTATAATAGTCCCTAAAAAAAAGAAATACATTGGAATAAATCTAGCCAGGGATGTAAAAGTCCTATACAAAGAAAACTACAAAACAGTACTGCAAGAGACCAAAAGAGATCTATGTAAATGGAAACACATACCATGCTGATGGATAGGTAGACTCAACATTGTGAAAATGACAATTCTGCCCAAAGCAATTTACAAATACAATGCAACCCTGATCCAAATACCAACAACATTCTTTAAAGAGATGCAAAAACTAATCATTAACTTTATATGGAAAGGGAAGAAGCCACAGGTGAGTAAAGCACTACTGAAGAGGAATAAAGTAGGAGGGCTTGCACTACCTGACTTCAGAATATACTACACAGCTACAGTAGTCAAAACAGCCTGGTACTGGTACAATGACAGACACATTGACCAATGGAACAGAATTGAGAACGCAGATGTAAATCCAACCACCTGTGGTCACCTGATCTTCAACGAGGGCCCAAAGTCCATCAAATGGGGAAAAAAAGATAGTCTTTTTAAACAAATGGTGCTGGCAAAATCAGATGTCCATCTGCAAAAAAATGAAACAGGACCCATACCTCACACCATACACAAAAACCAATTCAAAATGGATCAAAGACCTAAATACAAATCCAAAAACTATAAGGATCATAGAAGAAAAAATAAAATCAATGCTAGAGGCCCTAATACATGGCATTAAGAGGATACAAACCATAGCTAACAACATGCAAACTCCAGAAGATAAGCTAGATAACTGGTATCTTCTAATAATTAAACACTTATGCTCCTTAAAAGACTTCACCAAAACAGTAAAAAGAGAACCTACAAACTGGGAAAAAATTTATGGCTATGACAAATGCGACAGAGGTCTAATCTCTAAAATCTACAGCAAAATTCAGCACTTCTGCAATGAAAAGACAGATAATCCAGTTAAAAATGGGCAAAGGCAATGAACGGATGTTTTACCAAAGAAGACACTCAAGTGGCTAGCAGACACATGAGGAGATGCTCTCAATCACTAGCCATTAAAAAAAAAAAAAAATGCCATTAGAGAAGTGCAAATCAAAACCACAAAGAAATACCATCTCACCCCGGTATTACTGGCACAGATCAGAAAAACAAAATAACAAATGTTAGAGAGGCTGCGAGGAGACTAGAACGCTTATGCGCTGCTGTTGGAAATGCAAAGTGATACAATGATTTTGGAAAACAATATGGTGTTTCTTTAGAGAGCTAGAAATAGAAATACCGTATGATGCAGCAATTCCACTCCTAGAAATATATCCTAGAAAAATAAGAGTTGTCACACGAATAGACATTATACACACCCGTGTTCATTGCAGCATTGTTCACAATAGCAAAAAGATGGAAACAACCTAGATACTAATCAACAGACGAATGGATAAACAAACTATGGTACATACACAAAATCGAGTACTACACAACAATAAAGAGCAATGATAAATCTGCAAACCATCTCACAGCATGGATGAATCTGGAGAGCATTATCCTGAGTGAAATAAGTCAATCACAAAAGGACAAATACTGCATGACACCACTACTATTAAAATTCATGAAAAGGTTTACACGTACAAAAAAAAAATCTTTCGTGGTTAGGAGGAAGGGGATGGGCGGGAATGGAAAAACACTAAATAGACAATAAATACGTATTTAATCTGTATGCTGAACAAATAATCTGAGAAGCTGGACTATGTGAAGAAGAACGGGGCATCAGGATTGGAAGAAGACTCATTAACAACCTGAGTTACGCAGATGACACAACCTTGCTTGCTGAAAGTGAAGAGGACTTGAAGCACTTGCTAATGAAGATCAAAGACCACAGCCTTCAGTATGGATTACACCTCAACATAAAGAAAACAAAAATCCTCACAACTGGACCAATGAGCAACATCATGATAAAGGGAGAAAAGATTGAAGTTGTCAAGGATTTCATTTTGCTTAGATCCACAATCAACAGCCATGGAAGCAGCAGTCAAGAAATCAAAAGATGCAGTGCATTGGGCAAATCTGCTGCAAAGGACCTCTTCAAAGTGTTGAAGAGCAAAGATGTCACCCTGAAGACTAAGGTGTGCCTGACTCAATCCCTGGTATTTTCAATCATATTATATGCATGTGAAACCTGGACAATGAATAAGGAAGACCGAAGAAGAGTTGATGCCTTTGAAATGTGGTGTTGGCGAAGAACATTGAATATACCAAGGACTGCCAAAAGAATGAACAAATCTGTCTTGGAGGAAGTGCGGCCAGAATGCTCCTTAGAGGCAAGGATGGCGAGACTGCGTCTTACATACTTTGGACATGTTGTCAGGAGGGATCAGTCCCTGGAGAAAGACATCATGCTTGGCAGAGTACAGGGTCAGTGGAAAAGAGGGAGACCCTCAATGAGGTGGATTGACACAGTGGCTGCAACAACGAGCTCAAGCATAACAAGGATTGTAAGGATGGTGCAAGGCCGGGCAGTGTTTTGTTCTGTTGTGCATGCGGTCGGTAGGAGTCAGAACCGACTCAACGGCATCTAATAACAACAACAACAACTTTGGTGAAGGGTAAGACAGTACACAATACTGGAGAAGCCAGCAAAACTTGTACAAGATAAGGTCATGGAAGGTCCACAGACACATCCAAATTCCCTGAGGGACCAAATTGCTGGCCTGAGGGTGTGGAGACCACGGTCTCGGGGCACAACTAGCTCAATTGGCATAACATAGTTTATAAAGAAAATATTCTACATTCTCCTTTGGTGAATAGTGTCTGGGGTCTTAAAAGCCTGTGAGTGGCCCTCTAAAATACTCCACTGGTCTCACCCCTTTGGGAGCAAGGAGGAGTGAAGAAACTAAAGCTACAAAGGAAAGACTAGTCCAAAGGATTAATGGACCACAACTATCATGGCCTCCACCAGGCTGAGTCCAGTACTACTAGATGGTGCCCGGCTACCACCACTGACTGCTCTGACAGGGATCAGGGATCACAACAGTGGGTCCCAGACAGAGCTGGAGAAAAATGTAGAACAAAATTCTAACTCACATAAAAAGACCAGACTTACTGGCCTGACAGGGACTGGAGAAACCCTGAGAGTATGGCCCCCGGACACCAGTTTAGCTCAGTAATGAGGTCACTCCTTAGGTTCATCCTTCAGCCAAAGATTAGACAGGCCCATAAAACAAAACGAGACTAAAGGGACACACCAGCCCAGGGGCAAAGGCAGGAAGGGGCAGGAAAACTGGTAGCAGGGAACCCAAGGTCTAGAATGGAGACTGCGGACATGTCACAAAACAATACGGGTACTAACTGTTCAATGAGAAGTTAGTTTGTTCTGTAAACCTTCATCTAAAGTACAATTAAGAAAAAAAAGATATCCATATCAGTTGTTACAAAGGAAGTCTTTGGAATGCTGCTGTAACAGGCCAAGCAGGTCAACTTTCAGTCGGAAGGAAAAGCTAGCAGGTTTAAGAAGCAAGTGATAAAAATATACCTGTGTCTGATACCGGAATAACAAAGTTTTGCCCCCATAGCAGTGTCCGATAGGTCCAATACCAGGAAAGCATGAAATGCTATCAGCAGAGACCAGAAGCATCAAGTTCTAAATTTAGAGATTCTTACTAGTATATATAAAAGCTGTAATCACACATGCAGAATATAGTTTATGCATTTCTTAGTGATGTGACAAAATGTTATAACAGACTGGAAAAAAAAAAAAAAAAGCTGCCTTTTGGAGCCAAACATTCTGGATTCATGTAGAGGGCTTCACCAATGTCAGTGGGAATAGCTGAGAGGAATACAGGCAGCAGAGCAAAGACACCAGTGGGAACAGCTGGTGATGAGACAGCAAATGACAACTGCAGTGTGACCTTGAGCAAATGACTGAATTAAGTTTCATTATCACTGAAATTCATTCATTGATTGAAGGCTTACTATGTGCTGGCAACTCTTCTAGGTGCTGGAGATAAAGCAGTAAACAAGAAGGTTTGGGGATAAATGGCACAACAAATGCAAAGATCTAAATAAAGGAAGAACAAACTCATTGTTTGAGGAAGAGAGAATAGGCCAGTGTGAATGTGTAGCAGTCAGTGGGTGAGGGGATCATGATAGTAAATGAGTTACAGTTAGATAGAGGCCAGATCATGTGGGGCCTTATGGGCAACATTAAAGACTTTGATTTTTAAGTGAGGTGGAACTGGCTGAAGGATCCTGAGCAGGAACGTAACAAAATCCAATTTACATTTTTATAGAATTGTTCTAGCTCCTTTGGAAAGAATAGATTACTGGGGGTTGACAGTAGGGGTGGACAGTAGGGCAAATTTTTAGGACAGTTGAAGTCCAGGCAATAAATATTGGTGGTTTGGATTTAGATGGCAATAACAGAGATGGTCAAATACAAAATGAATTTTGTACATAAAGATAACTGGACTTTGACATTCATTTTGGATGTGGGGTATGAGGGAAAGAATTGGATCAAGAATGTTTTTTAAGATTTTTTGTTCCTTCTCATTTCTAGGTTCTTTATTTCATTGCACATTAAAAAAAAAAAACTTTATTGTGTTTTAGGTGAAAGTTTACAGTATGGTTAGTTTTTCATTCAAAAATTTATAAAAAGATTGTTTTGTGACACCGATTGCAATTCCCAAAATATGTCAGCACTCTTCCCTTTTTCCTTTCCACCCTGGGTTCTCCATGTCCATTCATCCGGTATTCCTGTCCATTTTCTGCCTTACTGCTTTTGGGCGGGTGTTACCCATTTGGTCTCATATACTTGATTGAACTAAGAAGCACGTTCCTTATGTGTGTTATTGTTTGTTTTATAGGCCTGCCTAATCTTTGGGAGTGGCTTCAGTTTTGAGTTAACAGGGTGTGTGTGGGGTGGTGGTTCTTAAGATTTTTACATGAACTGGGTAAATTGAGTTACCCAGGGAAGGGGAAAGACTAAAGGAGCTATAGGTTGGAGGTACAGGGATTAGGAATTCTGTTTTCATATGGAAAATATTATAACAGAGTATTTTAATGACCTTGGCATGGGGAACAATTTCTTATAAAGGCACAAAAAGCATTACCTATGAAGGAATAGGCTGATAATTGGATTACTTGAATTAAGAAATTCCGTACATCAAAAGATACCCTTAAGATACATGGCAATCATTCTAATAAATGAGGTCTAAATAACATTTAAATAACAATAATAATAATAAAACCTTTAAGAGGGTGAAAAGGCAATGATGATTGGTAGAATGTATTTTTTTTTACCCATATAAGTGATGACTTCATTTCAGAATCTATAAAGGGCTCTACCTCAGGCTAGGTTCTCTAGAGAAGCAAAAACTAGTAACAGGTATAAATATCTATATATATAGAGAGATCTGTATCAAGAAAATGGCTCACACAGTTGTAGAGACTGAAACGTCCCAAGACTGCAGGTCAGGATAGAGACTTCTCCTGATTCACGTAGCCGCAGGGGCTGGCGAACACAAGATCAGCAGGTCAGAGAGCAGGGCTCTTTCTCACAGGCTGTAAAGATCAACAAATCCCAAGATCAGCAGGCAAGACTGCAGGTAAGCTGCTAGCTCAAGTCCCAAGAACTGGAGCTCAGACAAACGGGAGCCAGCTGTAGGAATCAGCATGAACAAAAAGCACCCAAGCCTTGCCAGACTATCCACTTATATTTAACACAGGCCACACACCCAAGGAAACTCCCTTTCAACTGATTGGCTACTCACAGCAGATCCCATCATAAAGGTGATCACATAATATCAAACCTCATCATAGAAGTTATCACATCATATGACTGCTCAACCATTGAGAATCATGGCCCAGCTAAGTTGACACACAACCTTAACCAACACAGTCCACCCTTTGTCGACGTGGCACCTGTACACATCTCCTCAAACCATACGTAATCTCTGAATAAAGACAATTACAAAGTCATACTTGCACCTAACATGATACAAAGAACACACATACAAAGCAAAAATACTCATAATAATTACACTCCTCATTTCTGCAACAGGTCATGTGGTCATAACTGGTATTTAGAACTACCTTCTTCCACCAATCATTCTGTATTCCCTTTTCCCTCAGCAAGCACCTCAGCTGGTTGTGGTTCTTTGCCTGGTTGGGTGACCCAAACCTTCATTCCTGAAGGGTCTGGGCCATTAGCAGTCATGTCAGAATTGGGTTCCATTGACTTTAATCACAGGGCAAGGCAGTACTAAGAGACGTGCTGAGGGATCACCTGCATTCCAGACATGCTCTTCTTTACGTCCATTATGTAATGTCAACTCGATTTCCTCTTGGTAATCAGGATCAATCACGCCAGCCAGTATGGTAACTCCCTTCTTTGCCTGTTGATCCAAAGGCATAAAGAGCCCAAAGTGGCCGGATGGTATTCTTAGCTTCCATTTCAATGTAATCAGTGATGTATCTCCAAGTGGGAGCATTCCTCCCTTTGGAACTAAGACCTCTAGACCTGCAGAGCATAAGGTAGCAGAGAAAGGAAGCAAAATCTTGGGAGTGTGTCACTAGGGGTAATAGTGAGTGATGCCACTCCCATTTCCACCCCTTGATTACTGGACCTGTGAATCTTGGCTATGGGAGAAACAGCACCATATATTGGACGCTGGTTTAGAGCATATTTAGCCGCCTGGAGAACATCGCCCCAACCCTGCAAGGTATTGCCACCTAGCTAGTGCTGTAATTGTGTCTTCAAGAGGCCATTCCGTCGTTCTATCAAGCCAGCTGCTTCAGGGTGGTGAGGAACATGGTAAGTCCTGTGAATTCCATGAACATGGGCCCACTGCCACACTTCATTTGCTGTGAAGTGAGTTCCTTGATCTGAGGCAATGCTGTGTGGGAGACTACGATGGTGGATAAGACATTCTGTAAGTCCGCAGTTGGTAGTTTTGGCAGATGCACTGCATACAGGGAAGGCAAATCCATATCCAGAGTAAGGGTCTATCCCAGTAAGAACAAAACACTGCCCTTTCCATGGTGGAAGTGGTTCAAAATAATCAACTTGCCACCAGGTTGCTGGTTGATCACCTTGAAGGATGGTGCCATATCAGGGACTCAGTGTTGGTCTCTGCTGCTGGTAGATTGGGCACTCGACAGTGGCTGTAGCCAAGTCAGCCTTGTTGAGTGGAAGTCCATGTTGCTGGGCCCATGCATAACCTCCATCTCTGCCACCACGGCCACTTTGTTCATGAGGCCATTGAGCAATGACAGGGGTAGCTGAGAAAAGAGGATGAGTGGTTTCCACAGAATGAGTCACCCTATCCAGTTGATTGTTAAAATCATCCTCTGCTGAGGTCACCCTTTGGTGAACATTCATGTGAGACACAAATATCTTCACTTCTCTGGCCCATTCAGAAAGGTCTATCCACATACCTTTTCCCCATAAATCCTTGTCTCCAATTTTCTAATCATGTTCCTTCCAAGTCCCTGACCATCCAGCCAAACCATTGGCCACAGCCCATGAATCAGTTGCATGTCGAGCCATTTCTCCTTCCAAGCAAAGTGAATGACCAGGTGCACTGCTCAAAGTTCTTCCCACTGGGAGGATTTCCCTTCACCACTGTCCTTCGGGGAGGTCCCAGAAAGGAGCTGTTGTCTGCTTTCAAGTGGCACCTGCGTATCGTGCAGAACCATCTGTAAGCCAGGCATGGGTTTTCTCTTCTTCAGTCAACTAATCATAAGGAACTCCCCATGAGGCCATAGGTGCACACTGAGAGATGGAAGGTAATGTGACAATTGGGGAGACCATGGGCATTTGGTCCACTTTCTCATGCAACTTACTTGTGCCTTCAGGTCCTGCTCAGGCCCAATCTCATATATACCACTTCCTTTTAATGATGGAGTGCTGCTGTGCAGGTCCAAATTTTTGATTCTGTGGGTCAGGCTACACTCAGTTCATGATGGGCAGCTCAGGTCACATGGTGACTTCGTGTCCCATGTTTAAGCGTTCAGTCTCTACTAAGGCCCAGTAACATGCCAAAAGCTGTTTCTCAAAAGGAGAGTAGTTATCTGCAGAGGATGGCAGGGCTTTGGTCCAAAATCCTAAGGGTTTGTGCTGCAATTCATCAATAGGGACCTGCCAAAGACTCCAAACAACATGTCTATCTGCCACAGACACTTTGAGCACCATTGGATCAGTTAGATTATACGGTCCAAGTGGCAGAGCAGCTTGCACAGCTGCCTGTACCTATTGCAGAGCCTTCTCTTTTTCTGGGCCCCACTCAAAACTAGCAGTTTTTCGAGTCACTTGATAAATAGGCTGGAGTAGCACACCCAAATGAGGAATATATTCCTTCCAAAATCCAGGGAGGTCCACTAGGCATTGTGTCTCCTTTTTAATTGTGGGAGGAAGCAGATGCAATAACTATCCCTCACTTTGGAAGGAATATCTCAATATGCACCACGTCATTGGACCTCTAGAAATTTCACAGAGGTGGAAGGTGCCTGAATTTTTGTGGAATTAATTTTCTGCCCTCTAGCATGTGAATGTTTTACCAATAAATCCAGCCACTGACACTTCTTCTTTACTAGGTTCAATCAGCACAGTGTCATCAATGTAATGGACCAATGTGATGTTTTGTGGAAGGGCAAGATGATCAAGGTCCCTGTGGACTAAATTATGACAGAGGGCTGGAGAGCTAATGTAGCCCTGAGGTTGGCCACTGAAGGTATATTATTGTCCTTGCCAGCAAGACATTTCCTAGATCAAGAGCTACATACCAGGTACCAGGAGATGTATTAATTTGCTCAAGTAATGAAACTACATCTAGAACAGCAGCTGCAATTGGAGTCACCACCTGGTTATGTTTTTGATAATCTACTGTCATTCTCTAAGATCCATCTGTTTTCTGCACAGGCCAGATGGGCAAGTTGAATGGGGATGTGGGGGGAACCACCACCCCTGCATCCTTCAAGTCCATGATATTAGCAGTAATCTCTGCAATCCCTCCAGGAATGCGGCATTGCTTTCGGTTTACGGTTTACTATTTTCCTAGGTAGGGGCAATTCTAATGGCTTCCACTTGGCTTTTCCTACCATAACTGCACTTGCTCCATTTTTCAGGGATCCAATGTGGGGGTTCTGCCAGTTGCTGAGTATATCTATTTCAGTTATGCATACTGGAACTGAGAAAATCACTATAGGATGGGTTCAGAGACCCACTGGACCTACTGTGATATTGACAACTGCAAAGACCACATTAATAACCTGGCCTCCATATGACCCCATTCTGACTGGTGGGCCACAGTGCCATTTTGGGTCTCCTGGGATTAGTGTCAGTTCAGAGCTGTATCCAGTAATCCCCAAAATGTCTGAATGTTTCCTTTTCCCCAGTGAAGAGTCACTCTCGTAAAAGGTCATAGATCCCTTTGGGGAAGGCTGGGAGAAAGATTAACCGTATAAATTTTTGGCAGTGTATTGGTGTCCTTCCTCAAGGGGACCCAGCCTCCCCTTCATTCAAGGAGTTGTGGGTCTTTAAGCTCGCTCAAGTCTGGGAATTGATTGAGGGACCATGACTCTCTCTATTCCGGCAATTCGAGGACTGCTGTTCACCTGACCTAAAATTCATCTGCTTCTACAGATGAAGTAAATATTTCGTAGATTTCCTATCTATTTCACTCCTAGGGACACCATGACTAAGTAACAAAAAAGTCAACACCATAAGTCCAAACAAGTCAGACTGTTCTGATTACTGCTTTGACTCCACTGTCCATTACTGTAACTGCACCCACCTTGTCTTGTCAATTGAGTACAGCCACTTGGCCCCTACTACCATGGGGTCCAATGAGTCCCATTGTAGTTAAAAAAAAAAAAAAAAAGGTATCTTAATTTAGTTGGGACAGTTCCCACTGTCAAATCTGATTTACATAAAACAGCAATCACAGCAGTCTTCAAGGATGCTGGGGCTCCCTTCACAAGTTTGTACCTCACCATTGTGATAAAAGGTGTGTCCTCTGGGTGCGCTAGGCGTGGGTCTGTGGGCCTAACCTGATAAACCCAGTGTAGCATGCCAATTTCCCCAAGCCTTTGGATACCTTCTTCTACAGTATACCAAGGCAGGTCTGGTACTTCAACTTGATTTAGTGTTTTACTACATAATGCATGCTTCAGCAACCCAACCAAATTAACGATTACATCCTTTCCTAACTTCTCAAGCTGTAACACTGAATGAAAAATATGTGCTTAGACCCATATCAGTAAACTGAGACTGATCCATCTTTATGTTTCTTGCACCATTATCCCAAACCCTTAATAGCCACTCCCACACATATTCCCTAAGTTTCTGTATATATTACAATACTCAAGCAGTTCTTTTGGAGTGTAGTGTACCCTCTCCTGTGTCACACTTTGTACTTTTGGGGCTCACTGGGACTTAAGTCTAGTTACAGGTCTAGAAGCCAAAATCAGTGGTGGGGAAGTGTTTTGAGAACATTTGGCATTGTCTTGTAAAGTATCTGCCGTGGCAATACCCCAGCAATGACTCAGACAAGGGCTCTTTAGACATACCTGGGCTGATCTCATTAGATGGGAGTGGAGGCACTAATGATTTTACCGGGCAGGGTGGCTGAGTAGACAAATATGGAGTAATCGCTTCAGATGGGAGTGACACTGCTGCTTCTGTTGGCGAGAGTGATTCAATGGAATTAGGGGTTCAACGTCTCCAGCTTCATGATTATCTGCCTATATGTCCCTATTACAATTTTCAGGATCCCATTTCTTCCCAATCAATGGCCTCACATTAACTTCAGATACCTCTCGAGGTTGGCAGTTGAGTTGGCATTGTAATTTGGCCACTCTTACAGGAAGACTCTGGGTTCAGTTTCTGGCAATAACAGCTCTGTTACTACAAGAAATAAGGATTTCTTTCAATGCATAAGTGCAAACTTTGAGGTCATTTATGTGACACTTGAGCTTTGACTCTGAAGCCCTGAGAGCATCTCTTTCTTTCATCAGTTTGCCTAGGGAAAGTAGGTCCAACCAACCAGCTTCCTTATGCTTCTCCATTCCGACAAAATTGTAGAAAGGTATAACACATGCAGTTACCCAGACCCTTGCCTTTCACCAATACCTGATCTCTTGGTGGTGACATTTTGCTTATTTGCATTGTCGCCCCACGCCACAGATTAGTAGTGCCCTCTTTACTACTGGAAGCAGAGTAATCAACATCTTTAAGAATACCTATACTGAGAACCAATTTAGTGAACTCATCCGTACAATTTTGTTTCCCTAGTACCACTCGGTACCAAATGTCTTAGGATGAGTTCTTTAGCTAAGCAAAACCAGTAACGTGTATAAATATATGTATATATATAGAGAGAGAGATTTATATCAAGGAAATGGCTTATGTGGTTGTAGAGGCTGGAATGTCCCAAGTGCGAGGGTCAGGATAGAGGCTTCTCCTGATTCACGTAGCTGCAGGGGCTGGTGAGCCCAAGATCAGCAGGTCAGAGAACAGGGCTCTTTCTCACAGGCTGTAAAGATCGACGAATCCCAAGATTGGCTCGCAAGACTGCAGGTAAGCTGCTAGCGCAAGTCCCAAGAATCAGAGGTCAGACAAACAGGAGCCAGCTGCAGGATCCAGCACCAGCAAAAAGCACCCAACCTTGACAGACTCTTCACTTATATTCAATGCACACCACACACCCAAGGAAAATTCCTTTCAACTGATTGGCTACTCACAGCAGATCCCATCATGAAGGTGATCACATAATATCAAATCTCATCATAGAAGTTATCACATCATACAACTGCCCAACCACTGAGAATCATGGCCCAGCCAAGTTGACACATGACCTTAACCATCATAAACCAAAAAAACCCAAACCCATTGCTGTTGAGTCGATTCCGACTCCTAATAACCCTATAGGACAGGGTAGAACTGCCCCATAGGGTTTCCAGGGAGTGCCTGGTCCATTCCAACTGCCGAGCTTTTGGTTGGTAGCTGTAGCTCTTAACCACTATGCCACCAAGCTCCTACAAATCAATATGAAATACCTGACTAGTGTGAACAGTTAACTTGTTCAGCTGCTAACTGAAAGGTCAGAGGTTTGAGTCCACTGAGAGGCTCCTTCACCCACGTGTCTGTCAGTTTGTCATACTGTAGGGGTTTGTGTTTTGTTGAGATGTTGGAAGATAAATAAAAAATAGGGTCTTGTGTTTTGTTGAGATATTGGAAGATATGCCACTGGTATTCAAATATAAGCAGGGTCACCTATGGCGGACAGATTTCCAGACTAAGGCAAATTAGGAAGAAGGACCTGGCAGTCTACTTCTGAAAAGGATTAACCAGCGAAAACTTTATGAACAGCAGTGGAATATTGTCTGATATAGTGCCAGAAGATGAGCCCCTCAGGTTGGAAGGCACTCAAAAGACAACTAGGGAAGAACTGCTTCCTCAAAGTGGAGTTGACCTTAATGACATGGATGAAGTCAAGCTTCCGGGACCTTCATTTGCTGATGTGGCACAACTGAAAAAAAGAAGAAACAGCTGCAAACATCCATTAATATTCGGAACATGGAGGAAAATTGGAAGTGGTCAAAAATGAAACGGAACGCGTAAACATCACTATCCTAGGCATTAGTGAGCTGAAATGGACTTGTACTGGCCATTTTGAATCAGACAATCATATGGTCTACTACGCTGGCAGTGACAACTTGAAAAGGAATGGTGTTGCATAAATCGTCAAAAAGAACATTTCATAATCTCTCCTGAAAACCTGGTGGCGTAGTGGTTAAGTGCTACAGCTGCTAACCAAAGGGTTGGCAGTTCAAATCCGCCAGGCACTCCTTGGAAGCTCTATGGGACAGTTCTACTCTGTCCTACACGGTCACTATGAGTCAGAATTGACTCAACGGCAGTGGGTGTGGTTTCGGTTTTCTCCTGAAGTACAATGCTGTCAGTGATGGGATAACATCCATTGCTGTACAAGGAAGACCATTATTCAAATTTATACGCAAACCACTAAAGCAAAAGATACAGAAATTGAAGCTTTTTACCAACTTCTGCAGTCTGAAATTGACCAAACATGCACTCAGAACAACTCCATAACTCAAAATAAAAGCCAAGAAAAACATAACAACTCAGCAAACATAAAGTCAAATATTATGAAAATGAGGATCTCACGATTTACAAAGAAAAATGTCTCAGCACAAAAAAGTAAGTGGAAAACTGAAATTGTCAACAACACACATAAAACGGCATCAAAATGACAACACTAAACACTTACTTATCTATAATTACGCTGAATGTAAATGGACTAAATGCACCAATAAAGAGACAGAGAGTCTCGGACTGGATAAAGAAACATGATCCGTCTATATGCTGCCTACAAGAGACACACCTTAGACTTAGAGACACAAACAAACTAAAACTCAAAGGATGGAAAAAAAGATATCAAGCAAACAATAAGCAAAAAAGAAGAGGAGTAGCAATATTAATTTCTGACAAAATAGACTTTAGACTTAAATCCACCACAAAGGATAAAGAAGGACACTACATAATGATAAAAGGGACAATTGACCAGGAAGATATAACCATATTAAATATTTATGCACCCAATGACAGGGCTGCAAGATACATAAATCAAATTTTAACAGAACTGAAAAGTGAGATAGACACCTCCACAATTATACTAGGAGACTTCAACACACCACTTTCAGAGAAGGACAGGACATCCAGTAAGAAGCTCAATAGAGACACGGAATACCTAATTACAACAATCAACCAACTTGACCTCATTGACTTATACAGAACTCTCCACCCAACTGCTGCAAAGTATACTTTTTTTTCTAGTGCACATGGAACATTCTCTAGAACAGACCACATATTAGGTCATAAAACAAACCTTTGCAGAATCCAAAACATCGAAATATTACAAAGCATCTTCTCAGACCACAAGGGAATAAAAGTAGAAATCAATAACAGAAAAACTAGGGAAAAGAAATCAAATACTTGGAAACTGAACAATACTCTCCTGAAAAAAGACTGGGTTATAGAAGACATTAAGGAGGGAATAAGGAAATTCACAGAATGCAACGAGAATGAAAATACTTCCTATCAAAACCTCTGCGACACAGCAAAAGCAGTGCTCAGAGGCCAATTTATATCCATAAATGCACACATACAAAAAGAAGAAAGAGCCAAAATCAGAGAACTGTCCCTACACAACTTGAACAAATAGAAAGTGAGCAACAAAAGAATCCATCAGGCACCAGAAGAAAACAAATTATAAAAATTAGAGCTGAACTAAATGAATTAGAGAACAGAAAAACAATTGAAAGAACTAACAAAGCCAAAAGCTGGTTCTTTGAAAAAATTAACAAAATTGATAAACCATTGGCTAGACTGACTAAAGAAATACACGAAAGGAAACAAATAACCCGAATTAGAAACGAGAAGGGCCACATCACAACAGACCCAACTGAAATTAAAAGAAACATATCAGATTATTACGAAAAATTGTACTCTAACAAATTTGCAAACCTAGAAGAAATGGATGAATTCCTGGAAAAACACTACCTACCTAAACTAACACAATCAGAAGTAGAACAAATAAATAGACCCATAACAAAAAAAAAGATTGAAACGGTAATCCAAAAACTCCCAACAAAAAAAAAGCCCTGGCCCGGATGGCTATACTTCAGAGTTCTACCAAACTTTCAGAGAAGAGATAACACCACTGCTACTAAAGGTATTTCAAAGCATAGAAAATGACGGAATAATACCCAACTCATTCTATGAAGCCACCATCTCCCTGATACCAAAACCAGGTAAAGACATCACAAAAAAAGAAAATTACAGACCTATATCCCTCATGAACATAGATGCAAAAATCCTCAACAAAATTCTAGCCAATAGAATTCAACAACATATCAAAAAAACAATTGACCACGACCAAGTGGGATTCATACCAAGTATGCAAGGCTGGTTTAATATTAGAAAAACCATTAATGTAATCCACCATATAAATAAAACAAAAGACAAAAACCACATGATCTTATCAATTGATGCAGAAAAGGCATTTGACAAAGTCCAACACCCATTTATGATAAAAACTCTCACCAAAATAGGAATTGAAGGAAAATTCCTCAACATAATAAAGGGCATCTATGCAAAGCCAACAGCCAGCATCACTCTAAATGGAGAGAGCCTGAAAGCATTTCCCTTGAGAACGGGAACCAGACAAGGATGCCCTTCATCACCGCTCTTATTCAACATTGTGCTAGAAGTCCTAGCCAGAGCAATTAGGCTAGACAAAGAAATAAAGGGCATCTGGACTGGCAAGGAGGAAGTAAAATTATCTCTATTTGCAGATGACATGATCTTATACACAGAAAACCCCAAGGAATCCTCCAGAAAACTACTGAAACTAATAGAAGAAGAGTTTGGCAGAGTCTCAGGTTATAAGATAAACATACAAAAATCACTTGGATTCCTCTACATCAACAAAAAGAACATCAAAGAGGAAATAACCAAATCAATACCATTCACAGTAGCCCCCAAGAAGATAAAATACTTAGGAATAAATCTCACCAAGGATGTAAAAGACCTATACAAAGAAAACTACAAAGCTCTACTACAAGAAATTCAAAAGGACATACTCAAGTGGAAAAACATACCTTGCTCATGAATAGAAAGACTTAACATAGTAAAAATGTCTATTCTACCAAAAGCCATCTATACATACAATGCACTTCCGATCCAAATTCCAATGTCATTTTTTAAGGTGATAGAGAAACAAATCACCAACTTCATATGGAAGGGAAAGAAGCCTCGGATAAGCAAAGCATTACTGAAAAAGAAGAAGAAAGTGGGAGTCCTCACTCTACCTGATTTCAGAAGCTATTATACAGCCACAGTAGTCAAAACAGCCTGGTACTGGTACAACAACAGACACATAGACCAGTGGAACAGAATTGAGAACCCAAATATAAATCCATCCACATATGAGCAGCTGATATTTGACAAAGGCCCAGTGTCAGTTAATTGGGGAAAAGATAGTCTTTTTAACAAATGGTGCTGGCATAACTGGATATCCATTTGCAAAAAAATGAAACAGGACCCATATCTCACACCATGCACAAAAACTAACTCCAAGTGGATCAAAGACCTAAACATAAAGACTAAAACAATAAAGATCACGAAAGAAAAAATAGGGACAACCTTAGGAGCCCTAATACAAGGCATAAACAGAATACAAAACATTACCAAAAATGATGAAGAGAAACCAGATAACTGGGAGCTCCTAAAAATCAAACACCTATGCTCATCTAAAGTCTTCACCAAAAGAGTAAAAAGACCACCTACAGACTGGGAAAGAATTTTCAGCTATGACATCTCTGACCAGCGCCTGATCTCTAAAATCTATATGATTCTGTCAAAACTCAACCACAAAAAGACAAACAACCCAATCAAGAAGTGGGCAAAGGATATGAACACACACTTCACTAAAGAAGATATTCAGGCAGCTAACGATACATGAGAAAATGCTCTCGATCATTAGCCATCAGAGAAATGCAAATTAAAACCACGATGAGATTCCATCTCACCCCAACAAGGCTGGCATTAATCCAAAAAACACAAAATAATAAATGTTGGAGAGGCTGCGGAGAGATTGGAACTCTTATACACTGCTGGTGGGAATGTAAAATGGTACAACCACTTTGGAAATCTATCTGGCGTTATCTTAAACAGTTAGAAATAGAACTACCATACAACCCAGAAATCCCACTCCTCGGAATATACCCTAGAGAAATAAGAGCCTTCACACAAACAGATATATGCACACCCATGTTTATTGCAGCTCTGTTTACAATAGCAAAAAGCTGGAAGCAACCAAGGTGTCCATCAACGGATGAATGGGTAAATAAATTGTGGTATATTCACACAATGGAATACTATGCATCGATAAAGAACAGTGACGAATCTGTGAAACATTTCATAACATGGAGGAACCTGGAAGGCATGATGCTGAGCGAAATTAGTCAGAGGCAAAAGGACAAATATTGTATAAGACCACTATTATAAGATCTTGAGAAATAGTATAAACTGAGAAGCGGGAGAGAAGAACACATACTTTTGTGGTTACGAGGGGGGGAGGGAGGGAGGGTGGGAGAGGGTTTCTTACTGATTAATTAGTAGATAAGAACTGCTTTAGGTGAAGGGAAGGACAATACTCAACACATGGAAGGTAAGCTCAACTGGACTGGACCAAAAGCAAAGAAGTTTCTGGGATAAAGTGAATGCTTCAAAGGTAGTGGAGCAAGGGTGGGGGTTTGGGGACCATGGTTTAAGGGGACTTCTAAGTCAATTGGCAAAATAATTCTATTATGAAAACATTCTGCATCCCACTTTGAAATGTGGCGTCTGGGGTCTTAAATGCTAACAAGCGGTCATCTAAGATGCATCAATTGGTCTCAACCCACCTGGAGCAAAGGAGAATGAAGAACACCAAGGTCACACGATAACTATGAGCCCAAGAGACAGAAAGGGCCACATGAACCAGAGACTTACATCATCCTGAGACCAGAAGAGCTGGATGGTGCCTGGCCACAACCGATGACTGCCCTGACAGGGAGCACAACAGAGAACCCCTGAGGGAGCAGGAGATCAGTGGGATGCAGACCCCAAATTCGCATAAAAAGACCATACTTAGTGGTCTGACTGAGACTAGAGGAATCCCGGCGGTCATGGTCCCCAAACCTTCTGTTGGCACAGGACAGGAACCATTCCCGAAGACAACTCATCAGACATAAAAGGGACTGGACAGTGGGTAGGAGAGAGATGCTGATGAAGAGTGAGCTAATTATATCAGGTGGACACTTGAGACTGTGTTGGCGTCTCCTGTCTGGAGGGGGAATGGGAGGATAGAGAGAGTTGGAAGTTGGCATAATTGTCACGAAAGAAGAGACTGGAAGGGCTGACTCATCAGGGGGAGAGCAAGTGGGAGTACGGAGTAACGTGTATATAAACTTATATGTGACAGTCTGACTTGATTTGTAAACGTTCACTTGAACCTCAATAAAAGTTAATAAAAAAAACATGCAATCAGGATGCATTGATAATTACTGGTGATTGGAATGTGAAAGCTGGAAACAAACAAGGATTGGTCATTGGAAATTATAGCCTTGGCAGAAACAATGCCAGAGATTGCATGATAGAATTTTGCAAGACCAACTACTCCTTCATTGCAAATACCTTTCTTCACCAACATAAATGGCAAATATACAAGTGGACCTCGACAGATGGAATACAAAGGAATCAAATCGACTACATCTGTGGAAAGAGAGAATGGAAAAGCTCAACATCATCAGTCAGAACAAGGCCAGGGGCCTACTGCAGAACAGACCATCAACTGCTCATATGCAAGTTCAAGTTGAAGCTGAAGAAAATTAGAACAAGTCCACGGGAGCCAAAGTACAACCTTGAGTATATCCTGCCTGAATTTACAGACCATCTCAGGAAGAGATTTGACCTGTTGAACACTAATGATTGAAGACCAGAGGAGTTTTGGAATGACATCAAGGACATCATACATGAAGAAAGCAAGAGGTCATTAAAGACAGGAAAGAAAGAAAAGTTCAAAATGGCTGTCAGAAGAGACTCTGAAACTTACTCTTGAAATGTCAAGTAACTAAAGCAAATGGAAGAAATGATGAAGTAAAAGAGCTGAACGGAAGATTTCAAAGGGTGGCTCGAGAAGACAAAGTAAAGTATTATAATGACATGTGCAAAGACCTGGAGATAGAAAACCAAAAGAGAAGAACACACTCATCATTTCTCAAGCTGAAAAAACTGAATAAAACTTTCAAGCCTCAAATTACAATATTGAACGATTCTATGGGGAAAATATTAAACGATGTAGGATGCATCAAAAGAAGATGGAAGGAAAACACAGAATCACTATACCAAAAAGAATTGGTCGACATTCAACCATTGCAGGAGGTAGCATATGATTAAGAACCAATGGCACTGAAGGAAGAAGTTCAAGTTGCGCTGAAGGCATTGGCAATAAAGAAGGTTCCGGGAATTGATGGAATACCAATTGAGATGTTTCAACAATCTGATGCAGAGCTGGAAGGGCTCACTCATTTACGTCAATAAATTTGGAAGACAGCTGCCTTGCCAACTGACTGGAAAAGATCCATATTTATACCTATTCCAAAGACAGGTAATCCAACTGAATGCGCAAATTATAGAATATCATTAATACCACAGTCAAGTTACATTTGCTGAAGACCATTCAAAAATGGCTACAGCAGTATATCAACATGGAACTGCCAGAAATTCAAGCTGGATTCAGAAGAGGACACGGAACAAGGGATATCACTGCTGATGTCAGATGGATCCTGGCTGAAACCAGAGAATACCAGAAAGATGTTTACCTGTGTTTTGTTGACTATGCAAAGGTATTTGACTATGTGGATCATAACAAATTATGGATAACATTATGAAGAATGGGAATTCCAGAGCAGTTAATTGTGTTTGTGGGGAACCTGTACATAGATCAAGAGGCAGTTGTTCGAACAGAACAAGGGGATACTGTGTGGTTTAAGTCAGGAAAGGTGTGAATCAGGGTTATATCCTTTTACCATACCAATTCAATCTGTATCCTGAGCAAATAATCTGAGAACCTGGACTATATTAAGAACTGGGCATCAGGGCTGGAGGAAGACTCATTAACAACCTGCCTTATACAGATGACACAACCTTGCTTGCTGGAAGTGAAGAGGACTTGAAACACTTACTGGTGAAGATCAAAGACCACAGCCTTCAGTATGGATTACAACTCAACATAAAGAAAACAAAAATCCTCACATCTGGACCACTAAGCAACATCATGATAAACTGAGAAAAGAGTGAAGTTGCCAAGGATTTCATTTTACTTGGATCCACAATCAACATCCCTGGAAGCAGCACTCAAGAAATCAAAAGACACATTGCTCTGGGCAAATCTGCTGCAAAAGATCTGTTTAAAGTGTTGAAAAGCAAAGATGGCACCTTGAAGACTAAGGTGTGCCTGACCCAAGCCATGGTGTTTTCAATTGCCTCGCATGCATGAGAAAGCTGGGAGATGAATAAGGAAGATCGAAGAAGAACTGATGTCTTTGAATTGTGGTGTTAGTGAAGATCACTGAATTTTCCACAAACTGCCCCAAAAAAATCTGTCTTGGAAGAAATACAACCAGAATGCTCCTCAGAAGCAAGGATGGTAAGACTACGTCTCACATACTGTGGACGTGTTAATCAGGAGGGATCTGTCAACAAAAAAAGAGGAAGACTCTCAATGAGATGGATTGACACAGCGGCTGCAACGATGGGTTCAAGCATAACGACGACTGTGAGGATGGCGCAGGACCGGGAAGTGTTTCCTTCTGTTGTACATGGGGTCACCATGAGTTGGAACCAACTTGATGGCACATAACAATAAGACGCTTCTTGGAAGAAAGACCTGGGGATCTTTCAAAAACAACAGCCCTTGAAAAGCCCTGTGGAGCACAGTTCTACTCTGACACACATGGTGTTGTCCTGAATCAGAACTTACTCAATGGCAACTGGTACAGGTACAAATTAATAAGCTAAAAAATAGATCCAAATCCACTGTCGTTGATTCTGATTCATAGTGACCCCATAGGGTTTCCAAAGCTATAAATCTCTATAGAAGTGGACTGCCATATCTTTCTCCCCAGGAGCTGCTGGTGGTTTCAAAATGCCAGCCTTTCGGTTAGCACTCAATGAGTTTAACCACTGTATCACCAGGACATCTTAAAAATGAAAAACAATAGAAAATTAGAAAAGATACTTGAATAGATTTTCTACAAAAGTGAATATCCAAATGGATAACAAACATACAAACACACACCAGCTTCATTTTTTTTTTTTTTTTTTTAGTAAACAGAAAATGCAAAGAAACATCTGTCATGGATTGAATTGTATCCCCTCAAAATATCTGTCAACTTGGATAGGTCATGATTCCCAGTATTGTATGGTTATCTACCATTTTGCCATCTGATGTGATTTCACTATGTGTTGTAAATCCTATCATTATGATGTAATGAGATATGAAAGAGAGAGGCCAGCAGAGAGACAGCAGAATCTCACACCACCAAGAAAGCCGTGCTGGGAGCACAGCGTGCCCTTTGGACCTGAGGTTCCTGTGCTGAGATGCTCCCAGACCAAGAGAAGACTTACGACAAGGGCTTTCCCTCCAGAGTTGACAGAGAGAGAAAGCCTCCCCTTGGAGCCAGCACCCTGAATTTGGACTTCCAGGCTACTGGATTGTGAGAGAATAAATTTCTCTTTGTTAAACCCATCCACTTGTGGTATTTCTGTTATAGCAATACTAGATGACTAAGACGACATACTAAGGAGATACCACTGTTTCTGAACCCAGGAAGGTGGGTCCAGTGCTCTCAGGCTTGCCAATAATCTGGACACCAGTCTCTGAGAAAGAAAAAGTGACTTTATAGCAATGCACAGAGCAAGGAGCCAAGAGGAAGTTCCTCAGATTTGACTCCCCAAGCTATGGGGAAACGGGGCTTTTATGTGATGTGGGCAGCAAGATGGTGGACGCACAGGTGTACTGGAGAGGGAAATTCTAAAAGGTAGCCAGGAAATAGGAGGTGATATGGTTATTCATTCCACCTGTTGCTGCATCCTCCACTGAGGTCAATTATCCATCACCGCTGGGTCTTCTGCACGTGCGGGGCAGGCCAAATTTGGCTCGGGCTAGTTTAAGGATAGGCATTCACAAGGTCGGGTTACACCACTTCACACCTACCAGACTAGCAAAAATTAGAAAGACCAATAACCCAATTATTAGTGAGGATGTGAGCAGTGGGAACTCTCAGATAGTGAGTATGTAAATAGGTATGATCATCTTGGAAAGCGTTTGGTATTATACTCTAGTGTCTGAACTTGTCTAAATCCATGAGTGATAACCAGGATCAGCACAAAGGAGATTCCTATGAGGTAGAGGTCAGACATACCTCTACTCTCCAATTTTTTCACCATTTCTTACGCCAGCCATTCTCCCCACAGCACTCATAGACTCATAGTGGCCCTAAAGGGCAGAGTATAACTGCCCCATATGGTTTCCAAGGAGTGCCTGGTGGATTTGAACTGCTGACCTTTTTGGTTAGCCGCCGTAGTTCTTAACCACTATGCCACCAGGTTTTCCACCCTTACTCCCAGGCAAGGCTTATTTCTTCCTACTTTGGTCTGTTCTGCATTTTTGCTTTTTGCCTTTATTACTGTAGGTATCATACCATGTGTGTCCCAGTTATCTAATGCTGCTATAACAGAAATACCACAAGTGGATTGCTTTAACAAAGAGAAATTTATTTTCTCACAGTTTATGAGGCTTGAAGTCCAAATCTAGGTACTGGCTCTAGGGAAAGGCTTTCTGTCAGCTCTGGAGGAAGGTCCTTGTCTCTTCAGCTTCTGTTTCCTGGTTCCTTGGTGATCTTCATATGGCTTGGCATCTATCTTCCCCCATCTTTGCTTGCTTACTCTGCTTCTTTTACACTTTGTGAAAGAGTGAGTCAAGATACGCCATACACTAATCCTGCCTTATTAACATAACAAAGACAACCCATTCCCAAATGTCATAATAACCACAGGCATAAAAACCAAACCCACTGCCTTTGCATGGATTCTAACTCATACAGACCCTATGGGACTGCCCATAGGGTTTTCAAGGAGTGGATACCAAAAAAATTAAACCCGTTGCCGTTGAGTCGATTCCAACTCATAGTGGCCCTACAGGACAGAGTAGAACTGCCCCATGGGGTTTCCAAGGAGTGCCTGGTGGATTCCAACGGCCAACCTTTTGGTTAGCAGCCGTAGCACTTAACACTACGCCACCAGCATTTCCAAGGAGCGGGTGGTAACCCAGAATATATGATCTTGTATTTCACCTCCATCTCCATCCAGCTGTTTGAACAAGTAACATGTTGTTGTTGGTTGCCTTGCTGAATCAGTTCCAACTCATAGTGATCAGATCTTCTAGAATCACCTCCTGTGTTCTTTTCACCATTCCATATTAATTTCAGTGTTGGCAAACAAGGGGCCTTCTGGCTACATCTGCCCCTTGTCTTGTTTTGTTCGTTTAACACAGTAGCTTTAGTTTAGCTTGTTTTTCAATCTGAATTTGAATGCCTTTATATTGGACGTCCACTTTCCAATCCTCCAGGGTTCCTACCAATTCCTGTTGTCTAATTCCAGGTTAGGCGCCCTGGTGGTGCAGTGGTTAATTGCTTGGCTGCTACCCAAAGGTCACTGGTTGGAACCAACCATAGGATCCACAGTAGAAAAGACCTATTTCCTCCTGTAAAGATCACAGCCTAGAAAACCCCATGGGGCAGTCCTACTGTGTCATAGAGGGCCGCTAGGAGTAGGAATTGACCCGGCACACAACAGCAACAATTCCAGGTTGCTTCACAGTTTAAAGTCACCTTCCTGGCCCTTAAGGCTTTTGAGTTTTGACCCCTCTCCATTAAGCACACTTTGGAATGTCCTATCCCCCAAATCAGGAGGGCTGGGCTGAAGTTACAGCTAGGTCATCTACCAGTCACACTGTAATGGTAAACTTAAAAAAAAGATGTAATTTTCCAAGTTGCCGAAAGGGAAAGACAACTTTCCCCTCTCTCTTTCTTAAGGACAACTCTTTGAAATGTAAACATCGAGGAATGTAATGCCCTACCTCCCCTCAGGTGGGAATTAGCCTAGGTGCCCTATCCCAAACTGTAAGTACCGCTTGCCATACAGATATTGTTAGGTGTTCTTGAGTCTGTTCGGACTCATAGTGACCCTATGTACAAGAGAACAAAATATTGCCTGGTTGTGAGCCCTCCTCATGATCGTTGTTATGCTCGAGCCCATTGTTGCAGCCACTGTGTCAACCACTTAGTTGAAGGTCTTCTTCCTCTTTTCCACTGACCCTCTACTTTACCAAGCATGATGTCTTTCTCTCGGGACTGATCCCTCCTGATAACATGTCCAAAGTATGTGAGATGATGCCTCACCATCCTCACTTCTAAGGAGCATTCTGTCTGTACTTCTTCCCAAACAGATTTGTTCTGTTGGAAGCCCAAGGTATATTCGATATTCTCCACCAACATCATAATTAAAAGGCATCAATTCTTCTTCAGTCTTCCTTGTTCATTGTCCAGCTTTCGCATGCATATGAGGTGACTGAAAACAATCACCCTGTTTTCAGGCACACTTCAGTCTTTGAGGTGACATCTTTGTTTTTTAACACTTTAATGATGTTTTTTGCAGTAGATTTGTCCAATGCAATGAGTTGTCTGATTTCACTGCTGCTTCCATGGGTGTTGATTGTGGATCCAGGTAAAATGAAGTCTTTGACAACTTCAATCTTTTCTCCATTTATTATGATGTTGCTTATTTCTCCAGTTGTAAGAATTTTTGTTTTCCTTATGTTGAGGTGTAATCCATATTGAAGACTGTGGTCTTCGATCTTCATCAGTAAGTGCTTCAAGTCCTCTTCACTTTCAGCAAGGAAGATTGTGTCATCTGCATAACGCAGGTTGTTAATGAGTCTTCCTCCAATCCTGAGACCCGATCTTCTTCATATAGTCCAGATTCTTGGATTATTTGCTCAGAATAAAGAATGAATAAATATGAGGAAAGGATATAACCCTGACACACACCTTTCCTTACTTTAAACTACGCAGTATCCTCTTGTTCTGTTCGAACGACTGCCTCTTGATGTATGCACAGGTTCCTCATGAGCACAATTAAGTGTTCTGGAATTCCCATTCTTTGCAATGTTATCCATAATTTGTTATGATCCACACAGTCGAATGCCTTTGCAGGGTCGATAAAACACAGGTAAACATCTTTCTGGTATTCTCCGTTTTCTGCCAGGATCCATCTGAAATCAGCAATGATATCCCTGGTTCCATGACCTCTTCTGATGTGGCTTGAATTTCTGGCAGATCCCTGTTGATGAACTGCTGTAACCGCTTTTGAATGATCTTCAGCAAAACTTCACTTGTGTATGATATTGTTTTATTGTCATACAGATAGAGAAGTTTTATTTTTCCTTTGGATAAGGACAATTAACTAACACAAACGGCCACTCCAAGTGTGAACTACTAAAGAATGTATAACAACTGGTGCTGTCAGGTCCTCTTACATGAGAACACGCATGTAATGGATGGTATCTGCTTGGCTATGAAAAAGGGTGAGATTTCTTTCTGTCTTTGTAATCTCAATAGCAGGGCCTGTGATGCCCATTGCAGGCTGATTTAATGCTTACTGAACAATAAAGTTCTTTTTTTCCCCCTACATTTGAGGAGAGGACTTCCTGCGTATGCAGGAGATTTTATTTTTAATTTTTCCTCAACAATATCAATTTACTAATGCCTCCTACCTTTTTTTTTTTCCTACCTTTATTTAGTTTGCCTCCCCCACGCTTTCAACCAGTTAATTAGGATCGTAATGTGCTCTCCCCTCACCCCACATTTTGCTGCAAGGACCAGGTGAGATAACGGAACAAGTCGGCTGCGGGAACCACGACTCCCAGCATTCCTAGCGCTCCTAGCTCTCGCGGTATCCGCTTCCAATCTGGAGGCTGCTGAAACCGAAAGTGCTGGGCTAAGGAATTGAGATTGATTCACCTTCATCTGAGTAGTTTTAGCCCACCCAGGTGGGAAGCCTGGAGAGCACTAAAACATGAACGGAAGAGTGGATTATTTGGTCACTGAGGAAGAGATCAATCTTACCAGAGGACCCTCAGGTATGTGCTAAACGGCTCCTCCCTGGTAGTAGGGGACATGAAGGTGTGATTGCAGAGCAGACAGTTCTGTCAAGCCAGATTCACTTAGCCTCGGAGCAGGCAGGCCCCAACCTTGACTTTTCCTGCAACTCTTGCAGGCACGTAGGAGGAACGTATTGACACCCGTTGTTGGCCAGACACGGGACTGAGACATCCAGCTCATCTGTCAGAGGCATTATCATACCTATTTATAGTCAGGAAAAGTTTCTTTCTGCTAATAGTGGCAGAAAAACAGAGAAAAAAAGCACACCCCGTTTTTAGCCGACATACCGTGGACACCACGCCCCTTTCCAATCCAGCATCTACCCCTGTTTCTATGACCGACCGTTTAGTAAAACGGGGGAGCGTGATCGGTATGGACTTCGAATGCGTAGTCATTTTCCTGGTGTTAGGCTCCTTCCTTATTTTTTTTTCTGTGTAATTCATTTTGGGTGTTAACGAGTATGTTAAACAGGAAGAGACTCTAGAGATCTTCTATTACAGCATGTCCCAAATCTGATTCCGCTCAGAATTACCCGGAGTTTTTTGTTTTTGCCGTTTCGTTTTTTTTTTTTTTAAAGTAAAAATGGTAACTCCTATGCCCAAGTTCTAGCGATTTGGATTCATTGCAGACTTTTTTTTTTTTTTTTTTAAAAAGCCTCACATGATTCTGCTGCAGCCAGATCCTCCCTTAACTAAAATAAATGAATTTGTTGACTGACGTCTTCTTGATTTTTCCCAAGCATTTTCATGTCTTTGTCATGTAAGTTAATGAACTTAAGAGCCTAGGACAATAGAGCCACAAACCTAGGATTGAACTTAGATAAAAAAGAGTCATTTGAAGTTTACTTAGGTTTTTTTTTTTTTTTTTTTAGTTTGGTTCAGTTAATTAGGAAGGGTTTCAAGTTCCTGTTTATCACTTCCCAGCACTGGTTACTTGGCATATGGGTACTCCTAAGAAGCCTAAGAGTCTAATTCAGTTTTTCTTCACTGTGTCATCGTGAAGATATGCAAGTGAGAAATCAGTTAGCACTTCTAGAAACTCCCAGGTAATTTTGGTAGTCGCACAGTGATCTTTCTTTCTATAGAAGAAATATGAAAAGCTTCTACTTCCAAATAGGCATTTCTGTTTGTAGGCAGCATTGTCACTCTTTGTACAGCTTCCTACGCAGGGACCTGATGGTTTAATCAGGTAACTGCAAGAGCGTGTATACCTTTGCCCTTTTGTTCCTGTGTTCGGTTAGGAGCAAGAGTTTGGGGTAGTTGCAGGATTTGGGTTCATATTTTGGGGGCATAAGAACCTATTCTGTTTGCCTCAAAGGAAATAATGAAATCTTGGGAAAATAATGACATTGAAGAGAGTGTCTGGGAGGCAAAAAGGAGCTTCGCATGTAGCTTGGCATCTCTCCTATGCCTGCTTCCTAAACTATGAAAGGAGAGACTTGGGCTAGATGACTTCTGAGGTCTCTTCTACCTCCAAGAGTTCGTAATTCTTTGGCCCATTCCACGTGCTGTTTTATGATACCTATCATTTTGGACTAACTGTGGTTGATCTGAAGAATCCTGAAAGGCAACGGTTGTAATCTCAAATACATTCAGGGGTTGAACAGTTTACCTATTACCTTTTTTAGAACACTGTCTTATCTCCAGCTTGTTTATAGCCTCTGAGGTCCTTGGTCAAGGACTTACCAAAGGTTTAAAGCTAGTAAGTTTCAAGAGCCAGGATTTTTGTGTGTGTGTGTGTGTTTTAGATGAAAGTTTACAGCACAAATTAGTTTTTCATTCAAAAATTTAATGCACAAATTGTTTTGTGACTTTAGTTGCAGTCCCTGCAGTGTGTCAGCACTCTCCCTCTTTCCCTTTCCACACTGGGGTCTCAGAGTCCATTCATCCAGTTTTCTTGTCCCGTCCTGCCTTCTTGTCTTTGCTTTTGGGCAGGTGCTGCCATTTGGTCTTATATACTTGATTGAGCTAGGAAGCACCTTCCTCACATTTGTTATTGTTTGTTTTATAGGCCTGTCTAATCTTTGGCTGAAAGGTGGACTTCGGGAGTCGCTTCAGTTCTGAGTTAGCAGGGTGTCCAGGGGCCATAGTCTGAGGGGTTCTTCCAGTCACCGTCAGACCAGTAAGTCTGGTCTTTTTTGTGAATTTGAATTTTGTTCTACATTTTTTCATCCTCTGCCTGGGACCCTCTATAGTGATCCCTGTCAGAGTGATCGGTGGTGGTCTAGTTCTTCTAGGCTTAGTCTGATGGAGACTGTGGTTCATGTGGTCAGTTAGTCCTTTGTACCAATATTTTCCTTGTGTATTTGGCTTTCTTCATTTTTTTTTTTTTGCTCCGGATGGAATGGGACCAATAGATGTATCTTAGATGGCTGCTTGCAAGCTTTCAGGACCCTAGATGCTACTCACCAAACTACAATGTAGAACATTTTATTTATGACCTATGTTATACCGGTTGACCTAGATGTCCCCCAAGACCATGGTCCCCAGTCCTCAGCCTCAGTAACTCAGTCCCTTAAGGTTTTTGGATGTGTCTGTGAAACTTCTATGACTTGACCTCGGTCAAGTTGTGCTGACTTCGCCTATATTGTACATTGTCTTTCCCTTCACCAAAGTTAACACTTGTCTACTATCTAGTTAGTGATATCTCCTCCCTACCCTTCCCTCCCTGGTAACCATCAAAGATTGTTTCCATGGGTAAACCTTTTCTTGAGTTTTTATAATACAATACTTGTCATTTTGTGACTGACTTATTTCACTCAGCATAATGCCCTCCAGATTCATCCATGTTGTGAGCTGCTTCACAGGTTCGTCACTGTTCTTTATGGTTGCATAGTATTTCATTATGTGTATGTACCATAATTTGTTTATCCATTCATCTGTTGATAGCCACTTAGGTTGTTTCTATCTTTTCGCTATTGTGAATAATACTGCAATGAACATGAGTGTGCGTATGTTTATTCACGTGACAAAGAGCCAGGATTTTAACCCAAGTCTTTTGATTCTACTGTAGCATAAACTGTCTGCCAGTATAGTAGCTGTGCCTAAGGAGTTAGCAGCCAACCTTTCTTTTGTTACATCACGCTTTCTTCTCAGAAGGATTTGAGACAACTTAAGGGACTTTTTAACACAATCCACAGTAGAAAGTTTTTAGTTTGCTGTTGTTAGAGTTGAGGGCATATCAAAGTGAGAACATTAAAACAGAAAACCCTATTAAGTCCATGCACTTGAGCCACTTTGGGGTTAACTGTAACTGAGAGTATTGCTAACAGTTTTCTGATCTGTTCCTTCCCTCATGTGTACAAGAGATCTGAAACAAAAGTGCTATATCCTTGCCCCATTTTCTGTTGATTACACAGAGTCTGGCCTTCATGGAATTTGAAGTCTAGTAGAGACATGACATTAACATGAAAAAAGTTAAATCTCATTGCAAAGGTGCATATGGTTAAGGACTCTGACGGGCATGTATGTAGTGGGAGGGGAAAAGGAAGTGTGGAAGGGAGGAGGAAGCATGTTAATCTCACCCTGTACTGTGAAAGTTCAAAGAATGGAGCTGTTGCTATGGGCCAAAGTGGTCAGTTACAAGAAGGTGGACCTTAAGTTGGCTTTACAGAATGGACAGGCTTTAGGGTAATGCCAGGAACAGGGTTAGGTATGCCTGAGCAGTAATAGAGAAAAGAAAATAAACAAAGGATATTCTGAGGTTAGTGAGTAAACCAGTCTAGATGGAAGGAAGGGTTCATTTAGGAGAGTATAGAGAGATGAAGTTGTTGAGGTAGGTAGCGATGAGATTATGGAGGATCCTCAACACTAGCGTGGAAACTTAACCTTTCTCTGAGGTTCCCTCTTGATTCCCTCCCCTCCCTATTCATTGGTTAAGATTCAGTTCAAGAGTCATCCAGGAAACCTCTGTACCCAGGCTGGGGACCCCCTTTTATCAATATCACATCACCATTTATTGAGTGACAACCATGTATTGCCATGCTTAGTACTTTGTCTTATCTAACCAAAAAAACCAAACCTGTTGCTGTCAAGTCGATTTCAACTCATAGCGACCCTATAAGACAGAGTAGAACTGCCCCTTAGGGTTTCCAAATAGCGGTTGGTAGATTCAAACTGCCGACCTTGGTTAGCAGCTGAGCTCTTAACCACTACGCCACCAGGGCCCTTTGTGTTATCTAGTCCTGACAAAAAAACAGATAGAACAGTTACTGATCCCATTTTACAAATGAGGAAATTTTTACTCTTTTAAATCATACAACTCTGTGATTTGCAGAGTTAGGAAATGCATCCAAATTTGTGTGACTTAAAAAATCCAAACTCTGAGCCACTCTCAGGTAATGTGTTTTTCTCCTTATACTTCCATACAACTCTGCATATCCCTATCTTAGTGCTTATTTTTATGTTTGCTTGCTTACTTATGTCTCTTTCTCTTCACTCTTCTAATTCAAAGGATCATCCCTTGTTTTCCTAACCCCTTGCAGAATACATGACACGATGTGGTCAATACATGGTGAAATGACTGGGGAAACTGTTGAATGATATAATATTAAATAAAAGAGAACCAGTAAGATGATCTATTTCAGCTTTCAGAATAAAAAAGCTCCTCCACTAAGGATAATTTAAGAGAGAGAGAATGCATGGGGACATACCGTGTTATGATGGATTAGAAACTGACTAAGAGACCAAAAACAAAGAGAAGGAGTAGATGGAAAACTCCATGCAGACAGAAGAGTATATGGCACAAGGCTCTAAAAGTTACTTCAAGAATCAGTCTTATTAAAAAAGAAGAATACTTAAAGGAATAACTATAAAGTGAAACATCTAGGAATTACTTTGGTGAAGTAAAAAGGCAAGCTGGTAGAAGCTCAGCTATAGAAACATTTTGTGAAATTATGCGACTAGGGAGAAAGGTAGTAAATTAATTGAAGAAAAAAATCCAAACTCTACTTATTCAGATGGTAAAATCAGAATTGTGGTTTCGGGAGAATCGGAAATTAAGGGAAACTGTTATAAAAAAATTCATTTACTGTTTAGTATGTGCCTACACAATGATTTAAAAGAAAAAAAAAAAGAATAATAAAAGATCTCTTTCTAAGAATTTTGCAGTTCAATCAGGTAGGTAATTATGATAGGTTTATGCTAAGGACCCTCAAAGGTAGAATAATCAAAGAGCTAGCTATGGCCTATTTCTTGTAAATCTAGACTCAGTAACCTATTACTGACAAAACCAATCCAAACCTATTGCTGTCAGGTCGATTCTGACTCATGGCAACCCCCTATGTTACAGAATAGAACTGTTAAGTGGGGTTTTCTTGGTTGTAATCTTAACGGAAGCTATCGCCAGACCTTTTGGTACTGCTGGGTGGGTTCAAACCACCAGCCTTCAGGCTGTACCACCTAGGCACCTGTTATTGACAGAAGACCCAAGAAAATATCAAATGTCTTTAGGAAGCATTTTGAAAGCAAATTGGATAATATCATTTTCCCCTTGTACAGAACCATAGTATATTCATGCCTACTACAGTGTACAGTTTACCATATGTCAATCAAGAAGCAGCAGAGTAAGAGAAAGTTGAAAAAAAGGCAGTTGCAAGTGTCAGGGCAACGGAGAGGCTATGAACTGTAATACGAGGTAACAAATAACAGGAGACATATTTTATCCTGGGATCAGAGAGTTTCTCCAGAGAATATAATAGTTTTCATTGGAAGATGCCTAATCATTTAGCCTCCTGATTTGCGTATTTGAATCATTGATTCGTTCTTTCAGTCCACACATATTTATTGAGCAACTGTTGTTGGACAAGCTTCTATGCTAGGCTCTATGAGTACCTCAGAGAATTGGATTTTAAAATAGCTTGAATGAGCAGCAGAGTATAGCGGCTAATGCCTGCACAGTGGCAAAATGCCTGAGTTCAAATCCGAACTCTGCCGCTTACTAGCTGTGGGACCTTGGACAAATAACCCCAGTTTCCTCAGCTCTAAAATGAGAGTAATAATAAGAGAGTAATAATAAAACCTACTCAAAGGGCAGTTGAGGGAATTAAAGGAGGAGTGTCCAAAGATGGTTATTGGGAATCTGAGTTTGAACTCCATCTTCTCAGTCAGCATTTTCCATTTGTTTGTTTGTTTTTTACTTTCAACTCTTGTTCATAGCAACATTTACTCTTGATAGATGCATAGAATTTTTAAAGATCATTTTATCATATTTGCATAGGAAACAGTAGAAAAAGTACTGTGTAAGAAGGGGGCACTGTGACCAAAATTTTTGCCTTATTATCACCAGATAATTGGTGCTTTGAGTAATTTTAAACTGTCTCTTATTATTGACTAATGAATAAAACCAAAAACAAAAACCCAGACTGGTTGCCATCAAATCTGTTTCAACTCATAACGACCCTATAGGAGTAAATAGGAGTCAATAATGGATGCTTTTCCAAGGAGCGCCTGGTGGATTACTGGGTTAATAGATGCTTGGACTGTTTGCATTTTTGTACCTGAGAATTATCTGACTTATTTTTTAATCAAGTTTATTAAGGTATGATTAAAAAATAAATCAGGTAATTCTCAGGTACAAAAATGCAAACGGTCCAATCATCTATTATTGACTCCTATTTACTCCTATAGGGTCATTACGAGTTGGAATAGACTTGATGGCAACCAGTTTGGGTTTTTGTTTTTATTTGTTAGTCAATTTTAATCAAATTCATTAAGGTATGGAGAAACCCTGGTGGCGTAGTGGTTAAGTGCTACGGCTGCTAACCAAGAGGTCAGCAGTTCGAATCCACCAGGCGCTCCTTGGAAACTCTATGGGGCAGTTCTTCTCTGTCCTATAGGGTCGCTTTGAGTCGGAATCGACTTGACGGCAGTGGGTTTGGTTTTGGTTTTTGGTATTAAGGTATGATTTATATTAAATAAAATATACCCGTTTTAAGTGCATGGTTCTAAGAATTTTGACAAATGTACAGACATGTGTAACCATGACCCCAGGCAAGATGTAGAATATTTCCATTACATGAGAAAATTCTCTTTGTACCTCTGCTGTTTCCCTATCCCAATCTCCGAGCAATCACTGATCTCACTTCTATCCGCATAGATTTGTTTTGTCTGTTTTAGAACTTGATATAAATGGAATCATATAGTGTATATTCAGGCTTCTTTCACACATCCATAGTATTTCATCATATGACTGTATGAGAATTTGATTATCTAACGACAACACTCACCAATTAATGGACATTTCCGTTGTTTCTAATGTTGACTAGTATGAATAAAGCTGCTGAGTATTCATATACAAGTATTTGTAGAGACATATGTTTTAATTTATCTTGGTTAAATACCTAATAACTAGGAGTGGAATTGGTAGGTTTTATTAAAAAAAAAAATTTTTTTTTTAATATATAGTATATGTATATTTAGCTTTAAAAGAAACTGCCAGACTGTTTTCTGAAGTATTTGTACCATTTTACATTCCCGCCAGCAATGTATGACTGTTCAGTTGTCTCATATCCTTACCAACATTTGATATTGTCATTCTTTTTCATTTCAGCCATCCTAGGCATTGTGAAATGGAACTGTGGTTTTTAATTTGCTTTTTCTTGTAACAAATGATGAAGAACATCTTGTTATATGTTTACTGGCAGTCTTAGTTTCCTAGTGCTGCTGCAACAGAAATACCCCAAGTGGGTAGCTTTAAAGGACAAAAATTCATTTCCCCATAGTTTTGGAGCTAAAAGTCCAAATGAGGGTTTCAGCCCTGTCAATTCCTTTCGTGTTGTAGCCCTGGACCTTCCTTGGATCTTGGCGATTCTTACATGGCATCTGTCTTCCCTGGTATGTGCTCGTCTCTGTGTCTCATTTCCTGTTTTTATAACTCAGAAGTGATTAGGTTTCGAACACATCTTACACTGGTATGGCCTTATTAACATAATATTAGATTGCATTAGGGGACTGCATCCACAGATATAGGGGTTAGAATTCTAAAACAAATGGAATTTGTCTAAACCAATGGAATTTGGTATCAAGAAGTGGGGCACTGCTCTAACAAATACCTAAAATGTGGACAGGGCTTTGGAATTTTGTAATGGGTAGAAGCTGAAAGAATTTTGATGTGTTTAATAGTAAGACCCTACATAGCCTTGAAAAGACTGTTGGTAGAATTATGGATATTAAGGAAATTCAGATGAGGGCTCAAAAAGAATTGAGAGTGGAGGCGGGCCAAGATGGTGAAACAGTCAGATGCTTCCTGTGGTCCCTCTTACAACAAAGACCCAAAAAAACAAGTGAGTCATTTACATATGACAATCTAGGAGCCCTGAACATCAAAGTTGAGAAGCCAGACTCAGTGGCAGGCGGAGGGAGAGACAATTCAGAAGCAGCGAAGAAGTGCCAGACTTGAGCTAGCCAGCACTCTGCAGGCTGGAACAGCTTGCACATGCGGGCTGGGTCAAGCAGTAGTGCTTGGGACACGTTTTACCATTTCAGGAGAGACCAGGCAGTGGAGAGACTACACAAGCCTCCAGAGCCAAAGGGAAGCAGCACTGGATCTGTAAAAGTTAAGTGCAAGCATCTGACCTACCACATGGGATCAAAATAGCCCCTCTCCCTCTGGGACTTTTGTAGCGAAGTGCCCCTTTCTCCTCACTCACCCCCCCGCCCCTGCTCCATATTCAAAAATTGTCACACACCCTAAGCCAGAAATAGGAGCTGTCACACCCAAACCAGTCTGGAGGCATTAGGAAAAAAACAAACAAAAAACCCCCGCCAACTCCCTTAAGCCAGGTACACAGGACTAACGGCACTCAAACCAGTTTCACAGCTTTAAAAAATTCGCCACACCACCTCAGCCAGGACCTCAGGGCAGGTGCTGCCACTTTGCCTAGGCACAGGCATAAGGGGTCCATGGGCTTCGAATGCCCTTCACCCCTGCCTAGACCTGTGTGGGCCAATTCAACAGCGTAGGCCCTCAGTAGCATAGGACAACAGGGTATATACCTGGAGCCTATTTTCAACTGCAACAGCTAAGGGGGAGTGGCAGGTTCATTTGACACCACCCTGCCCCTTAATCAGGGTCCTCATACACCCACATCAGGGGCCTGAGGACTGGTGGATTCACTCATTCCACCTAGCCACCCACAACAGGGGTGCAAGAATAAGCCATGCTTCCCAGTCCTTACAGTCAACAGCATTGGGTGCCCAAAGGCTGGCCATAGAATCCACTCACTTATGTGCTCTAGGGCACAGGGAGATATCTTCCACCTAGGCACTCAGGTAGCCATCAGCCCCCTACCTTGCTCAACACATAGCCCCCTACTGCAACCAGATACCTGTGCCTGCTCCAATCACCCCTATGTAACCCTGCTTGTCTAGGACCGTAGGCGAGAGCCTGTACCACACACTCCGTGACCTGGACACCTGAGCTGAATCCACACAAGAGAAGTAAACAGACTCCTGGACTCACACATCTAGTAGCAGAATTAATCACCTGGTGACAGGATGTGAGAGCTTCAAACACACCGATAACTAAAGTAGCTCACATGCCCAGACTATTTGGGTGTATCAAAACAAAACAAAACAAAAAGCTAGGACACAGTAAGCAAACATACAACAAATATAAAAACATATTGATAGCTTGGAGACAACAGTCATTATCAAATCACATAAACAAGCAGATCAGGATGGCTCCAGCAAGCGACCAAAACAAAGAGCCAGGAAATCTTCTAGAGGAAGAGAAGATCTTGGAATTACCTGAGGTGGAATTCAAAAGAGTAATACAAAAAGCTCTTCAAGAGATCAGGAAGGAGATCAGGCAAATACTAAGTCAAGGAACACACAAGTAAAGCAGTAGAGGAATTCAGAAAAGCTATATGAGATCAGAACAACAAATTTAATGGGCTGTTAGAATCCAGAGGGAGACAGTAAATAGAAATCCAAAAGATAAACAACTTTTCAGAACTAGACAACTGAATAGAAAGTCACAGGAGCAGAATTGAGGCAATGGAGGCCAGAATTAGTGAGATTAAAGATAAAGCACTAGACAGCAAGTTATTTGAGGAAAAATCAGATATAAGAATTAAAAAAAAAGAAGAAACTGTAAGAATTAAGTGGGTCTGTATCAAGAGAAATAACCTACAAGAGATTGCAGTGCCAGAACAGGGGTGGAGGGGGAGATAATAGAAAATACAGAGTGAATTGTTGAAGATTTGCTGGCAGAAAACTTCCCTGATACTGTGAAAGATGATATCTGTCCAAGAAGCTCATTGAACCCCACACAGGGTAGATCACAAAAGAAAGTCACCAAAACGTAATCAAACTTGCCAAAACCAAAGATAAAGAGAGAATTTTAAGAGCAGCTAGGGATAAACAAAAGTCACCTACAAAGGAGAGTCAATAAGACTAAGCTCTGACTACTCAGCAGAAACCATGCAGGCAAGAAGGCAATGGGATGACATATATAAAGCCTTGAAGGAAAAAAATTGCCAGCCAAGAATTATATATCCAGAAAAACTATTTCTCAAATATGAAGACAAAATTAGGGCATTTCCAGGTAAGCAGAAGTTCAGGGAATTTTAAAAACCAAAATTACAGGAAATATTATTTTATTAAAGGGAGTCCTTCAGCTAGAGAACCAGCAATATCCCATAACAACCCAATGCTAGAGCACAAGACAGCACAATCAGATATCAACACAGATAGGGAAGTCACAAAAATAAGTCAAAGCTAAAACACTGAAAATAGGGAAACAGAGACATCAGTATATAAATGATGAGAACATTAAAACAAAAAGGAGGGACTAAGTAGTGTAGCTGTAGAATTTTCGTATGGAGAGGAAGTTAAGGTGATATCAAGAAATAAAAGATCAGTTTAAACTTAGAAAAAAAGAGGCAAATTTTAAGATAACCACAAAGGAAACTAACAAATCTACCAATCAAAATAAAAAGAGAAGAAAAACGTAAAGACTCAACAAATACAAAAGAACAATGATGGAAAAGATGAAAAGAAAATATATAAAGAAAAACAACTCACACAGAAAATTCAGTGGAACAAACAGTCAACACCACACACACACAAAAAAAACATGAAAATGGCAGCAGTAAACTCATACCTATCAATAACACTGAATATAAGTGAACTAAATGCACCAATAAAGAGAGAGTGGCAGAATGGATTAAAAAAAACACAATCTGTATGCTGTCTGCAAGAGACTCACCATAGACTCAGAGACACTAGCTAAAACTCAAAGGATGGAAAAAAATATATCAAGCAAACAACAACCAAAAAAGAGTTGGAGTGGCAATGTTAATCTCTGACAAAACAGACTTTAAGGCAAAATCCACCACAAAGAACAAGGACGCTATGTAATGAATAAAATGTCAGTACACCAGGAGGACATAACTATAATAAATATATATGCACCCAATGACAGGGCTCCAAAATACGTAAAACATAGTCTAACAGCGTTGAATAGAGAATTACACAGCTCCAAAGTAATAGTTGGAGACTTTAATCACCACTTCCATTGAAGGACAGAGCATCTAGAAAGAAGCTCAGTAAAGACATGGAAGATCTAAATGCCACACCAACCAACTTGACTTTATAGACATATACAGAACTCCACCCAACAGCAGCCAAGTATACTTTCTTTTCCAGTGCTCATGGAACATTCTCCAGAACAGACCACATATTAGGCCACAAAGCAAGCCTTAACAGAATCCAAAACATTGAAATATTACTAAGCCTTTTTCTGACCATAAAGCCATAAAAGTAGAAATCAATAACAGAAAAAGCAAGGAAAAACAAAAATCAAATACATGGAAACTGAACAACACCTTGCTCAAAAACTGATGGAGTATAGACAAAATCAAGGATGGAATAAAGAAATTCATGGAATCAAATGAGAATGAAAACACATCTTAATAGAACCTTTGGGACACAGCAAAAGCAGCGCACAGTGGTCAATTTATAGCAATAAATGCACATATCCAAAAAGAAGAAGGGGCAAAACTCAAAACGTTAGCCCTGTGTCTTTGGCTGGCTTCTCTAGAGAAGCAAAACCAGTAAAGTGTGTAAATATATATAAATGAAGTTATACCAAGGAAATGAGTCATACAACTATAGAGTTTGGAATGTCCCAAGTCCATGGGTCAGGATAGAGGCTTCTCCTGATTCATGTAGCCAAAGGGCCGATGAACTGAAGATTGGCAGGTCAGAGAGCAGGGCTGTTGCTCAGGGGCTGTGAAGGTTGATGAATCCCATGATCAGCAGGCAAAACTGCAGGTAAGCTACTAGCTCAAGTCACAAGAACTGGAGGTCAGATGAACAGGAGCCAGCTGCAGAATTAAGAACCAGCAAAAGCCCACAAACCTTGCAAAATATCCACTTATATTCAATGCAGGCCACACGATCAAGGAAACTCCCTTTCAACTGATTGGCTACTCACAGCAGATGCCATCATGGAGATGATCACATAATATCAGATCTCATCATGGAAGTGTTCACAACATCATACAACTATCAAGCCACTGAGAATCATCTCCCAGCCAAGTTGACACACAACCTTTACTACCAGATCCTACGACTCAGACAGAAAGGGAGAAGCAAAAGAAGCCCTCAGGCACTGGAAGAAAGGAAATGATAAAACGTTAGAGCAGAAATAAATGAAATAGAGAACAGAAAACAACTGAGTCAACAAGACCAAAAGCTGGTTCTTTGAAAAGATCAACAAAATCAAGAAATCACTGGCCAGTGCGACAAAAGAAGAACAGGAGAGGAAGCAAATAACTGAAATAAGAAACGAGATGGGCGATACCACAACACACCCAACTGAAATGAAAAGGGTCATAACAGAATACTATGAAAATTGTACTCCCAACAAATTTGAAAAACTAGAGGAGATGGACACATTTCTGGAAACACACTACCCACGTAACCTAACACAAACTGGGGTAGAAAAACTACATAAACCTATAACAAAAGAAGAGATTGAAGAGGTAAAAAAAAAAAAAAAAAAAAAAAAACTCCCAACAACAAAACTCTAGTCCAGCAGCTTCACTAGAGAATTCTACCAAACTTTCAGAGAAGAGTTAATACCACAACTACTAAAGGTATTTCCAAGCATAGAGAAAGATGGAATACTCCCAAACTCATTCTAAGAAGCTAGCATAACTCTTGATACCAAAGCCAAGTAAAAGCACCACAAAAAAAGAAAATTACAGACCCATATCCCTCATGAACCAAAAAACCAAAACCAAACCCACTGCCTTCGAGTTGATTCCGACTCATAGCGACCCCATTAGACAGAGTAGAACTGCCCCATAGAGTTTCCAAGGAGCATCTGGCGGATTTGAACTGCCGACTTCTTGGTTAGCAGCCCTAGCACTTAAACACTATGCCACCAGGGTTTCCCCCCCATGAACGTAGATGCAAAAATCCTCAACAGAATTCTAGCCAATAGAATTCCACAATATATCAAGAAAAAAAATTTTGTCATGGCCAACTGGGACTCATACCAGGTATGCAGGAATGGTTCAAGATTAGAAAAACAATCAATGTAATCTGTCACATAAGTAAAAGATTAGAACCACATCTTTCCCCCAAGTGTCTGTCAGCTTGTCGTACCATGGGGGCTTGCGTGTTGCTGTGATGCTGGAAGCTATGTCACTGGTATTCAGATACCAGCAGGGTCACCCATGGAGGACAGGTTTCAGCTGAGCTTCCAGACTAAGACAGACTAGGAAGAAAGACCCAGCAGTCTACTTCTGAAAAGCATTAGCCAGTGAAAACCTTATAAATACCAGCAGAACATTGTCCGATATAGTGCTGGAAGATGAGTCCCCCAGGTTGGAAAGCCCTCAAAAGATGATTGGGAAAAGCTGCCTCCTCAAAGTAGAGTCAACCTTAATGACGTGGATGGAGTAAAGCTTTCAGGACCTTCATTCGCTGATGTGGCATGACTCCAAGTGAGAAGAAACAGCTGCAAACATCCATTAATAATCGGAACCTGGAATGTACGAGGTATGAATCTAGGAAACTTGGAAATCGTCAGAAATGAAATGGAATGCATAAACATCGATATCGTAGGCATTAGTGAGCTGAAATGGACTGGTATTGGCTATTTTGAATCAGAAAACCATATAGTCTACCATGCTGGGAATGACAACTTTAAGAGAAATGGTGTTGCATTCATCGTCAAAAAGAACATTTCAAAATCTATCCTGAAGTACAATGCTGTCAGTGATAGGATAATATCCATATACCTACAACGAAGACCAGTTAATACGATTATTATTCAAATTTATGCACCAACCACTAGGGCCAAAGATGAAGAAATAGAAGGTTTTTATCAGCTGCTGCAGTCTGAAATTGATCGAACATGCAGTCAAGATGCATTGGTAATTACTGGCAATTGGAATGCGAAAGTTGGAAACAAAGAAGAAGGACCAGTGGTTGGAAAATATGGCCTTGGTGATAGAAACAATGCCGGAGATTGAATGATAGAATTTTGCAAGACCAACGACTTCTTCATTGCAAATACCTTCTTTCACCAACATAACTGGCCACTGTACACGTGGACCTCGCCAGATGGAACACACAGGAATCATATTGACTATATCTGTGGAAAGAGATGATGGAAAGGCTCAATATCATCAGTCAGAACAAGGCCAGGGGCTGACTGTGGAACCGACCATCAATTGCTCACATACAAGTTCAAGCTGAAACTGAAGAAAATCAGAGCAAGTCCACGAGAGCCAAAGTATGACCTTGAGTACATCCCACCTGAATTTAGAGACCCTCTGAAGAATAGATTTGACACATTGAACACTAGTGACTGAAGACCAGACGAGTTGTGGAATGCCATCAAGGACATCATCCATGAAGAAAGCAAGAGGTCACTGAAAAGACGGGAAAGAAAGAAAAGACCAAGATGGATGTCAGAGGAGACTCTGAAACTTGCTCTCGAGTGTTGAGCAGCTAAAGCAAAGGGAAGAATTGATGAAGTAAAAGAACTGAAGAGAAGATTTCAAAGGGCGTCTCGAGAAGATAAAGTAAAGTATTATAATGACATGTGCAAAGAGCTGGAGATGGAGAACCAAAAGGGAAGAACACGCTCAGCGTTTCTGAAGCTGAAAGAAGAGAAGAAAAAATTCAAGCCTTGAGTTGCAATAGTGAAGGATTCTGTGGGGAAAATATTAAATGACGCAGGATGCATCAAAAGAAGATGGAAGGAATACACAGAGTCATTATACGAAAAAGAATTAGTCAATGTTCAAACATTTGAAGAGGTGGCATATGATCAGGAACCGATGGTACTGAAGGAAGAAGTCCAAGCTGCTCTGCAGGCATTGGTGAAAAACAAGGCTCCAGGAATTGATGGAATATGAATTGAGATGTTTCAACAAACGGATGCAGTGCTGAAGGTGCTTACTCATCTATGCCAAGAAATATGGAAGACAGCTTCCTGGCCAACTGACTGGAAGAGATCCATATTTATGCCTATTCCCAAGAAAGGTGATCCAACCTAATGTGGAAATTATAGAACAATATCACATGCAAGCAAAATTTTGCTGAAGATCATTCAAAAACGGCTGCAGTAGTATATTGACAGGGAATTTCCAGAAATTCAGGCTGGTTTCAGAAGAGGACGTGGAACTAGGGATGTCATTGCTGATGTCAGATGGATCGTGGCTGAAAGCAAAGAATGCCAGAAGGATGTTTACCTGTGTTTTATTGACTATGCAAACGCATTCGACTGTGTGGGTCATAACAAATTATGGGTAACATTGCGAAGGATGGGAATTCCAGAACACTTAATTGTGCTCATGAGGAACCTTTACATAGATCAAGAGGCAGTTGTTCAGACAGAACAAGGGGATACTGATTGGTTTAAAGTCAGGAAAGGTGTGCGTCAGGGTTGTATTCTTTCGCCGTACCTATTCAATCTGTATGCTGAGCAAATAATAGGAGAAGCTGGACTGTATGAAGAAGAATGGGGCATCAGGATTGGAGGAAGACTCATTAACAACCTGTGTTATGCCGATGACACAACCTTTCTTGCTGAAAGTGAGGAGGACTTGAAGCACTTACTAATGAAGATCAAAGGGCACAGCCTTCAGTATGGATTGCACCTCAACATAAAGAAAACAAAAATTCTCACAACTGGACCAATGAGGAACATCATGATAAAGGGAGAAAAGATTGAAGTTGTCAAGGATTTCATTTTACTAGGATCCACAAATCAACAGCCATGGAAGCAGCAGTCAAGAAATCAAAAGGCGCGTTGCACTGGGTAAATCTGCTGCAAAGGACCTCTTTAATGTGTTAAAGAGCAAAGATGTCACCTTAAAGACTAGGGTGCGCTTATCCCAAGCCATGATATTTTCAGTTGCATCATATGCATGTGAAAGCTGGACAATGAATAAGGAAGACCGAAGAAGAATTGACACCTTTGAATTGTGGTGTTGACAAGGAATATTGAATATACTGGGGACTGCCAAAAGAACAAACAAATCTGTCTTAGAGGAGGTACAGCCAGAATGCTCCTTAGAAGCAAGGATGGTGAGACTGCGTCTTACATACTTTGGACATGTTGTCAGGAGGGGTCAGTCCCTGGAGGAGGACATCATGCTTGGCAGAGTACAGGGTCAGTAGAAAAGAGGACTACCCTCAACGAGGTGGATTGACAAAGTGGCTGCAACAATGAGCTCAAGCATAACATTGATTGTAAGGATGGCACAGGACCAGGCAATGTTTCGTTCTGTTGTGCATAGGGTCACTATAAGCCGGAACTGACTCAACAGCACCTAACAACAACAACAAGAACCACATGATCTTATCAATCAGTACAGCAAAGGCATTTGACAGAGTCTGACACTCATTCGTTATAAAAACCCTCAGCAAAATAGGAATAGAAAGGAAATTTCTCAACGTAGTAAAGGACATTTATACAAAGCCAAAAGCCAACATCATCCTAAATGACGAGAGTCTGAAAGCATTCCCCTTGAGAACAGGAAACTGACAAGAATGCCCTTTATTACCACTGTTATTCAACATTGTGCTAGAGGTCCTAGCCAGAGAAATAAGGCATGACAAAGAAAGGGCATCCAAATTGGTAAGGAAGAAGTAAAATTATCTCTATTCGCAGATGATATGATCTTATACACAGAAAACCCCAAAGAATGCCCAAGAAAACTACTGGGACTAATAGGTTTCATCAAAGCATCAGGATACAAGATCAAAAAAAAAAAAAAAATCAGATTTTTCTACATCAACAAAGAGAACTTCAAAAAGGAAATCACCAAATCAATACCATTTACAGTAGCCGCTGTCGTGGATTGAATTGTGTCCCCCAAAAATATGTGTATCAATTTTGCTGGGTCATGATTCCCAGTATTGTGTGGTTGTCCTCCATTTTGTGATTGATATAATTTTTCTATGTGTTATAAATCCTAATCTCTGTGGTTAATGAGGCAAGATTATGTTATAGAGGATTAGGGTGGGATGTAACATCCTTGCTCAGGTCACAACCCTGACCCAATATAAAGGGAGTTTCCCTGGGGTATAGCCTGTCCCGCTTTTTATCTTACAAGAGATGAAAGGGAAGCGAGCAGAGAGGGGTGACCTCATACCACCAAGAAAGCAGTGCTAGGAGCAGAGTGCGTCCTTTGGACCCGGGGTTCCTACTCACAGAACCTCCTAGTCCAGGGGAAGATTGATGACAAGGACCTTCCTCCGTAGCCAACAGAGAAAGCCTTCCCATGAAGCTGACACCCTGAATTTGGACTTTTAGCCTCCTAGACTGTGAGAGAATAAACTTCTGTTTCTTGAAGGCATCCACTTGTGGTATATCTGTTGTAGCAACTCTAGATGACTAAGACAGAATTTGGTACTGAGATAGTAGGGTGCTGCTGTAACAGATACATAAAATTTGGAAGCGGTTTTGAAAGTGTGAATGGATAGAGGACTGGCAACAGCAGAGAACCAGCAATGGCAGAGAACTAGTAGCAGCAGAACCAGGAGACCAGTGCCAGACTGCACTGGAGCCAACTCCCGAAGTGAGAGAGCTGAGTGCCTTTGCGCAGGAGGCTTCCTGGCAGAGTTAGGTGACTCCGGGCACTTAGTGGCAGAGCTAGGCTTGCCAACCCACAGAGCGAGAGAGCTGAATGCCTTCTGGCGGAAGTTTACTGACATAGTGGGGTGCCTCCAGGCACCTATCAGTGGAGCTACAGAGCTTTGAAACATTTATTGCAGCAGGGCAGATGCGGGCATTAGGTCCAAGGGCCAAGAGGCCAAGTATCCAGGAAGCAGAAGCTGAAGAGACAACACAGGAAGCTGAGCTGCTTCAGTCTCAAAAGGCATGGCCATGACCTCTGGGGTTTCTAAGTGTGGAGTCTCCATTCAGATGGACTAGGAGAACGGCGCACCTAAAGCCAAGGGAGCAGAGTTGCTGTGCCAGTGGGCCTGGAAGGTGGAGATGAAGCCCAGAGATGAGGGGCCTCCATTCGGAATATGGAGAGTGTGGCCAATATCTAAAACCTGGAGGGCAAGACCACTGTGTAAGTGGTCTCAGAGAACAGATGCTTATTTTCAAGCCTTGAGGTCTAATGTAATATGTTCTCCTAACTAGCTTGGTGCCTGTTACGCCTTCTGTCTCTCCAGTTTCTCCCATTTGTGATGGAAATGTCTACTTCGTGGCTGTTCTGCCATTGTATTTTGGAAGCTGATAACTTGTATTCTTAGTTTCACAAATGAAGAAGAATTTTTTGAATTTTGGACTTGGAGTTGATTTAAGACTTTTGCTATGATATGATGGGGTAAATGTGTTTTACATGTGGCAAAAACATGAATTTTTGGAGGCCAAGCAGTGGAATGTCATGGATTGAATTGTGTCCCCCAGAAATATGTGCATCCATTTGGTTGGGCCATGATTCCTAGTATTGCATGGTTGTGCTCCATTTAGTGACTGTTATATTTTTTCTACGTGTTGTAAATCCTAATCTCTGCCTGTGGTTAATGAGGCAAGATTAGATTATGTTAAAGAGGATTAGGGTGGGATGTGACACCCTTGCTCAGGTCACATCACTGATCCAATATAAAGGGAGTTTCCTTGAGGTGTGGCCTGCACCACCTTTTATCTTACAAGAGATGAAAGGGAAGCAAGCAGAGAGGGGTGACCTCATACCACCAGGAAAGCAGTGTCAGGAGCAGAGCCCGTCCTTTGAACCTGGAGTTCCTGCTTATAGAAGCTCCTAATCCAAGGGAAGATTGATGACAAGGACCCTCCTCCAGAGCCGACAGAGAAAGCCTTCCCCTGGAGCTGACGCCCTGAATTTAGACTTCTAGCCTACTAGACTGTGAGAGAATAAACTTCTGTTTGTTCAAGCCATCCACTTGTGGTATTTCTGTTACAGCAGCACTAGATGACTAAGGCGGCCCCCAAGAACATAAAATACTTAGGAATAAACCTAACCAGAGACGTAAAAGATCTATACAAAGAAAACTACAAGATACTGCTGGAAGAAACCAAAAGAGACCAACTTAAGTGGAAAAACATACCGTCCTCATGGATGGGAACACTCAACATTGTGAAATTGTCAATTCTACCCAAAACGATCTACAAATACAATGCAATCCCGATCCGAATTCCATTGGCATTTTTTAATAAGACAGAGAAACAAATCATCATCTTCATATGGAAAGGGAAGAGGCTCTGGGTAAGGGAAGCATTCCTGAAGAAGAAGAACAGAGTGGGAGGTCTCACACTACCTGATTTTAGAACCTATTACACTGCCACGGTAGTCAAAATAGTCTGTTACTGGTACAGTAACAGATACATAAAGCAGTGAAACAGAATTGAGAACCCAGACCTAAATTCATCCACCAATGAGCAGCTGATATTTGACAAAGGCCCAAAGTCCATTAAATGGGGAACAGGCAGTCTCTAAATTTAACAGTGGTGCTGGCATAACTGAGTATCCATCTGCAAAAAAATGGAATGACCCATATGTCACACCATGTACAAAAACTAACTCAAAATTGATCAAAGACCTAAATATAATTTCTAAAACAATAAAGATCATGGAAGAAAAAACAGGGACAATGCTAGAAGCCCTAATACATGGCATAAACAGAATACGAACCATAACTAACAATGCACAAATACCAGAAGAGAAACTAGGTAACTGGGAGCTCCTAAAAATTCAAACACTTATTTATGCTCATCCAAGGACTTCACCAAAAGAGTAATAAGAAAACCTATAGACTGGGGAAAAAAAATTTTGGTTATGACATATCCAAAAAATAAGGATCTAATCTCTGAACTCTACAAGATACTGTAAAGCCGTGACAACAGAAAGACAACCCAATTAAAAAATGGGCAAAGGATATGAACAGACACTTCACTAAAGACAACATTCAGGTGACTAACAGATACATGAGGAAATGCCCATGATCATTAGGTGTTAGAGAAATGCAGATCAAAACTACAATGAGATACCACCTCATTCCACAAAAGCTAGCATTAACTCAAAAAACACAAAATAATAAATATTGGAAAGTTTGTGAAGAGACTGGAATACTTATGCACCGCTGGTGGGGATGTAAAATGTTACAACCACTTTGGAAATCCATTTGGTGATTCCTTAAAAAGCTGGAAACAGAAGTCCCATATGATCCAACAATCTCACTCCTTGCAGTATATTCTAGAGGAATAAGAGTCATCACACGAGTGGATATATGCATGCGCATGTTCGTTACAGAACTGTTCATAATAGCAAAAAGATGGAAACATCCTAGGTGCCCATCAATAGACGAATAAATAAATTATGGTATTACATAATATACATAATTAGTGGAATAATATGCAATGATAAAGGACAATGATAAATCCGTGAAACATCTCACAGAATGGATGAATCTGGAGGGCATTATGCTTAGTGAAATTAGTCATTTGCAAAAGGACAAATATTGTATGAGACTACTGTTATAAGAACTCAAGAAAAGGTTTAAACACAGAAGAAAGCATTGTTTTGATGGTTACCAGGGTGGGAAGAGGGAGAAGGGAAGTGACTAACTAGATCATAGACAATAATCATCTTATTTGAAGGGAAGGAAAACACACAATACAGGGGAAGTCAGCACAACAGGCCTAAAGCAAAAGCTAAGAAGTTTCTTGAACACAACCAAACACTTTGAGGGACAGAGTAGCGGGGCTGGGGTCTGGGGACCATGGTTTCGGGGGATATCTAGGTCTACTGGCATAACAAACTTTATTAAGAAAATGTTCTGCATACCCCTTTGGTGAGTAGCATCTGGGGTTTTAAAAGCTTGCAAGCAGCCATCTAAGATGCATCAATTGTTCCCAACCCCCTTGGAGCAAAGGAGAATGAAGAACACCAAAGACACAAGGAAAATATTCCTAAGAGACAAAAGGTCCACATAAACCAGAGACTCCATCAACCTGAGACCAGAACTAGATGGTGCCCAGCTACCATCAGTGACTACCCTGACAGGGAACACAACCGAGAGTACCTGATGGAGCAGGAGAAAAGTGCGGAGCAGAACTCAAAATCATGCCAAAAGATCTGACTTAATGGTCTGACTGAGACTGGAGGAACTCCTGAAGCCATGGCCCCCAGGCACTCTGTTAACCCAGAACTAAAACCATTCCTGACGCCCGTTCTTCAGACAAATATTAGACTGGACTATAAAGCATTAAAGAATACAAGATCAAAAGGGCGGCTCCTGTCCAGAGCCAGGATGAGAAGGCGGTAATGGACAGGAACTGATTGAATGGATACAAGAAACTTGGGGTGGAAAGGGGGAGTGTGCTGTCACGTTATAGGAGTTGCAACTAATGTCACATAACGATATGTGTATAAATTTTTGCGTGAGAACATGAGCTCTAAACTTTCACCTCAAGCAAAGCTTAAAAAAAAAATGAATTGAGAACTATGGGGAAAGCTATTGTCATGAACAGAATGTTGCTAGAAATGTGAATGTTGAATGTACTTCTGGTGAGTCTTTAAAAGGAAACAATGAACATGTTATTGGACAACAGAAGAAAGGCAGCCAGTCCTTTTTATAAGGTAGCAGAAAGCTTGTCTGAGTTATGTTCTAATGTTTTGTTGAAGGTAGAGCTTCTATATGATGAACTTGGATATTTGGTGGAGGAGGTTTCTAAGCAAGACCTTAAAGGGGTAATGTGATTTCTCCTTGCTGTTTACAGTAAAGTGTGGGAGGAAAGAGGTTGAGAAGCAAATGAAATGAAACCAGAACTTAGAGATTTGGAAAATTCTGTTGTACAGGCTATGAAAGCATGTCCTAGGATTTTCACAAGGCTATGGCTACACAATCTTTTTATAAAGAGATTAGGCCTGTAACCTATAGATCTAATCACCAACCTAAGCAGAATTCCTGTCAGCTTTGTCTGAAGGGGACAGAGATATGAGGAAATGAAGGAAAGCTGTCAGACTCCCAGACTTGAGGGTGGAGGACTGCCATTCCAGTGGGCCAGTAGAATTGGGCCTCCTCTCAAAGTTGAGGGAATGGGGCTGCTGTGTCAGTGGGCCAGGAGAATGGATCCACCCAGGGCTGATGAACTGGAATCACCACCCAAGTGGGCCAGGAGAATGGGACTACCCATATCCTAGGAGCAGGACTGCTGTGTCCGTCGGCCTGGAAGGCAAGGCTGAGGCTCAGAAGCTAGGGGCCTCAGCCCAGAACCAGAGAAGTTTAGCCAGCACCCTGAGTTGGGAGGGTGGGGCCATTTGCCAGATGGTCCTGGAGAACAGAGGATTATTTTCAAGCCTTGAGATCTAATGAAATTTGTTCTCCTGAGTTTTGTATTGCTTGGTTCCTGTGATCCCTTCTTCCCCTCCAATTTCTCCCATTTGGAATAGGAATGTTTATCTTATGCCTATTTCACCATTGTACTTAGGAAGCATATAAATTGTATTCTAGGTTTTATTGGTCCACACACAAAAAGGAGTTTTTCTCCAGGATAGAACACACCCAGAGTCTCACTCATACTTGATTTAGATGATTCAGAATATGAGATTTTGGACTTGGAGTTGATACTGCAATGGGATAAGACTTCTGGGATGATGAGATAGGGTGAATGTGTTTCGTACATGAGAAGAACATGTATTTTGGGAGGTAAAAAGGTGGAATCTATGGATTGAATTCTGTACTTCCAAAATATATGTTGGAATCTTAACCCCTATATTTGTGAATGTCATGTCATGTCACATCATATCATGTATGTTATGTCCTCACCTCCTATAGTGAAATCTAATGTTATATTGATGAGGCCATACCCATATAGGGTGTGTCTTAAACCTAATCACTTTTGAGTTATAAAAAGAGCAGATTAGATACAAAGAGGAGCATATACTGGGGAAGACAAATGCCATGTGAGGATCACCAAGAACCTGGGGCTACTGACAAGGAAGGAATTGTCTAGGCTGAGACACTGATTTGGACTTTTAGCCTCCAGAACTGTGAGGAAATAAATTTGTATTCTTTACAGCTACCGACTTGTGGTATTTCTGTTACGCAACACTAGGAAACTAAGACACTGGTCATGGATGTATCTTCTGAAGTGTCTGTTTAAGTTATTTGACCGTTTTTGGTTTTTATTATTATTATTGTCATGGGCTGAATTGTGTCTATCAAAAATATGTGTATCAGTTTGGCTAGACCTTGATTCCCAGTATTGTGTGATTGTCCACCATTTTGTCATCTGATGTGATTTTCCCATGTGTTGTAAATCCTATCTCTGTGACGTTAATGAGGCAGGATTAGAAGTAGTTGTTAATGAGGCAGGACTCAATCTACAAGATCAGATTGTATCTTAAGCCAATCTCTTTTGAGATATAAAAGAGAGAGGTGAGCAAAGAGGCATTGGGGGACCTCATACCACCAAGACACGAGAGCCAGGAGAATAGTATGTCCTTTGGACCTGGGGTCCCTGCACTGAGAAGCTTCTCGACTGGGGAAGATTGATGACAAGGACCTTCCCCCAGAGCCGAGAGAGAGAGAACGAGAGAGAGAGATTTTGAAAGCATTTCCCTGGAGCGGGCACAATGATTCGGACTTCTAGCCTCCAAACTGTGAGAGAACAAATTTCTCTTTGTTAAAACCATCCACTTGTGGTGTTTCTGTTACAGCAGCACTAGATAACTAAGACAGATGGTAAGAGTTTTTTTTGTATTGTGGACACAAGTCCTTTCTCGTGTATATGTTTTGCAAATATTTTTCCTGGTCTGTGGCTTCTTATCCTCCCCAACCCTCTTTTTTTAGGTAGGGCTGTCTTTTGAAAAGCAGAAGGTTTTAATTTTGTTGAAGACCAGGTTATCAACTTATTGTCTTGTATGGTTGGTGCTATTTATGTTATGTTTAAGGAATCTTAACAACCCCAAGGTAGAGAAGTTTTGTTTTTTTTTCAATGTTGTCTAAAAAATTTTTTTTATAGTTTTAGCTTTTATATTTAGTTCTGTGACCCATTTTTGGTTAATTTTGTATATGGTTTGAATTAGGCACTGACATTCATTTTTATCTATATTCCATCAAGATATCCAGTCATCCCAGTACTATTTGTTAAAAACAATATTCTTTCCCTGTTGAAATATGTTGGTGTCTTTATAAAAAATTGGTTGACTGTGGATTTGTGCAGTTTTGTCCTCTATTCAGTTCCACTGGCCTATCTCTCTTTTTTCATGGAAATACCACACTATATTGGTAACTGTAGCTTTGTAGTAAATCTTGAAATAAAGTAGCATGAGTCCTCCAATCTTACCCTTTTTAAAAAATATTTTGACTACTCTAGAACAGAATGGTAAGAATATAAATTTTAATGTAAATTTTAGAATCAGCTTGTCAATTTTTACAAATAGACTACTGGAATTTTGATTGGGCTTTCATTCACACTGTACACATCAATTTGAAAAATTTGAAGATCTTAAAAATACTAAATCTTCCAGTCCATGAACATGGTATATTTCTCCACTTATTTAATGTTTGATAATTTCTCTCAGCAACTGTATTTAGTTTTCAATAGACATCTTTAACATTGTTCAGTAAAGTTATTCCTAAGTATTTTCTGTTCATTGACTTAAATGGTATTATTTTCAAATTTCATTTTCCATTTGATTTTTGTACAAGTGCCTTGTATCCTGAAACCTTGGTAAATTCAGTTATTAATTTTAGTAGTTGGTGTATTTTATTTTTAACTTCATTCACTTGTCTATAGAAAGTCATGTTATCTGTGAAAAGTTTTATTTCTTTCTAACAGT